>NC_136486.1:41742986-41792986 GCF_053919585.1 Euprymna scolopes | reverse complement strand
CTAGGAGAAAATATCCTCATGCAAGTTTGTCCCGACAAATCCTTGTATAGAGAGACCTTAGACACTCAAGGGCAGTAGTAGGGTAGGCATTTAAGTTCTCTTCTAGTGTATGGGTCCTGGATATGACCTTAAACTATATCCAGCGGTGAGGCCCCAGCTTGCGGGCTTTGGGGAGTGTGGAGCCACCCTTTAATTGCCATTGCTCCTAGGTCCACTCTGACCCGGAGTGGTAGTACCTGTTAGGGTCCCAACTAAGGGGTAAATAGAAACCGACTTGAAAACAACAAATATATTCTATTAAAAAAATTTTCTTCAAAATCTTTGGATTCGGCATTGAATAACCTGAAAAGGGTTGATATGCCGTAAAACAAAAACAACCAACAAACTTAGAGTATGTGTGTGTATGTGTGCCGAAACATTGCAGGTGAAATCTCTTAAATGTTCACAATTTATATAACATACTATGTGCTCCCACTCGAGCTAACATCATTAGACAAATCTTCATATAAACTAATGTACAAGTTAGAAAAGCATTTCATCCAAGGCATGAAAATTGTTAAACAAAATGTTTTTACTATAGGCTTAAAAAATAAATGTACAAGATTCAATTTGAAATTTATTTATCTTCAAAGTGTACTTTTATAAATTTTACAAAGTAAGGTATGAAAATTTAATACCTTACTTTGTAAAATGTATAAAAGTGCACTTTGAAGATAAATAAATTTCAAATTGAATATTGTACCTTTATTTTTAAAGCCTATAGTAAAAACATTTTATTTAACTAATTTCATGCCTTGGATGAAATGCTTTTCTAACTTGTATCGTATCTTTTTAAGATTATATTCTATTTAATTTATTAATTTGGATTAAAAAAAAAGATGAATGTGGTTTTGCATGTATTTATAAAAACTCTCCTACTCTCTATTTCAGATTGTATTTCTCCTCACACCATAACTCATTTTTGCAACCCCCTCTTTGTATTATTACAGGTCTGAATATTCTCTTTGTTTCAGTTTGTAATTATCCTCACACCACAACTCTTTTTTGCAACTCCCTCTTTGTCATACATGTCTGAATAATGAGAAAATCTGAATTTTTTAACAAAAACTTTAAAATAACTTTTTTAGATTAAATTTTTAAAAACTTCTTTCAGAATAGAAAATCTTTACAATTTAATAAGGAACATATTTCATATAGCTTTCATTAACACATATTCAGTAGATAACGAGAAAAATATAGATGAAAATTTCCAAAGGACTGTATAACTGGTTACGGTCAATAGTAATCCTCGCTAGCGAAAGACTTTGTTATTGTTATTCTATTATTATTATTATTATTATTATTATTATTATTATTATTATTATTATTATTATTATTATTATTATTATTCAAAACATTTTGTGTCCTGCGCTTTCGCGCGAGGACTAATAGTCGTGTCGAAGGGATCTTATTTTTTGTTTTTAATGCTATGTTATTTTGAATATTTGGACAGGGTTTACTTGCAGTGTGAAATAACCCCCACCCCACTTTGTCTTTACAGACCATTGCATATAGAGGCCGAAGACACTCAAGGCTGTTGTCTAATTCAAACTTTCCCATAGATTATTCAAACTTCACCAAATAACTCTATTCTAAATAGAAACTACACAGAACAATTGAGTTCTTATTATAATAACATTGTTTATAGTGCAAGGAGAGCTGTACACACACACACACACACACACACACACACACACACACACACACACACACACATGAACGCTACTGTAGCTTAATCGCCATATATATTTTATAAATTACTAACTAGCTCTACCTACGTATTGAGCACTTTTGAAGTAAATACTTAAAGTTTCCGCATAAATCTATACTTTCGTATATTAATTTTAGGTGAGTAAATTAAGTAGTTATATATATATGTATGCATATATATATATATATATATATATATATGCGTGTGTGCGTGTGAAGACATGAGTCTAATTATATATGTTTGAAGGTATGTGCATGCATACGTGTATACGTAGGTTGACATTAATTACATTTATTCTACTAATGTCTCAAAATCATTACAGGACGATATTTATGTTAAAAATGACACGAAACAAAATCCACGCGTTATAAACAAAGTTTAATTGCGAGAAGATAAACAAATCTAATCGATTCTAAAATTTCAAATTTGTACGAATGAAAAATAAGGCAACACGTGTCATCTTACTTAGCAACTACAGTACGACATTCATTCATAGTAAAAATAAGATTTTTATAACCGATAGCCTGTGTTTCTCCATCTCTTCTTAACATAATCCCAGCCTAAACTAAACTAAACCAGCAGTGATAATAAGAATAGAGGAATAGAATATTACATACGATTGACGCTTTTCTGCTTATTCTTGTTCACTCCCAAACAAGACATATTGCCACTTGGACGTGAAAGGCTACTATTTGGGACCATGTCTACTGAGTATGATGCAATGAGGTATGCAAAATGTCTGTTCACATTACATTTAAACTTCTGCGTGTCAAGAAAGCAGAAATAAGGAAGAGAATTTCCAAATTCTACCAGTCCGAGGGAACTGCTATTAGATTAGAAGACTTTTCGGCATCTAAGGACCTTAAAGGTGAAAGGGTGGGATTTTTGCTGCAAGACGAATTTGTCTGGTGTATATGCGTCGGGGGACTATAGTTGCAATGAGTTAGCCAGAGCACATTAAAGCACTTGTAAAACAGACACATAGATTCAACATTAGGGCAATGGAACACTTAGAAAATAAACAGATAAAAAACAGAATACAAAAACAGTGAACGTCAAGAAGGAAGAATGAATGATGTGTGACAAATATCAACGGATACGCGCTCGAGAGTCAAAACAATGAAAAGAGTATGCTGTTATCCTAGCTCTAGTGATAACGTACGTTCGAACGTTAAATTACGTTCGGTATTATAAAGATATTTTATAAGTAATTAGCGGGGTCGCTTGAATTTTCCGGGTCGTAAAATACGCTTAAATATATTTTAATTCAAGTAGATTTCGTATTTATTATTACAGAGCTAAATCTCTCTCTCTCTCTCTCTCTTTCTCTCTCTCTCTCTCTCTCTCTCTCTATATATATATATATATAAGAGTAATTATATATATGTATATATATAAGACTAATTATACATGCATATATATATGTGTATATATATAGTACTACGTTATATATATATATATATATATATATATATATATATATATATATATATATATATATATATATATATATATATATATATATATATATAGTACTATGTTTAAAATAATAACTTGGGTGCCATCGGGTAGAATCGAAACCAAAACAGCATTCCAGTCGCGTTCCTTGCCGTTTAAGCTAACCTGACAGATAAACATAGGCACCGCCAAAACTGGGGGGAGCAGGTCAGTACTTTTTGACGGACCGTCTTTTTAAAAATCTACCAAAAATCAGGTAATTATCCGATCAATACGAAATTTTCAGCGATTATTAGGAGAAGAATGAACTTTATAACAGTGTACTTATTTTTCATAAAGGATATTCATATATATATATATTTTTGCTTACAACCCCCCCCCTGTTTTGAAGTGGGAACAAATATGCTTAAAATAATCATCTGAAACTGAAATCAACATATTGTGTTGTTGTAAGGGACAGAATTATAGATTAAAAAAAAAAAAAAAATTGTTTGCATACCTTATTTTGACGTCTGAATATCAGAACTTCGATTGTGTTTAATTATCCCGCTTTTGAGTTTTGAAGTGTGAAATTCGGTGAATATGTTAAGTAAAATAATTAATTTAAGTTAAGCAAAACAAAAAAAAAAAATTTTAATATTTATACGAAAAAAGCTATTTTAAAATTTTTGATAAATAAATTAACAATTTTTTTTAGCGAGCCGAATAATGCATGACCATTATTAAACAGGGCATGCTTTGAATAATCGATACAAAAAAAAAAAAAATTCGATAAATATTGTGCCCTTTGTGTTAAAAATAGCATCATTTTTTTCGATCCCGTTTGAAAACGTTTGCCGCCTTTCGACTACGGTGGACCAAACGCGCTGAAATAATTTTTTTTATTCTGCTTTAAATTGCCCCCCCCCATTTTGGGGAGCCTGGCCCCCACACACATACACATTAAAAACCAAACGCATACAAATGGTCACCCATCTCGTACTGGCCAGCCTCAGCTTAATAATACATTGAAATTTTCGTCACTGAAAAATAAGTTTTTTTTGGCCTGTTTGGTCTTCCATAGTTTGCTTTTTATCAAACGAAAACGTAAACAGAGTCGATCTGAACTCTACGTCAACGCGAAATATCTGGTTACCTATATGAATAAGTGGAATTATTTGAAATTCAGGTACTTATATTATAATATTTTTGCATATTCTCTTAGAAAATCATCCTAAATCTTAGTTAGACAATAAATAAATTAATTAATTATTTCAAAAACCCTTTTTTTTAAATATTTAAGTACGTTTTTTGTGCAAGACAAAAAATGTCAATTGTTAACTTTTTGGGAAAATTTAACATTTAAAATTGAATTAAAAATAGTAGAAAAAGTTTTACATTATTCTGTTTTCTATATGATAAAATTCAGGGTTTTATCTTTCTGGAAAAAAAAAGTTACTCAGAAATAATGGATTTTAATAAATGTAATTTCGTTTTAAAAAACAGCAACAACTTGATTTTGCGGCCATTTTTGGCGGTGCCTAGATAAACAAGAAAGATTTAAAATAAAACCACTTTTAGCTAAGAATGAATTTGCGTAAAAATGATAAAAATATGTCGGCAAGTTGAAATGAACATTTGCATTTCAACTTGCCGTCATATTTCTGTAGGAGTTAGTCATCCATCCAAACAAAAATTTCCACTCGTTATAAACAATCCTAGGTGTACGATTTCAGTGTCATGTAATCAGTAGCTTAACAGTTTACCGGTTAAATATTTGCACACACAAATGCACAAATACATACATATTCTTTTATTTATATTAATGACTACTTAAGTAAAAGAATGTTCGAAACCATTCGAGGTTTATTGGCTTCTTTTAAGAATTCTGCTTGTATATCATCCGCAGCTTAAAAAAAACCGGGCGTTCCCGACGTTTTTATTCGTCTATTAGTAAATGTAAGAAATCTTAAATTTGAACTGCTATTTATGTAATCCGCGCTGGTAATTACTCCATTATTTTTCCTTTGTATAATTTACACAAAAAATCATGCTGTAAAACAATAAAAAAAAAACAATGAAAAAAAAAAGAAGTTTGAGATCAATGGAAAGAAAACACATTATAATTTAAGGCTAACGGTATTTTCTAACGGTGCCTTTTAAATGTTTATATTGTTAGATTATTCATTCAACCATTTAATGATATTTTCACCATTAATAACATCAAATCTAAAATAGGAAAAATAGGGCATAGTTGTGTTTATGGAAGCTTACATTATATATATATATATATATATATATATATATATATATATATATATATATATATATATATATATATATATATATATATATAGGTAAATTTTTAGATTAGGTCCACCCCCACAATGTTCTTCTAAATGACGACTTTTAAAGGTTTTCGACTATGCTGAATACGGAAATCGCATTTAAATTTTGCAGAAATAAGTAGCTATCGAGATATAAAAAGTTGTATTATGCATTGTATTATTTGGCGCGTGCGCGCGCCATCAACAAATCTACGCGCGTAACAAAGATGGCCGCCAAAGAATACAATGCATAATTCAACTTTTTATATCTCGATAAGTAATTATTTCTGCAAAATTTCAATGCGATTTTCGTATTCAGCATAGTTGAAAATCTATAAAAGGTGTCATTTAAAAGAAAATTGTGAAGGTGGACCTAATCTAAAAAAATACCTATATATATATATATATATATATATATATATATATATATATGGCAAGGACAACAGCATATTCTATTCATTATTTTGACTCTCGAGTGTCTATCCGTTGATATCTTATATATTTTTATATAGAGTGATGTGGTTCTCGATTGTTTAACTGTGTCTGTGTCAGATATATGCCCGGTCGTAAAATACGCATGAAGATTATATTTTATTTTATGCAAATTTTGTATTTATTATTAAAGAACGAATTCTCTGTTGATTATTGTATTGCACCCAATATATAGTAATGGTTTCCAAAGTTTAAAAATGACTTTCGTGCCGTCAGTTAGAATCGAAACCAAATTATAAATCGCCGGTCGTATCCGTAAGCATGTGTACTATGCTCATGTGTATAAAAAAAAACTCCAGAAATAAGGCTGTAAACTGTATAAATGTGCGATTTCTCATGCTTAGAAATAACCCATTTAGTCAACTTGTGAAGACCAATGTTTTTTTTTTTTTTAATTCTGGCCACTTAGCAGCAATATTTACTAGCTAAAAAAACAAATCGAACTTTTTAAGACCAAAAATTAACAGAATTTTTCTGATTTCAGGTTTAATTGAACAGCTACAGCATGAATTGGAATACGCCCTACTAAAGGCTGATTGTCACTGATTGTGGTGAATTTAAAACATGAAATCTGGATGTGAAGACAATTTGGAAGAACGCTATACAATAAAATTCTGATTAAAACTTTGAAAAATGCCACCGAAACGTATGGAATTCTTCGGATTGCTTTTGAACGACCTTGTATGAATCAAAGATCAATTTTTGAGTGGTATAAGAGATTCAAGGAAGGCAAGGAGTCTGTGAGTGATAATGAGAGGTTTTGGGAGGAGTAAGGAAGTCGTAACACCAGAGTTTATTGGCCAAATAAAGAATTTCATATATATATATATATACATATATATATATATATATATATATATAGGTTGTTTTGAAATATATATATATATATATATATATATTTCAAAACAACACACACACACACACACACACACACACACACACACACACATATATATATATATATATATATATATATATAAATGTAACTCTTGGTTCGTTCGCAATTAATATTCTAAAAAAACACTGGACGGATGGCTTCCACGTTTTGGTATAATATGTTTACTATATCCATGTGCGTTTTTATATATTTCTTTTTAATTATAACATTACACTTAATTTTTCTATGATTAATAGGTGGTTTTCTTTGTACCGATAGGCCATTTTTTTTATTTAGGGACAATTATTTATTACCGCTTCCTGTCACGTGTCTAGTGTTTCCAATTTAGCGGTTTTCCTGCTAGATCTGGAGATTTCGTTTGCAATCTAGCGGGGAATTCTAGAAAATCTGGAGATATTTCGCACCCACACACCCGCAATTTTAGATTAAGAAATAAAGAAAAGCGCTTGAAAATACTTTAAAACATAAAATAAACTCATTCATGTAAGTAAAAAAAAAGTAGCATTTATTGCCTTTGGTAACAATTATTTATTTATTATTTGTTTTGTTTTTCACCTTTTTTTCGGCTAACCATTCTTAAATCTCGCTATAAAATCGATTTTTCCAAGTACATTTAAGGTGGGGGGCATTCCAACCTCCGAAGTTTAGTTTAAAATACGATCTAAGCAACCCCCCTTAATTTAGAAGTATCTAGTCGAAAATTGTAAAAAGCAAGAAACAACAGCAAAAAAAAAAAACTTATACCAATACAGTAGAATTTAATTATCTACCAACCTAAATACTTTTAACATGCTAAAACAAAGTTTTATGTTTTTTTTATTTTTCTAATTTCAAAATATGTTACACCATTATTGTAATGTTTAATTTGCAGTATATTTCAATTTAACTTTTATTATAAGAAGTTTGAGTTTATGATTTGTTTCTTGGAAAAAAAAATACCCTCTCTGAAAAAACAGGTAAAACTAGCTGATAAAATATGTAAGCCTTCTGGGGAGCTAACCCCTTCAATAAAATTCCAGAAACATATAGTGAGAAAATACGGAACATTTTATATATTGAATATACTATATTTATAATTTTTTTAATGTTAGAAGTTAAAATATGGAGTTTTTTTGGGGGGAGGGATTAGTGATTTTTGAAAATTTCAGATGATAAAAGTTAAAAATCTAGCGATTTTCTCGACATTTCTTTCTCCTGATCTCGCGGGTTTTTTTAAAATCTCAGTTGCCAACACTGCATCACTATTTTGGTCTCAGCACTACAGGCTTAATGTAAACAGAATGTGTTTACAATATCGGTAAATTTTCAATGGGTTTAATCACATGATTATTGATAATGTAACCATGTGATTGAAATTTGATTTAAATTAACCATTTCCTATTAAATATTCATCGAAAATGGTAGGTACAGACAAAATGAATGCCGACGCTCAAAGTGTATAAATATTTTGACCCCTCTCTTTACTTAAAAATTCACCAAAAATCAGGAAATTAACCAATTTTAATGAACATTTCAGTATTTATCAAATAATGATCGCAAAATATAATGAACTAATTATTTTTACTTAACTCTTAGTGAAAATGTTTTATTTTGTTTAAACAAAATACCTCTACTAAAGTTATGGTTTTCAGTAGTAAATAAAAAACGCAAGAATTTATTTTTGCTTTTTTTATATAAATAAAGCATCGTAATTTGTAACAATAAAAATAATTTTTACAGAAACATTACGAAAAAAGCCCCTAATGTCCGTATTAATGAATTCGATATAATTCGAAGAACAATGAATTTCTCGCATACTATTCAGGAAATTAAAGATTCAATTAGATTCCTATTTCAGTCACCTAAATTATTTAGGGTGAAATAAGTTTAGGAATTTATAGCCAAACCTAAATATTTTCTTTTTGCTTAAAAAAATAGCATTAATACAGTAAGTTATGTAAAATTTGCATAGAATGCTCTGCTTTACGGTTGTTGTAAAAATGGAACGGAAATTTGAATTTCGTTCCCTTTTAAATTCAGTACATTTTTACATTACGTCCAACTCATCGTTCACATTCGACACGTCAACTTTTATAGCGTTTCGGGTATGCTGGCAAGGTTAGGGGTGTCTATTCCGAAAGCCATTCTAACATGGGTAGATTGGTAGATGTCAAAAATTTCGTGAAAAATAGTGAATAATTCCACCCCGTCTTTCCAAGCTTATAACTCCTCGAAAAATGTAACTCAAGCCCTAAATTTTTTTTTCAATTAAAGGAGCAAAGACAAAGGTGTCATTAAAAAAAACAAACAAAAAACAAACAAACAACGTGTTTAAAAAAAAAGGTTTTAAACTTCGGACTGTACAGGTAAATTTCTAACAACAGTACTTTTTTTGTTTTAACTTTGAATATATTATTTATTGACCTTTTCTCTTCAATTTGTGATATATAACACTTTGGTGAGTACATTAATTATTTACTGTTTAATAGACATTTCAAAATGGGAGGCGTGAATTATTCGACCGCCTGTCTTTCCAAGCTTATAACTACTCGAAAAATATAATTCAAGCCCTAATTTTTTTTCAATTAAAGGAGCAAGGACCAAGGTTCCATTTAAAAAAAACAAAAGAAAAACAAACAACGTGGTTAAAAAACAAACTTCGAACTTTACAGGTAAATTTCTAAAAAACACTACTTCTTTTGTTTTAAATTTGAATATATTATTCATTTACCTTTTCTCTTCAATTTGTGATATATACACTTTGGTGAGTTTTGATAGATTTTTAAAGTTTAAAAATTGAAAAATATTGAGTTCGTAAAATTCATTACTGTTTTTAAAAAAATAAAAAACATATTTCTATTACTTGTAAAACAACTTTAATAGTTTATTTTGGAAGTATAATCCATAAAGAAAATAAACAACCCACTTTTAAAAGAAAAATTACGAGTTTTTTTCATATTTTATTCGTAGTTTCGTGATAGGGGTGTCAAAAATTCCTACAAAAATTCTGATACATCTACTAAATTGGAGTGTGTATTCGTTGTAAACGTACCCGGCAACCTATATATGTCGACATTTCCAATGTGAATGGTAAGCTGGACTTATGTAAAGAATAACAAAAAGATATACCAAACTGACTTTTTCGTTTAAAAATGGAATTATTTCCCTTTCGTTATTAACTTTTTTTTTTCTTTTTTTTTTTTTTTTTTAAATATTTTGTGTTTTATATACATAAAGTACAATTATTGAATGTTACTGTTTTGATTATATTCGTTTGGGGGGCACAATTAAAAAATTAAGAAAGATTAAAACGGAGCGAAGTTTAAGTTTTCGTTCCATTTTTACAACAACCGTAAAACAGCGCATACTCAGCAAGATTTATCGTAATTTATAAGCATAATGTTGAAACACTAAATCAACATTTTATTTATTTTTCTGCATAATTAATGATGGAAGTATTTTTCTGTTTATTTTCTGAACATCTGTTAAAAAAATAATTTGTACATTCTCTTGAAAAAAAGAATCATACTTTTCTCTACATTCACATAACTATTTACAGTGTTCATGTAAAGCATTCATCTGTTCTTTTTATAATAAAAATTCCGTTTTCAAAGAGAAACGTTTACTGCCAAATTTCTTTAAAAAAAAGTGCAAGTTTTCCTGAAAAAAAAAACAACTTTCACCTAACAATTTATGGTAAAAAATTAATCTTTTTTTTGGGGAAAAAATAACAACTTTTATTGATTAAAAAAATTGCAAAAAATAATAAAAGTAAATAAACGAACGAAATGTAATTTTTCTTGAGGAACGTGTTCCATTTTAAGAAACTTAGCCACAGCCACGCGTGGCCGGGTACAGCTGTATATATATATATATATATATATATATATATATATATATATATATATATATATATATATATATAGAGAGAGAGAGAGAGAGAGAGAGACAATAAGGGCACAGTTTGATATTAATGTGGGAACTGTACACACAATTATTTGCTATGAACTGAAAATACCACCGAAACGTATAGAATGTTTAGGACTGCTTTTGAACCATCTTGTATGAATCGAACATCATTTTTTGAGTGGCATGAGAGATTCAAGGAAGGCAAGGAGTCTGTGAGGCATAATAAGAGTTTTGGGAGGAGTAAGGAAGTCAGAACACCAAAGTTTATTGGCCAAACAAAGGATTTCATATATATATATATATATATATATATATATATATATATATATAGAGAGAGAGAGAGAGAGAGAGAGAGAGAGAGAGAGAGACAGACAGACAGACAGACAGACATACAGACAGAGAGAGAGAGAGAGAGAGAGAGAGAGAGAGAGGGGCAGAGAGACAATAAGTGCACAGTTTGATATCAATGTGGGAACTGTATACATAATTATTTGCTAGGAACTGAAAATGCGGAAAATTTGCACGAATGCACCAGTCCATATCTCCATCCTTGTTACAGACTATTTGACCAAGACAGGTATCAAGAGAGTTCCTCACCCTTCCTATAGTCTAGACCTTACTCTCTGTTATTCCCTAAGCTCAAGTAAAATCTTGAGACTATCGTTATGAGATAATTGAGAAAGTGACAGAGGCTGTGATGAAAGTTTAATCGTGATTTGAAGATAAAACTATATAAACACTACTTTAAAGTAAAATTCAAGATGGATGACAAACCGCTCTTGGTAGGAGAATATTACACACGTTTAACGCAGAAACAACACACACTTTTTCTTTTTGAACTATTCCTTGTCTCTCATTTTGAAATTAATATTAGATAAAGTTCAGTTTTAGTATAAACAATGTTCCTTTTAAAAAGTTTTCTAATGCTTTTTAAAAAGCTTTCATTCATTATCGACAGCCTGACTGTTCGACAGATCTTTCTTGCTTACCAGATGCTTTGAGTCATTTTTAGTGAACAGGCCTACTTTACGAAGGTCGTACCTTCTTTCTACTATGACCTTTAGAAATACCAAACAAGAAAACAATTAATTGCGCGACTCTTGTCTCTCTATATAGCTTATCGTGCAAGTTTCTTTTCTGAAAGTTACCCTTTTTATATGGTGAAATACAAGGATTCGTTGTAAAAGTTGTTAATCCTGTGTCTATTAAGGTTTAGCATATAACCTTAGATTAAATAACAAAAAGTAAACAAATAAATAAAAGTATGATTGATTGAGAAGTTTAGTTTAAATGCTTTAAATGACTTTTGACACTTTTTTTTAAATTTGTAAACGTGAAAGGGAAGGGCAAACATTTAAATTAAATCCACGATCGCACAATGTCATATGCTTCAACGAAAGCAATTAATACAATGCGTTACAAGTTTTAACTGGTAAATAGGAAACACCCACAAAAAAAAAAAAAAAAAAAAACGGGGCAAATTTATTCACAATTCATCACAATTGAAATGTGGTGAAAACAAAAAGTTCAGATTGACGATGACGTGTAATTGTCATCTTATACACGGTAGAACGATAAAGAAAACAACACTACAGCTTTTTAAAAACTTTTATTGAAAAGATCAATTCAGGTAACTTGATTATGTAGTAGAGTTGATGTCTATTAAATGTAGCAGCCATCAGCCTCAATCACCGCCTCGATATGGCTCCGGAACTGGAGCATGCCTTTTCCACAAGCGCCGGCGGGTGTTCGAAAAAAAAAAAAAAAAAAAACTCGGTGGATAGCGGCGATCAGGCTGGCTTTGGTGTTGTGGGAGGTCATGTTGGTGATGTTCTTAACATATGATCAAACGAAATAGTCTAGCTGGTTTAGGTCGGGAGAGGAAGGGGACCAGTGAGAGAAGGGTACACAGTTGTAGCACTCCTTCCGAAAGCAAGCCTGGGTCTCTTTCAACTTGTGGGCTCGTGTTGAGTTCTGCTGCTATACCCAGGTTCTAATAACGGCCACCTGATTACACCAGAGGATCACCACATACTTCAGCACATCCAGGTACACTTTGACGTTGACTTTTATGCCGACTTCGAAGATGTGAGGTGGCATGATGTGGCCCTCACTTGAAACCACACTAAAGACCATAACCCTAGCCGGAAACTTTGTTGAGCTATGCCCTTTCAGTTAATCCGTCGGGATTTGCATTTTGAGTGTGCTGGCAATGGTCCTGTTGTCATAACTTTGATCGGTAGGGAGCCCGAGTTGTACAGCGGTGCATCTCCGAACTCACTCGTTGAATATTGTGTCACTTTCAGACACAGAAGGCTCCTATCGCTCTTGGGATTTGTACACAAATGGCCAACTAGTAGATTGTTTGCAAGAACAAAAAAGAAAACTGTTTTTATCAAACGGAAATGGAATCATGTCGTCTTTGCTTACAGTGCCACCCTGTAGAATTGGCAATAGAAATAAATATATATATATTTTCTGTAGGCTGTTTTTGAACCCAGTCAACGACGGGTACTTTTGCTAGTATATATATATATATATATATATATATATATATATATATATATATATATATATATATATATATATATATATATATATATATATTATTAGTAAATGCAAATAAAAACCTGTATTTTTCAGACAACTATTCTAATCTTGGGTGTTATTCTCACAGCGTTTCAGCCAATGTACACGTCTGACCTTTTACGAGTGCGTTCGGTCCAACTTTGGAAATCTTGACGACATTTCGAACGAAACAATTTATTTAATCCACGAGAACAGATTGTTTTCATTTCGTGATTTATACACTGTTGTATTATTTCTATTACCCAGACTACTGTTTTTTTTTATCTTGGAAGTTGTTTTCACAACGTTTCGGCCGATGTAATATCCAATCTTCTCAAGGTACGTCTTGTCAAACTAGAGAATTGTATGGCATCTGTACGGTATTTCAAACTAAAACCCTTTATTTAATTCATGGCGGTAGATTGTCCTTGTTCTGTTAACCCTGACTTGATTGTAAACTTGAATAAGTGGCGCAACGGATAAAGGGCTAAGTGTAATCACTTGTAAGTGACAGTCTTCTCGAGATAGGAGTTTCAATCCTTATGTAACAGAGCGCGTATGAGCGCGGTGGAAAATATCAGCAACAGCTGTAAGAAAAAGGCAGATGCAAATTAGGAAGTGTGCGCGAGTTGAAATCTAGGGGAAGCAAAAATAAAGGACAACACGTGTTCGGCAAAAAGAAAGTTGACGTCGAAAAAAAATGGTCGTGTAAAGCGAAGGCGAGAAATGGCTAGCGACGTGGGGTCAGAAAAGAAAAGTGCACATCGGGCGAGATAGACGATGGTGAAAGACTTTTAAGTGGTATCGAAACAATTTTAACGGTAATAATGACAAACATGCAAACAAACAAACAAAAACAATTATAACGGTAATAATAACAAACAAACAAACAAGAACAATTATAACGGTAATAATAACAAACAAACAAAAGCAATTATAACGGTAATAATAACAAACAAACAAACAAAAGCAATTATAACGGTAATAATAACAAACACACAAACAAAAGCAATTATAACGGTAATAATAACAAACAAACAAACAAGAACAATTATAACGGTAATAATAACAAACAAACAAACAAAAACAATTATAACGGTAATAATAACAAACAAACAAACAAAAGCAATTATAACGGTAATAATAACAAACAAACAAAAGCAATTATAACGGTAATAATAACAAACAAACAAACAAAAGCAATTATAACGGTAATAATAAAAAACAAACAAAAGCAATTATAACGGTAATAATAGCAAACAAACAAAAACAATTATAACGGTAATAATAATAAACAAACAAACAAAAGCAATTATAACGGTAGTAATAACAAACAAACAAACAAAACAATTATAACGGTAATAATAACAAACAAACAAACAAAACAATTATAACGGTAATAATAACAAACAAACAAACAAAACAATTATAACGGTAATAATAACAAACAAACAAAAGCAATTATAACGGTAATAATAGCAAACAAACAAAAACAATTATAACGGTAATAATAACTAACAAACAAACAAAAGCAATTATAACGGTAATAATAACAAACAAACAAACAAAAGCAATTATAACGGTAATAATAACAAACAAACAAACAAAACAATTATAACGGTAATAATAACAAACAAACAAAAGCAATTATAACGGTAATAATAGCAAACAAACAAAAACAATTATAACGGTAATAATAACAAACAAACAAACAAAAACAATTATAACGGTAATAATAACAAACAAACAAAAACAATTATAACAGTAATAATAACAAACAAACAAACAAAAACAATTATAACGGTAATAATAACAAACAAACAAACAAAAACAATTATAACGGTAATAATAACAAACAAAAAAACAAAAACAATTATAACGGTAATAATAACAAACAAACAAAAACAATTATAACGGTAATAATAACAAACAAACAAACAAACAAAAACAATTATAACGGTAATAATAACAAACAAACAAACAAAAGCAATTATAACGGTAATAATAACAAACAAACAAAAACAATTATAACGGTAATAATAACAAACAAACAAAAGCAATTATAACGGTAATAATAGCAAACAAACAAAAACAATTATAACGCTAATAATAACAAACAAACAAACAAAAACAATTATAACGGTAATAATAACAAACAAACAAAAACAATTATAACAGTAATAATAACAAACAAACAAACAAAAACAATTATAACGGTAATAATAACAAACAAACAAACAAAAACAATTATAACGGTAATAATAACAAACAAACAAACAAAAACAATTATAACGGTAATAATAACAAACAAACAAAAACAATTATAACGGTAATAATAACAAACAAACAAACAAACAAAAACAATTATAACGGTAATAATAACAAACAAACAAACAAAAGCAATTATAACGGTAATAATAACAAACAAACAAACAAGAACAATTATAACGGTAATAATAACAAACAAACAAACAAAAACAATTATAACGGTAATAATAACAAACAAACAAACAAAAACAATTATAACGGTAATAATAACAAACAAACAAACAAAAACAATTATAACGGTAATAATAACAAACAAACAAAAGCAATTATAACGGTAATAATAACAAACAAACAAACAAAAACAATTATAACGGTAATAATAAAAAACAAACAAAAGCAATTATAACGGTAATAATAGCAAACAAACAAAAACAATTATAACGGTAGTAATAACAAACAAACAAACAAAACAATTATAACGGTAATAATAACAAACAAACAAACAAAACAATTATAACAGTAATAATAACAAACAAACAAACAAAACAATTATAACGGTAATAATAACAAACAAACAAAAGCAATTATAACGGTAATAATAGCAAACAAACAAAAACAATTATAACGGTAATAATAACAAACAAACAAACAAAAGCAATTATAACGGTAATAATAACAAACAAACAAACAAAAGCAATTATAACGGTAATAATAACAAACAAACAAACAAAACAATTATAACGGTAATAATAACAAACAAACCAAAGCAATTATAACGGTAATAATAGCAAACAAACAAAAACAATTATAACGGTAATAATAACAAACAAACAAACAAAAACAATTATAACGGTAATAATAACAAACAAACAAAAACAATTATAACAGTAATAATAACAAACAAACAAACAAAAACAATTATAACGGTAATAATAACAAACAAACAAACAAAAACAATTATAACGGTAATAATAACAAACAAAAAAACAAAAACAATTATAACGGTAATAATAACAAACAAGCAAAAACAATTATAACGGTAATAATAACAAACAAACAAACAAACAAAAACAATTATAACGGTAATAATAACAAACAAACAAACAAAAGCAATTATAACGGTAATAATAACAAACAAACAAAAACAATTATAACGGTAATAATAACAAACAAACAAAAGCAATTATAACGGTAATAATAGCAAACAAACAAAAACAATTATAACGCTAATAATAACAAACAAACAAACAAAAACAATTATAACGGTAATAATTACAAACAAACAAAAACAATTATAACAGTAATAATAACAAACAAACAAACAAAAACAATTATAACGGTAATAATAAAAAACAAACAAAAACAATTATAACGGTAATAATAAAAAACAAACAAACAAAAACAATTATAACGGTAATAATAACAAACAAACAAACAAAAACAATAACAACAGTAATAATAACAAACAAACAAACAAAAACAATTATAACGGTAATAATAAAAAACAAACAAAAACAATTATAACGGTAATAATAACAAACAAACAAACAAAAACAATTATAACGGTAATAATAACAAACAAACAAACAAAAACAATTATAACGGTAATAATTACAAACTAACAAAAGCAATTATAACGGTAATAATAAAAAACAAACAAAAACAATTATAACGGTAATAATAACAAACAAACAAACAAAAACAATTATAACAGTAATAATAACAAACAAACAAACAAAAACAATTATAACGGTAATAATAAAAAACAAACAAAAACAATTATAACGGTAATAATAACAAACAAACAAACAAAAACAATTATAACAGTAATAATAAAAAACAAACAAACAAAAACAATTATAACGGTAATAATAAAAAACAAACAAAAACAATTATAACGGTAATAATAACAAACAAACAAACAAAAACAATTATAACGGTAATAATAAAAAACAAACAAACAAAAACAATTATAACGGTAATAATAAAAAACAAACAAACAAAAACAATTATAACAGTAATAATAACAAACAAACAAACAAAAACAATTATAACGGTAATAATAAAAAACAAACAAAAACAATTATAACGGTAATAATAACAAACTAACAAAAGCAATTATAACGGTAATAATAAAAAACAAATAAAAACAATTATAACGGTAATAATAACAAACAAACAAACAAAAACAATTATAACGGTAATAATAACAAACAAACAAACAAAAACAATTATAACGGTAATAATAACAAACTAACAAAAGCAATTATAACGGTAATAATAAAAAACAAACAAAAACAATTATAACGGTAATAATAATCGAACAAACAAACAAAAACAATTATAACGGAAATAATAACAAACAAACAAACAAAAGCAATTATAACGGTAATAATAACAAACTAACAAAAGCAATTATAACGGTAATAATAAAAAACAAACAAAAACAATTATAACGGTAATAATAACAAACAAACAAACAAAAACAATTATAACGGTAATAATAACAAACAAACAAACAAAAACAATTATAACGGTAATAATAACTAACTAACAAAAGCAATTATAACGGTAATAATAAAAAACAAACAAAAACAATTATAACGGTAATAATAACAAACAAACAAACAAAAACAATTATAACGGTAATAATAACAAACTAACAAAAGCAATTATAACGGTAATAATAAAAAACAAACAAAAACAATTATAACGGTAATAATAACAAACAAACAAACAAAAACAATTATAACGGTAATAATAACAAACTAACAAAAGCAATTATAACGGTAATAATAACAAACAAACAAAAACAATTATAACGGTAATAATAACAAACAAACAAACAAAAACAATTATAACGGTAATAATAACAAACTAACAAAAGCAATTATAACGGTAATAACAAACAAACAAACAAAAACAATTATAACGGTAATAATAACAAACAAACAAAAACAATTATAACGGTAATAATAACAAACAAACAAAAACAATTATAACGGTAATAATAACAAACAAACAAAAACAATTATAACGGTAATAATAACAAACAAACAAAAACAATTATAACGGTAATAATAACAAACAAAAAAACAAAAACAATTATAACGGTAATAATAACAAACAAATAAAAACAATTATAACGGTAATAATAACAAACAAACAAACAAACAAAAACAATTATAACGGTAATAATAACAAACAAACAAACAAAAGCAATTATAACGGTAATAATAACAAACAAACAAAAACAATTATAACGGTAATAATAACAAACAAACAAAAGCAATTATAACGGTAATAATAACAAACAAACAAACAAAAACAATTATAACGGTAATAATAACAAACTAACAAAAGCAATTATAACGGTAATAATAAAAAACAAACAAAAACAATTATAACGGTAATAATAACAAACAAACAAACAAAAACAATTATAACGGTAATAATAACAAACAAACAAAAGCAATTATAACGGTAATAATAACAAACAAACAAACAAAAGCAATTATAACGGTAATAATAACAAACAAACAAAAACAATTATAACGGTAATAATAACAAACAAACAAAAGCAATTGTAACGGTAATAATAACAAACAAACAAACAAAAACAATTATAACGGTAATAATAACAAACTAACAAAAGCAATTATAACGGTAATAATAACAAACAAACAAAAGCAATTATAACGGTAATAATAACAAACAAACAAACAAAAACAATTATAACGGTAATAATAACAAACTAACAAAAGCAATTATAACGGTAATAACAAACAAACAAACAAACAAAAACAATTATAACGGTAATAATAACAAACAAACAAACAAAAACAATTATAACGGTAATAATAACAAACTAACAAAAGCAATTATAACGGTAATAATAACAAACAAACAAACAAAAACAATTATAACGGTAATAATAACAAACTAACAAAAGCAATTATAACGGTAATAACAAACAAACAAACAAAAACTATTATAACGGTAATAATAACAAACAAACAAACAAAAACAATTATAACGGTAATAATAACAAACAAACAAACAAGAACAATTATAACGGTAATAATAACAAACAAACAAAAGCAATTATAACGGTAATAATAACAAACAAACAAACAAAAACAATTATAACGGTAATAATAACAAACAAAAAAACAAGAACAATTATAACGGTAATAATAACAAACTAACAAAAGCAATTATAACGGTAATAACAAACAAACAAACAAAAACAATTATAACGGTAATAATAACAAACAAACAAAAACAATTATAACGGTAATAATAACAAACAAACAAAAAAAAACAATTATAACGGTAATAATAACAAACAAACAAAAACAATTATAACAGTAATAATAACAAACAAACAAACAAGAACAATCATAACGGTAATAATAACAAACAAACAAACAAAAACAATTATAACGGTAATAATAACAAACAAACAAACAAAAACAATTATAACGGTAATAATAACAAACAAACAAACAAAAACAATTATAACGGTAATAATAACAAACAAACAAACAAAAGCAATTATAACGGTAATAATAACAAACAAACAAAAGCAATTATAACGGTAATAATAACAAACAAACAAACAAAAGCAATTATAACGGTAATAATAACAAACAAAAAAAAACAATTATAACGGTAATAATAATAAACAAACAAACAAAAACAATTATAACGGTAATAATAGCAAACAAACAAACAAAAGCAATTATAACGGTAATAATAACAAACAAACAAACAAAAACAATTATAACGGTAATAATAACAAACAAACAAAAGCAATTATAACGGTAATAATAACAAACAAACAAACAAAAACAATTATAACAGTAATAATAACAAACAAACAAACAAAAACAATTATAACGGTAATAACAAACAAACAAACAAACAAAAACAATTATAACGGTAATAACAAACAAACAAACAAACAAAAGCAATTATAACGGTAATAATAGCAAACAAACAAAAACAATTATAACGTTAATAATAATAAACAAACAAACAAAAACAATTATAACGGTAATAATAACAAACAAACAAACAAAAACAATTATAACGTTAATAATAACAAACAAACAAAAACAATTATAACGGTAATAATAATAAACAAACAAAAACAATTATAACGGTAATAATAACAAACAAACAAAAACAATTATAACGCTAATAATAACAAACAAACAAACAAAAACAATTATAACGGTAATAATAACAAACAAACAAAAGCAATTATGACGGTAATAATAGCAAACAAACAAAAACAATCATAACGGTAATAATAACAAACAAACAAAAAACAATTATAACGGTAATAATAACAAACAAACAAACAAAAGCAATTATAACGGTAATAATAACAAACAAACAAACAAACAATTATAACGGTAATAATAACAAACAAATAAACAACTATAACGGTAATAATAACAAACAAACAAACAAACAAACAAAAAACAATTATAACGGTAATAATAACAAACAAACAAACAAACAATTATAACGGTAATAATAATAACAAACAAGCAAACAAACAAAAACTTTTGATGAGAAAGAAAAAAAATGTCGGCCCAGATATTTATTTTTTATTTTTTATTTAATTCTAGTTTTATTTTAATGAATTGCTAAAGTGAAGTGTAACGGCCACGTTACATTCAGTTTATGCTCTACTAAGAATAGAATTAAAAAAAAAAAGGATTGAATGCTTCTACCCGGTCAGTCGTGACTCGATGAAAGTAATTTATCCCTATGGATTAAATAAATAGTGCGGTTTAATATTTCGTATAGATCCCCGAGTTCAACAAAAGAAACCTGAAGAAGGTCGGGGGTTCAATCAGCCGACACCTTGTGAGAATAACACTCAAGATGAGAACAGGTTTTCGAATAATCCAAGTAATAGACAGTATTTATCCTCGTTTTGAAAAATCGAATTGTATATCACGGTATTCTCCATTTTTATTTGACTTGCATTTTCTGCAATGGAAATACTTCAATCTCTGGTCCCCCCTCGCCAATCTTTCACGAAAAACACCCGTCTAGCTGAATCCACTGTCAAAAATTTCCCCCACTCTATATCTGTGCCTAAATCAAAACGCGGATTCCATGAACAAAGCTTCTTTCTTAGAACTGTACGCCTGTGGAATTCTGTTCCGTCTGCCTGCTTCCCACCGGACTACAACTTGGATGTCTTCAAGTCCAATGTAAACAAATTCCTAATGAACCGCCCCCTTAAGTAAACACTTCATCAAATCTCCACACTAACGTAATGTACTTGCAATAACCCTTATCCCTGAGTGGCTTCCGGGCCTTGATAAGTGGTGATCACTGTGTAAAAAAAAAAATCGCTCCAGACAAGGCGTAAAGCTACTTGATGTAAGGAACTAAGAATGAAAGATGATTATCGCAAAGGAGATGCAAATTAGCCTTATTTTCATATTAGTCTTGAAAGCTTTGAAGCTTTCTGGCTGTTTACGAACCTGTAAAGGTTTCTCAGTTTTGTGTTTACCCATGTTAAAAGAGATTCCTTTATTTGGTTATTTTTCACCGGATAAAAAATCCCTTAAAGCCGGGGTTTCCAAACTACGGCCAAAGGGGGATAGATCCGGTCGCTAGAAAAGCGGGAAATTTGTCAAACAACGATTTATTTTGAAAATCTGAAAGCTGTTTCCTGCTGCCCCCGTGCATAATGTGGGCATCAAAATCTAAATCGAAGAAATAAATAAGCAAGATGTAACGAAATCAATATGTAGATTGCACAACCATTCGACAACAAAAATACCAATCAAAAAATAGCAATCACGCATTTTATTCATGATCTAAGCTGACCTTCAAATTTCCCGCTTTTCTAGCGACCACCCTGTATTTATGTCCTGTTTTGGAGATAACACATCACTCAGTTCCGAACCCGATATATAGATGGTGCCATTAATAAAAAGTATCCATATGATTTTTATAAAATTTTAACCTTCCAATGGTACATGTCAAATTTACAAAATAGTGTTGTCAATCGTGTGACGAATCTCTTCAATAGAAAATAGCTTAGTTTTAGCTTTTCTGAATTGGGTAAGAAACACTGAAAGAATATATGTGTGTGTGTGATGGTGGTGGGGGTGACTGCTGATCCCGAAGACTTTGTTCCAGATGTTCTTTCCACGGAAAGCAAATCCGGATCGTTGAGTTTTCTCAATTACATCTCCGTTGTCTTCTTCAAATATTTGCCCTTTTGCTTGACTTGCTACAGATCAGGGAAGGGGGGGGGGAAAGATCTGAAGAAGTTTTCTTTTTTTAATGTAATTGGCACCCTTGTTGGTATTGAGAAATCATTGCCTATTGCAAACTTTCCCTCTCAAATCTGGGGAGCCTGATGAGGGTGGTCTTGGGTATCCTTACCGTTCGACTATCGCAAAATTGTAACGTATCCATCTGAAAAATGTCCACACTATCTTTGATTTCTGCTTTTCCGGGGGAGGGCACAAAGAGCCTTGCTATTCTACATAATGCTTCTAAAATTCTAACAATGTTGTATCTTGCTTGCTTGCTTGCCTGCTACTGTGCGCACTTCATCTGAAATGATGAGAGAAATAAGATGGTTTAAATAGAAAGGGGAATACCCGTTTTCAAAATAGAGCAATCGAATCTATGCTTTTTGAAATTAGGTATTCATCCTGTTTATCACAAAAATTTCCAGCAATCACGTAGACGTCTTCCGGCAGGTTCCGTAAATAACCGGAAGATGCAGAAGCGGAGACTGCCAGACGATTAATTCAAAACGCGGTTTTCCCTCTTTCCTATATGAGAATGGTTTTCTATTTAGGAAGTCATTCTTAACATGGGAAAGGGGAGGATTCCACGTTGATATCGTGTACTGAAAGTCATTTTCGATTTAGAAATATTTTCTGATCTAATAAATTTGATGCTTTCATTGAAATTTGTCTTCTCACAGCTCATTGGCTAATCACTTCGGCATCTTCCGGCTGTTTCCGTAACCTGCAGGAAGATTACAACGCCGGAGATGGGTCGTAAACGTAATAAATACCTGTTTTTTTTTTTACACCGTTGCAAGCAACATTTGTTTTACAGCAGAGGAATGAATATACATAGTGTTTAGTAAATAAACACTGTGTTAGAAAAATGCCTTTGTGACAACAGGAAAGTTAAAATATGAAATCGATATATGGCGACTCGTTTCGATAAAACAGACAGCACTCACCTAATAAAGACGATTTTTTTTTACAAGGTGGTCACCACTTATCAAGGCCCGGAAGCCACTCATGGATAAGGGTTATTGTAAGTACAGTACGTTAGTGTGGATATTTTAAAGTGTCTACTTAAGGGGACGGTTCATCAGGAATTTGTTTACGTTGGACTTGAAGACATCCAAGTTGTAGTCAGGAGGGAAGCAGACAGACGGAACAGAGTTCCACAGGCGTGCAGTTCTAAGAAAGAAGCTTTGTTCATGGAATCTACGTTTTGATTTAGGTATAGATAAAGAGTGGGGAAAGTTTTTGACAGTGGATTCAGCTAGACGGGTGTTTTTTGTAAAAGATTGGCAAGGAGGGACCAGAGATTGGAGTTCAGACGAGCACCTGCCATGGAAATAACGATAAAACAAAGATAGGCTTGCAACGTCTCTTCTGTGGGAGAGAGGTTGCAGCGAAGAGAAAGATATTTACATGAATGAAAAGCAATAGAGATATTTTAAGAAATCATAACCATTAAAATTGATGCTTCATTTTTCAAAGAATTAATCTCAGAATAATCGTAGAATTCTAATGCAAAACGCGACAAAGACCATTTGGAAAATTGTTAAATCATCGCCATAAAAAATGTTTATTCACATTAACACACTCCAAATTGTTTTGTTAAAGTAATGTGATGTTTTGCTAATAGCTTTGCTTTTAATTTAAATAAGCTTTGACATTCGACTGTTAGATTTGAAATATTCCTCTTTGAAAGTCAAATATCTCGATTTAAAGATATTGAATTTATCACATTTTGCATTCGAACTCTTCAATTTAAAATAATAAAAATAATCTGCGCCGAGTAGAAATGAAGGCTTCGAACGTTCTGACGTTATTTTATTTACACCCCTTTAACAGATTAGACCCAAGTTTACGTGTTAGTTTGATGAAAGTTTATAAGTGGAACGACCTGAATTCGAACTTGGACACTCAGATGTTCAGTCCGTGTCGTTATTTAAAATCAGATACAGTAGAACCTCGGGATACGGTTGCTCTATGATATGTTTTTATTTTGTTTTCAGGTTACGATGTGGAATACGATGTTTTCCCGGCATCTGGTTATGGTATTTGCCTCGCTTACGGTGTTATTTATAATGGTATTTGATTATATACATGTGTATCATATACGGTACTGAATTTTGTTAATAATTTTAATGCCGTATCCCGAGGTTCTACTGTATATATATATTAAGAGAATATATCCTCTTATTGTACACCTTGTGACTTAAACTAAAAAAATACATATTCGTGTTCTCTTTATAATGTAATTTCAGATTATATATGTACACACACACACACACACACACACACACACACACACACACGCACATATATATATACATATATATGTGTGTCTGTAAGTATCTATGCATCAATATCGTAGTACCTTTAACGTACGTACGTATACGTACGTGTGTATCACGGTTTCCAGATTATAAATTATTCGATCGGGAGAACTTATTTATTAAAAAGGGTAGAAGGCGATAACGTATCAAGAACATTAAATTGGTATATAGACGAGCGAATTTTATGCTCATAGTATGATATCACCTACTATTCTCCTTTTTAATAAATAGGATCTCCTGATCACTGAAGACGCAATGAAAAAAAAATACGATAAAAAAAAAATTGATTTCGCTTTTGTGAAACTAAAATATACCTTCTAGGTCTTTTGGCCAGGATCCAAGGGTAGTATCTGTTCCGTCTAAAGATGGTATAAGTATATCGTGGGATTTCCGTTCACGCCGGGCATCCATACAATGGAAATATGTTATAGACTCCTATAAGGATATTGGAGATAAACCGTATTAATCAGATATATTCTGAAACTACATTAACTAGTTTACTTAGATAAATACTTTAATAAATAGTTTTAACAAAAGCGCTACAATAATATCGTGCGGTCTTCATTCACTCTGAACGTCCACAGCAATATATTATATGTGAAAGATGCCGCTGTGGAATTTTAACGGGTTCCGCTTGTAAAGAATAATTATGGCTTAATTATGATTATCCAACCCCTTTAAGAATACTTAAGGATGGGCACTGTCTGCGGAATAATAACTATAAGAGTCGACTAACGTTTATGCAATGTCCACGACTTCCGCTCGTTCAAACACTCTAGAGTGTCTAATGTACTGACCCGAATTCGGCTTTTAATAGTTCTTAATTCTCTTCAATAATGATTGGCCCTGTCGGTGGGGCATTAGAATACACCGACTGCTCCCTGCAGAGGGTAAAAGTCCCTCAATGGGGGTCCTGGATATGACCTTAAACTATATCCAGTGGTGAGGCCCCAGCTTGTGGGCTTTGGGGATTATGGAGCCACCCTTTAATTACCATTGCTCCCAGGTCCACTCTGACCCGGAGTGGTAGTACCTGTTAGGGTACCAACTATGGGTTAAATAGAAACCAACGTGAAAACAACAAATATACTCTATTAAAAAAAATTTCTTAAAAATCTTTGGATTCGGCATTAAATAACCCGAAAAGAGTTGATATGCCGTAAAACAAAAACAACCAAATCAATAATGATTAATAAAAAGGTTTTTTTTTTTTTTTTTTTTTTTTTTTGCAGAACCAATATGCAATCATAAGAATGTTTCATCGAATGCGCTGTTGGCTTGACAGGCCGAAATCAGACCGAAAGCGTTTTCACGAATACTGACGTTAGTAAAGTCAAGTAAATTCAAGATGGCCTCGATGTGGCCGATCATTAACAAACAAAGGCTGTTGAGCAAGTCATGTCTGGCGGGGCCAATGGTTCAACTCGTCTCTATGGGGATGTTGAAAGGCAACTCTGTCGAAAAAATCGACAAACCGTATAAGGCGACCATCAGATAAGACGAGGTACAAAATTGGAGCAAATTTTAATAAATTTATCATATAATGGTTGTATAAGGTGTACTGATAAATCACGAAACCATGTTTGTTTAGCCTACGCTAGAGATTATTACAACACCCGGTTTCTTATGAAATACTGGGTTTTAAAAATGATTTTTTTTAACTTTAAGGTTCGTCTTATACGCTGAATATACGGTATTTTGATTGCACCCTAATCTTTGATAGAATCGGCATTAAAATCTAGACATGCAGCAACTTAAGTATGGAACCGGAAGTAATCAAAATTAAAAAAGCAAAAACTAATTGAGTAAAAAAAAAGGTATAGAAAACAAAAAATAAACAAACAAAAACAAACGTAAAATGTCAGCCAGTAGATATAGTTTGTAGCAAAATAATAAAAAAAAAAAGATAAGGAAAACGTCTTAATTGGTAACTTTCAATTAAAAAAAATAATTATTTTTTAAATCGAGTGTTAACCCTAAAATTGACCCCATGAATATAATCAAATAATATAAATAGGAAAACTCATTGGCTGGTCACACTAATTGCGATCTGATAATCTAAGTATCTAAACTTGCTACTTATTTAAGAGGAAATCTATTGCACAAAAAGAAAGTTATCACTTTAAAAATTTATTTTAATTCGGTTAATTTGCAAAGGTTAAAAAGCTCCCTCCTGGGGCTAACACTATGCGTTAAATGTATATCCAAGGGAATTAAAAAAAAAAATAGCCACTTTTATGACTACTATCTGTATTTCTCTACAACTTTGTATTTCGGGGTAGATTTGTTTTTTCATTAGACAAATTGCTCTTACCACAACCGATATAGTGCTTATTTTTTCAAAGGATATATCGTTTTAAAATCATTTTTGTTGTCCTAATATTTGTTATCTGTTTTCGTTCGACTCTATTAAGGCCGTAATTATTTTAAACAGTGCTATAAATAATCAGCGCAGATATTTTAGGTTGGTTCCATATAATAATGTGTGGCTTGATAGCCTTGTCTTTTATGTTACCGTCCACCTGTATGACTTTAGCAATGGACACTGTCACTTTCCTATGTTTATATACCAAGCTTAAAAAAACAAACAAACAAACAAACAAACAAACAAAACAAAAACACACACAAGACACGTTTTTGTAGAAGCATTTTTCCTTTTAAAAATAATTGTTATGAGGATAACAAAACAGGATTATTTTGTCGGTAGAGTCGATATTTACAGCAATTTTAATGTTATTATATGTAGTAATTTGCCAACGATTTTTCTGATTTCTCGAGAAAGTGAGAGAAAGGGGTGATTGTTTTTCTTCCCCTTCCTTTCCCTTTGTTGATCCGGTCTTTCCACATTGCTCTCGGTTTTTCAAACTTCCACATATTCCTTTATCAGCAATCCTTCAAGCAAACCATTTACTTATATATATATATATATATATATATATATATATATATATATATATATATATATATATATATATATATATATATATATATAAAGCTGAATGTCTGTGTGTATATGTGTGTGTGTGTGTGTGTGTGTGTATGTCTGGTCACGAATCGGCTCCTGTATGGTTGACTATTAAAAAAAAATGATTACATATAATGATAGAAGATGTATCCAGACACAGGAATGGGTATGTTTGATCTGGCAGAGCAGTGGTTCATTAAAATTGTGGCTTCTGCGTTCGCACCTGGTCCACAAAGTATCAAAATAAAAAATTTGAAAATTAAAAAACAAAACGTTTACAAGTGTTTTTGATATAGATGTACATAATAATACTTTGATAAGTATGTTTTAACTTAAATAGGGATGGTATAATAAAATTATGGGGTCTGCGTTCGCGCCTGGCCTCCATAGAATGGAAATAGGCACAAACTTTAATAAATACTTTTCATATCTATCTGCGTAAGTATACTTTGATAATTATGTTTCAGTTTAAAGAAATATGGTATAATAAAATTATGGGGTGTTCGTTCGCACCTGACCTCCATAGAATGGAAATATGTCACAAAGTTTAACAAAGTTTTGTAATATAGATCCACAGAATATTGTGATAAGTGTTTCGGTGTGAACAGGATGGGGTTTATCTATTTTATTTTTACTTTCATCATATTTTGCTTTGGTTTTGATACCCCCGAATTCGAAGCTATCTCATTACAAACCTTCCTTTTCATAACCTATCATACTTTCATAAATCAGAGTCCATTTTCTGTAGGCTGTTTTTGGGTACTTTTGCTAGTGTATATATATATATATATATATATATATATATATATATATATATATATATATATATATATATATATAAGCGAGATAAGACACAGATTAAAATCCGATGAAAAATCCTGATAGATATTACTAGAAGTAATACTTTCAGAGTGATCCTAGCCAAAAAGGAAAAGCTCAATATTTAAGAATAGAGCAATATATAGATTTAACCACTAAACTTATATATATATATATATATAACTACTTTATTTACTCACATAAATTAATATTCGAAAGTATAAATTTATGCGTAAAGTTTAAGTATTTACTTTATCAGTGCTCAATATGTAGGTAGAGCTAGTTAGTAAGTTATAAAATATAAATGGCGATTAAACTACACTGAATATTCCGCGTTTCATCCACTCTAGGATTCTTCAGGCTTATGCGAGAATTTTGTGGTTGTCTCGAGTTTTTATATACGCGCCTTCTATTGAGTTTTTTGTTAGCCAATCAGCTTTCTAGTATCAACCACACCCTTCCTAATCGGCCAATGAGCAGGCACTTACAGGAAAAAGGCCCATTTTACCTTCGGTTTACCCGTTCATTTGTGTTTGCTATTTACCATAGATATCTAGTGTCTTGACCTGTTTTAAATCTAGGTTAAGTTTTTTACATGTTAGTTTATATATATATATATATATATATATATATATATATATATATATATATATATATATATATATTTGTGTGTGTGTGTGTGATAGTTTATGTATATGCTTGTTTATTTATTTATTTTATTTGTTTATTTTCTATTGTTATTGTTAGTTTTAAAATTATTTTGTATTGCACTTACCACAAAATTATTTTGTATTGCTCTTAGAGTAAAGTATATCCTGTGAACACAGTTGTTCGCTATTTCTCTCCTACAGTTTAATAGATGTTGAGGTTCTTTAAAGTATAGGATAGCAAATTTTTCATCAAGGCATAATCTACATGGATCGTCTAGGTGTCTACATGTGTTAGCCTGTCTTACTATTTTCCATTCGACTACCGGCGAACATCCGCTTTCCTTGAGTTTCCAGTATTTGTTTGCTAGCGTTGTTTTCATACGGTGTTTTTTTTTATTATTGAATGAACTTTTGTAGTCATAATATCGAGTTTGGAAATCTAAGGAAGTCATACCTACGTAATATTTCTTATTATTCGGGTTTTCTTTCGCAAATTTTGTTGCCTGGTAAACTATGCTTTTGGTTAGACATTTATTTTGCAGTGGGCAGAGTGTGCGGTATCGCTTAATCGCCATATATATTTTATAACTTACTATATATATATATATATATATATATATATATATATATGGGTTGATAAAATTATGTAATTTATGATTTATAATATTTCTTGTTCATAAAACAAGGAAGACAAAATAAAGTGAATTATTTCCTTATTCAATGGAGTTAAAAAAATTGGCATTTTTCTTCAGAGGAAAACGGTTAGCAAAACAATTTTATATAGACTTGTAATAATATTGCTGAGTAGCGCAAAAACAAACTAAAGCTTCAAATTTCGATAGAAACGTAGCATTACTATGTAGACACCGGACGAACACGTTGTAGCAGAGTATGTCGCATGGAACACAGGACAATTAATAACTCGACACCTTGTTTTTTTAACAACAACATTTATTTCCGGGTACTTTTCCAAAAGAAAGCATGATTGGACTCCTTCTCTCTGTCCTCTGTCCTCTCGAAAGTCCTTCTATACTTTTTATAGTTTTTTAAAATATTTTCTTACCGTGACATCATTTCGCACGCGGTTCGGTATTTGTCTATAACCGTTATACGCGCTTTTATTCTCTGTTACAAAAAATAATGCCCGGAAGATTATATAGAAACATATACAAAGGCAAAAAGGAATATTCAAATGTATATGCCTGATCAGGCTTTAGGAAATTGAATAGCTATAAAATTCTGTGTAGCTTAACTGCTATGTATGTTTTCATAACTTACTAACGAGCTCTACCCACGTATTAAGCATTATTGATGTAAATGCTGAAAATCGAGACATAAATTATATTTATTCATACAATTTTATGTGAATACATGAACTAAGACACACACATATATATATATATATATATATATATATATATATATATATATATATATATATATATATATATATATACAGAGGGTGGAGCGATACAATCGGCGGCCTATAAAAGATGACATCATTCCATTTTCGGTTTGACAAAAACCGGGTTTCTTTTTATATTGCAGACCATCTACTCGTTGGCCAGTTGTGTATAAATCCCAAGAGCGATAGGAGCCTTCTATCATGTCTGAATCTTATAACATTCAAAGAGCAAGATCGGAGATGCGCCGCTGCACAACTCATGTTCCCTACCGATCCAAGTTATGACAACAGGGCCATTGCCAGCACACACAAAATGCAAATCCGGACGGTTCAACGCTTGAGGGAAACGCTTAAGGAAGTTTCCAGGTACGGTTATGGCGCCACATCATGCCACTTCACATATTCAAAATTAGACTTGAAAGTCAACACCAAAGTGAATATGAGTTTGCTGAAAGGTATGGTGATCTCTTGGTGCAATCAGGTGGTCACTGGCAGACCCTGTGTATGGCAGCAGGACATGACGCCAACCCACAAGTCAAAAGAGACCCAGGCTTGGCTTAGAAGGAGTGCTACGACTTTGTACCCTTCTCTCACTTGTCTCCTCCTCCTTCGACCTGACCCCGCTGGATTACTTCGTTTGGTCATACGTCGAGAACATCATCAACATAACCTCCCACAACACAAAAGCCAGCCTGATCCCCGCTATCCGCCGAGTATTCGCCGAGCTCCCGCTGAAACTTGTGGAAAAGTCACGCTCTCGTTCTGAACCGCGGCTGTAATTGAGTCTGAAGGCGCCTATATTGAATATATATCAGATCTACTACGTAATAAAGTTACCTGAATTGATTTTTTTAATAAATAAAGATATTAAAATAAAACTGTAGTTTTGTTTCCGTTAGGGCGACTACTTTATATTTCCAACTTATATATATATATATATATATATATATATATATATGTAATATAATATAATATAAAGCTGTGTGTGTGTGTGTGTGTGTGTGTCTGGTCACGAATAGGCTCCTATATGGTTGACTATTTAAAAAAAAACTGATCAGATATAATGATAGAAGATGTATCACAGGAATGGGTATGTTTGATCTGGCAGAACGGTGGTTCATTAAAATTGTGGGGTCTGCGTTCGTGCCTGGTCCACAAAGTATGGAAATAAAAAATATAAAAATAACAAAAAACGTTTACAAGTGTTTTTGATACAGATATACATAATAATACTTTATAAGTATGTTTTAACTTAAATAGGGATGGTATAATAAAATTGTTGGGTCTGCGTTCGTGTCTGGCCTCCATAGAATGGAAATAGGCACAAACTTTAACAAATACTTTTTATATCTATCTGCCTAAGTATACTTTGATAATTATGTTTCAGTTTGAAGAAATATGGTATAATAAAATTATGGGGTGTTCGTTCGTGTCTGACCTCCATAGAATGGAAATATGTCACAAAGTTTAACAAGGTTTTTTTTTATATAGATCCACAGAATATTGCGATAAGTGTTTCGCTGTGAACAGGTATGGTATAATAAATTATGGGGTTTATCTATTTTATTTTTACTTTCATCATATTTTGCTTTGGTTTTGATACCCCCAAATTCGAAGCTATCTCTTTACAACCCTTCCTTTTCATAACCTATCACACTTTCATAAATCAGAGTCTATTTTTTGTAGGCTGTTTTTGAACACAGTCAACGACGGGTACTTTTGCTAGTATATATATATATATATATATATATATATATATATATATATATGTAATTAAGTTCTTGATTTTGTGCTACGAAACAGATACTGTCAAGATACAAGTCAACTGAATTAAAGGAATAAATTATAAGATGGTCAACATCATGAATCTTGGAATATAACTTTTTGTCATTTATTCTCTCTTTCTCTCTTCTCGCTCTCTCTCTCTCTCTCTGTATATATATATATATATATATATATATATATATATATATATATATATATATATATATATATATATATATCCAAATGCAAACTATAGCAGCAAAAGATGTCAGACATTTTTATGAAACACTAGGGAACACCTACACATTATTTTTTCCGCCATTTTCTGTCCCTTCTCTGACAGACTTTCATCCGTTCTAATCACAATAGATCTTGTTTTCAAGAAGTAAAAAGAAAAAAAAAGAATCTGCCCACCACATGTCTAGGGCAAGAAAACAACTCTTTGCGTTTCTCTCTGTCTTTCTTCATCTGAATAGTCTTTCGAAACTCGTCCGACAAACGCTATACAATACACTATATACGCCCTTCTTTCCCCACCACTTTTTTTTTCTCTAATTCTTTTTCGGTTTGCCTTTTGTATTGTTTTTGTTCTCATTGTTTCTGTATAATTCTTTTTATTTACACGTGTCTTCCTTGTAAGACTTGTTTATCTTTCGTTGGTGGCGCACATTTTGACTCGGTGTGCGTCCCTTCTTCACACTGACTAACGAGAAGATCAGCGTTTGTAACAGTCGAACGCGTTGTGTTGCAGGAGAAGCAAACTCATACTTATTTGATAAAAACCCGTCTTTGGTATAAAGCCACATAAGCAGAGTGTGTCCTAAAAGAAAAAAGAGATTAACTCAAAGAAAATATCGGTATACAGAATAGGGACCTTGTGATCGTCGGCATATTTCCGGCAGGTTACGTAAACCGCCGGAATGTACCGAAACGTTTAGCCAATAAAATCGCAGCAGCCGAGAATTGGCAAATGGTATCGTATGTTTATTAATTTTTGTACGATATCTTGTTTATTAAAGAGTTATATTAAAGAACAGAATAATTATAGAGCCTCTCCCCATGCTAAAAATGGCTTTCTAAATAATGTAATTATTTCTGCTCAGTCAGTAAAATGCACAAGTACGTATTTTTTTTGTTTAAAATACCATATGCTAATAGTTTTCGATTATAATTATGTTTTTTCTTAGTTTTTAACTGCTTGTGTAATACATAATAGTTAAAGAGGCTCCCCCATATTAAGAATGGCTTTATAAACATTGACCATAATTTCCAGTAGTAATAAAAAAGAACAAACAAACAAAATATCAAGCAAACTCGGAGTTTACGTTTGACATTCTAAAAAGTGACCAGCGTTTACGCGATAAAAAAAAAATACAAAAAAAAACAAAAAAAAAAACACGAAGTTTTCCTTCGGCATCTTCCAGCGCTTTGCATAAACTATTCGGAATATAACACGGTACCTATTCTGCATAAGTATCAAAATATCAAATCCAGTACTTATTTGTGCAATAGGAAAGCATTGATAACCTTTCTTACTTGGTTGTTTGCAAAAAAAAAAAAAAACAAAAAAAAACTGAATCGTTTAGATCGCCAGACGAAAAGCAAATGAGAAAAGACGTGATAAATATAATAAATGAATAAGAAAAGAATAGTAGTGGCACGATGATAATAGAGGTAATAGACACAGCGAAAAAAAACAGTAAAAATATGGCGTGAATAAATAAATAAATAACGTAAATAAAGAAAAAAGAGAACGAGGAAAACGTAAGAGGATGAAGTTAAAAAAAAAAATAGATAGTCGAAATAAAGAGGTATATGAAAAGAATGTAAACAATGTAGATCACGTTTGAAAACAATTTGCAATTTATTTGCATGAAACTTTATCCATATCGATGACACAACAATTAAGCAAAATGCCAATTATGTAAAATAATATGGTGTTATTTCCACAGTGCTTTAAACAGTCAAGTATTCTGGTGTAATTGTGCTTTAAACAGAAACATTCATTTCGAACGCACCCAAATAATATCAAAGAACTTACTGTTTACTTTATATCACGGGTCTTTCTGCTTGTGTGTTAATAAAGCTCTCTGCTTATGTGTTAATAATGCTTCTTGTTAACTTTTGTCAGAATCGCCTGATCCTTTTTTAATCGGATTATTTTCGATTATCGATTACCGATACTTAACGAAGACATTCCGATACAAAACTTAGCTAATAAAACACATTTGCGTGAAATTAAAAAAAAAAAAAAAAATCGGCCCAACAGTTTCGGAGTCAATAAAGAACAAACTCACACAGACATAAGCACAAAGTTCGTTTACAAGAAATCCTTGCGGGTTTTAACTTTTAAATTCAGATGAACATATTTCGGTTCAAACAAAAATTTATTAATCGAGATAAGTAGCATCAAACTGGACACACTTTTACCAATGCAAAGCAAATGTATTTATGCCAATAACGTAAAATTCTTGCGTTCTGGTGGTAGAGAAGTCGCTGAAGGCGTTTTTTGATATCGCTTAGGTTTTTGAAGCATTTTTCATGCAAAAAGTTGTCGAGATGCTTGAAAAAGTGGTAATCGGTAGGTGAATAGTTTAGAGAGTATGGCAGAGTTTTGTAGCCCAATTCGTTCAACTTCTGCAGGGTCGGTTTAGCAACGTACGGTCAGACATTGTCGGGAAGGAGAACTGGGCCTCATCTGTTTAATGCTGAGTGTTGTTGTTGAAGTTTCTGGTGCATTTCATCCATTTGTTGACAGTTCTTCTTCGCCGTAATGGTTTCGTGTGTATTAAAAAAAAAAAATGTAGTGGATGAGACCGGTCGCAGACCAACAAACAGTCAGCATTACCTTCTTTTGACGCAACGCTGGCTTCAGAAAGTTTCGTGGAGCTTCGTCGATGTTTAACCACTGAGCTGAGCGTCATCGGTTATCTTAAAAAAAAACAAAAAACTTTTCATCGCCAGTCTCAACCCAGTCGAGAACCAGGTCGTTCTTGTTGCGTAAAAGAACGAAAGATGAAAGTTCATAAAAGCGTTTCTTTGGTTGTCGTTCAATTTATGAGGCACCCATTTATCAAGTTTTTTTGTCTTTCCAATCTCTCTCAAGTGATTGAAAATCGTCGTATACGTTATGTCTAATTCAGATGCAAGTTCTCAAACAGTTGTGTGTGGATTGGTTTCGACTAAGGCTCTTAATTGATCGTTGTCAACATCCGATGGCCGACCACTACGTTCATCGCCACCATGAAATTTCCTAAACCACCACTGATATGGCAAGTTGATATCGCGAGTTATTTCAGAAGCTTTTCGGCCTAGCTTGAATTGAAATAAGAAAATTGTGCGAATTTGCTTTTTTTTCTATCTTGTATTCAACGTTCTGAAAAGAAGGCATAATTGTTTTTAAAACGATTGTAATTTAAACGATTAGATAGAGAGAAAAACTCTCTTTAAAATACATTATTTGAAATCAAAATAAAAAATTCGCAAGAACTTTCTCAAACTAATAGTATATATATATATATATATATGTATATATATATATAGTAAGTTATAAAAATTTGTATGCCAATTAAGCTACGAATATTCTGTGTAGCTTAATTGCTATATATATTTTATTACTTACTACCTAGCTCTACCTATGTATTTAGCACTGGTGAAGTAAATACTTAAAGTTTACGCATAAAATTATACTTTCGTATATTAATTTATGTGATTAAATGAAGTAGTCATATATATATATATATATATATATATATATATATATATATATATATATATATATATATATATATACAGTTGTGCGCAAAAATATTCGACCCCTGTCTAAATTTTTTGTCTCGTTGAATCTATAATTCAAAAATCTTCATAACGCCTTTTAACGGCTAATTATGAATAAATTGTATATTTTTCAACAATAAATGAGGAAAAGTAATTCGAGATTAATAATATATATCAATTTATTTACAAAAAATATAAATATGGATGTTGCAAAAATATTCGACCCCTTTAATTTAAAGTTAAATTAAAGCGTCATTAAGTTTATTATTTTAGTATGACCTTGTATTTATTTCCTATAAATAATATTTATGACTCTACTGAATCTAAAATCAGTTCAAGTTGAACTTCAATGCCATATTAAATGATTGAATAATTGTTTCAAGTAAAAAAAAATTCTTTTTCAACGTCAACAAATCTGCAACTATGACAAAGAACAAAGAGTACTCTGAAGACATTAAAAAGAAAGTAATCGATGCCTACCAGTCTGGAGAAGGTTATAAAAAAAATTTCCAAACGTTTTTCTATACCACGGTCGACTATTATGTCCATTATCAAAAAATGGAAAGTAAAAGGGATTGTATAAAGTCTTCCAAGATCAGGTCGTCCAAGAAAAATTACGACACGTGGGGCTAGGGAAATTGTTAGACAAGTTTCAATAGACTCTAAATCTAACCTAAAGGACGTGCAGAACGATTTGAAGAATGCTGGGTCAGATGTACACTTGTCAACTATTCGCAGGGCATTAAATAGTGCCGGATTGCATGGACGTATTGCCAGAAGGAAGCCCTTACTTTCCAAAGCTCATCAAAAGGCTCGATTAAATTTTGCAAAAAAGTTCCTAGTAATGCCTATTGGTTACTGGAATAATATAATTTGGTCAGAAGAAACGAAAGTGGAACTATTTGGACGCAACTAGTTGGGGCATGGAAGGAGGTATACCTTTCAACAGGACAACGATCCTAAACACACTTCAAAGAGCACTAAGGCATGGTTAAAGAATAATAAGGTGAAAGTTCTAGAATAGCCTTCCCAGTCTCCAGACCTAAATCCGATTGAGCACTTATGGCATGATTTAAAAATTGCGGTACATAAAAGAAAACCATCTAATTTGATTGAATTAAAACAGTACTGTCAAGAAGAGTGGCTTAAAATTCCAGTGGACAGATGTAGAAGTAATCAAGGTCAAAGGAGCTTCAACCAAGTATTAATGAAAAGGGGTCGAATACTTTTGCAACATCCATATTTTTATTTTTGTAAATAAATTTATTTATATTATCAAGCACTAATTACTTTTTATTATTTTTTGTTGAAAACTATACAGATTATTCGAACTTAGTCGTTAAAGAAGGTTTTAAAGATTATTGAAGTATCCATTCAAAGAAATAAGACAATTTTGGTAGGAGTCGAATACTTTTGCGCACAACTGTATATATATATCGACTCAAATTCTCCCATTCAACACCATGGCGAAGAATACGAGAAAAAATAGACATATATAGATTGAAAAAGGAGTGTATATCTCCGAAATATATCTCTTTAAAAATAAACATTCGTTTATTTTATAAAGGTAAAAAAAATCGCGTTGCAGCTATTTGGTTTTAAAGTGTTCAATGTAAATAAACGAATCTATATATATATATATATATATATATATATATATATATGGATATTAAATGTGGGGTAAATGGATTCAATGACTTAGTGTAAGTGTAACAGAGAAAGCGCGGATAGCGGCCATATGCAATTACCGATCCGTGTGTGAAATGAAGTCACGGTAAGAGAAAAGAAAAAGACGATAAAAAAGAACGTGTGCAGAGACAGAAGAACAGAGAGGTCAGAGAGAATGAACACGATAACGTTTTATTCGGAAAAGTTTCCGGAAATAAATGTCGTTGTTAAAAAAATGGAGTCGAGTTACTTGTCTTATGTTCCTTGCAATGTACTCTGCTACAACGTGTTGGGTCCCAGCTATCTAAATGTTAATGCGTACAACGTTACATAAGTTCATTTACAAGTCCCAATAAAACAATACAATGAATAAATAAAACAGTTTTAACTTGTTTATCTAGATATAATTTCATGAGTAGGATAATGGGGGGGGGAGGAAGGGGCTTGCCACCAAAATAATATTCAATATGCGGTATTGGAGGGAATTATTTTCAGTATCGAATACACTGAATATATTAAAATGTTTAGCAATAGGTTCTAGATATTTGCAGATCATGGTTAGGAAGCTTTGAGAATGTTGAGTTGCTAAACTAATTATAATATTTTCTCATTGTAATGCTGATGAAATTATGTTTAAATAAACACGATATCGTCTCTGAAATGATCGTACACTATCCCTGGTTATTTTCACCTTGTCTTCTTGGAACATGTACATGAATTTATACTAATTCATATAAATCATTTATCCAACATTATTATTATATATAACTATTATAGCTACAGAGGACTACAACTCTCGCTATTGAGCTGATCTTATATCGGCAATATTCAAAACGACTGGTGTGAAGTCCGTATACTTCACTCTCCTTCATAAGTGGAAGCGAAAAGTTTATTTATCCTTTTAATTGTCAGCTAGCTCTAAATTTAGACCATCTCATATATATATATATATATATATATATATATATATATATATATATATATATATATATATATATATACACGCATTGATGTTTTTCCTTATTACATCGGCAAATGCATCTCTATATATCGATATATGTTCTTGTCTTATACATAATCTTATTTTTATATTCACGCTCCACACATCTTGATCAATCCACATCTTTAACCCCTTTATATATATATATATATATATATATATATATATATATATATATATATATATATATATATATATATATATATATTCTCTACAATTATATAATTGCAACTTTGTCTCTGTGTGTAAGTCTGTTCCTTATAGACTCCGAAACGGCTGAACAGATTTTCTTTAAAATTTATAGACCTTTAGTGTATAAGTCTAGGGTTTGTCTTAGTTAAATTTTGTCCCAGAATAATTCCGATAATTTCCGACAATCGATAATCGAAACCATTATTTTAATTTATCTATGATCGGTAAAGCCATTTTTTCCATGCCGTTTAGCAACGATGATAGAACAACGGACCGTGAAAATTCTACTGTAAGTAAGTTGATAGTGTGATTGTTTTTCTTTGTTTTATTTATTTATTTTTTTTTGCATGAAGTGGTCTGTAGGTTCAAACTTCGCACGTAAATTTCTTAATATTTTTCATTAACTTCTAAGAATTTTATAAGACTTGAAAATTTACATTTTTTTGCATGACCTGAGCTGTAGGTTCAAACCCCGCACGTAAATTTCTTAATGTTTTTTTTTCATTAACTGGAAAGAAGTTTATATAATTATAAAATAATTTTATAAAAGAAACAGTAGATTCTCTAGGGTGCAATATAGAATAACATATATTTTGTACCAAGCTACTGCAAGGAGGCATGTGAAGCTTCCTCCCGGACGATTTCACGGATTTTGTTGACAATAAAAATATAGGAGTGTGAAATATTTGTTGATCATCAACGTCGGGTCTCCATGCTAGTATACATATGTACAAGGGAAACTTTGTTTATGTGTGTGTAAGTTTTGTTTCCTATGGACCTGAAAACGGTTCAGCAGAATTTTTTTAAATTTCACACAAAAGTACTCTATATGCCTCGCAGTGATTTTAGATAAGTTTTGTATTGGAATGTCTCCTATAAGTATCGATAATCGAAAGAAAAACAATAAAGGAGGAACGGGCATTTTTTTGTCTGTTTACAGCACAATTGAACCACGATACTTGAATTTTGCATTTGAAACTTTAATTGTAGTCATTATATAAAAATAATTTTATAATCTTCACAATAGTTCCCTACAGTGCAATGTAGAGTACAATACATCGTGAACTAAATCACTGCGGAGAGACATATAAAGCTTAGCTCCCGGTTCAGCGCGATGGGTCCCCAACTAGAGAAGGCAGTCAATCGATTTGATTTAAAAATGGACGGTTTGACCGATTTTGATGACAAGAAAAATATGGAAGGTTGAAACAGTCTTCGATCCTCATTCAGTTCCGGGCAACGTCGGATCTCTCTGCTAGTATATATATATATATATATATATATATATATATATATATATATATATATATATATATGACAATTATACGTGCGTGTGTCCTTAAGGTTTCTAGTATGTTGATTATGTTTTCCTGTTTAATTTTTGTTGAATGTCATTGAATACTTCTGTCATCTTGATTATTCACTTGGTTGGACTGCCATTCTGCTCAGTTCGCTCGATTAAAATCCATTAACGCGATCCAATATCAAATAATGAGGTCACTCAGTACACAACAGAGCAAGCTCTGTCCCTGGTCAGAGTTTCAATAATCTCTTCGCCGTTTTCTTTCTTTTTTTTTTTTTGTGTACAGATCTGGACATTGTTGGAGGCGGTTCAGGTTACGACTGGTGACCGAATGAAGACAGAACGATCACGTCGTTTGTTTGTTCGGAAAGCAGTGTTTTTCACTAGTGACAAAGTAATTAGAAAAAGAAAGAAAAACAAACAAACAAAAAAACAAACAAACAAAAAAGCGAAACAGTGAAAAACGCTGTACGTATGTTTTCGTAAGATGCGCCCATCCAATCTGCGCGATTAGGAATGATAATGCTATCAGGTAAAAAATTTGAATGTATTAAAATTGTAGATGTAACGAATATTCGAAGCAACGTAAAAAAAAAATCCAATACTGAAATTCGGAAAAAAGTATTCAGTTTTATTAGAGAGAAAAAGCTGTGTGCGTGTGTGTGTGTGTGGGGGGGGGTGAGTGTGAGTGTGGTCACGAAAAGGCTCCTATATGTTTGACTATTTAAAAAAACTGATTACACATAATGATAAAAGATGTATCGAGGATCAGGAATGGGTATGTTTGATCTGGCAGAACGGTTGTTCATAAAAATTGTGGCGTCTGCGTTTGCGCCTGGTCTCCAAAGTATGGAAATAAAAAATGAAAAAAAAAAAAACGTTAACAAGGGTTTTTGATATAGATGTACATAAGAATACTTTGATAAGTATGTTTCAACTTAAATAGGGATGGTATAATAAAATTGTGGGGTCTGCGTTCGCGCCTGTACTCCATGGAAATATGGCACAAACTTTAACAAAGACTTTAATATCTATTTGCGTAAGTATACTTTGATAATTATGTTTCAGTTTGAAGAAATATGGTATAATAAAATTATTGGGTGATCGTTCCCGCCTGACCTCCATAGAATGTAAATATGTCACAAAGTTTAACAAGGTTTTTTTTTTAAAAATGGGTGAGGGTCCACAATAACACCTTAATTTAAATCTTAATTCACATTAGCTTTTATTTATTTTTTTAAGTTGAATCGTATTGTGTCAAATAAATTCACCTCATAAATTCACGTTCTTATTAAAGTGAAAGCAAAAAAAAAAAAAAAAAAAAGGAAGTCGGAACTTTAGACAATTCTCGACACAAATTTTGCATAACTCTGTTTTTTCTTTTTCCACTTGCACGTGGCACTCTTTCGAAAATAGATAAATATAAAAAAATAAGAACGTTACTTGTTATCGTGTCAAAAGAAGGAAAAAATCCTGCTCACGTGATTACGTGTCTTTTTAAAAATATTTACATAACCTTTTTATTTTTATTTATATATCTGTTTAAGCTTTTTTTTGTCAGTGTACTAGAAGGAATTCAGTTGATTACAACCCTTTCTGCGTGTTCTTTACATTACAATAGTACAACCCTGAATCCGACAGTACAATACTACACCATTCAATACTGTAAAACTGAAACGAAGTTGTTCTGCTTGAAAAGGGCGCCATTTTCTTCTTATTCATATTTATATCGATTCTTTGTTTTAAAAAACTTAAGTAATTACGTGTTTATTTTTTAATATCCCATTTTGCTGTTTCGGATTATTCGGTAAGTAAAGCTTCATTATTTTTCAAAACTCTTTTTGTTTCTTTGTTTTTCGATATTTCGTCAATATTATTTAGTAAGAGTGTTTAGCAGAAAAGCTAACAAACGACTACCCGAAAAAATAAATATACCAGAAATAAATGTTACCATAGTCAATAACAGTTCAGTTCATGTTTTTTTTTTGTTTTGAAATAGTTTTTAATGCTCTTTACTTGAAATAATTTCAGTGAACCGAAATTAAAACGTAATTTGAGGCGATAACTACTTAAATGAATTTTTATATAAACTACACATGCCATAATCAAATACTCCTCAAGCAAAAAATAACGAAAAACATTAAAATATGTTTATAAATATTCCTTATGTTGACGGAACTCTCTTAAATTGTAAACACAGAATGCTCAGGTGCCTCCCTTCAAATTGAAAACGAGGCTCTCCATTTCAAAGTCGCTGCCATTTTGATTTTTTTAAAAACCGGTTCGTGAATTAAAAAAAAAATTATTTTTTACAAACTACTTAAAAATACAAACCAATTAACTTTTCTACCATAAAGTAACTTTTATTAACTATGGTAACATTTATTTCTTGTATATTTATATTATTATATATATAATATTTTCTCTTTGTAAGGAAACATCATTTTGTTGGTCACTCTTGGCTACGAATGGAAACAAAGTTGATATAAAAAAATATATTTTCGCGAAAATTATCTTTACTTTCATCGTATTTTGCTAAGGGTAAAATTTTTGAGTATCAAAACCTATCTCTTTACAACCCCTCCTTTTCATAACTTATCATACTTTCATCAATCACAGTCATTTTCCATTTTCTGTAGACTGTTTTTGAACCAAGTCAACGACAGGTACTTCTGTTAGTATATATATATATATATATATATATATATATATATATATATATATATATATATATATATAAGGGAATTTGTCTGTGTATGTGTGTGAGAGTTCATTCCCTATTGGTTCGGAAACAGCTGGCGAAATTGTATGAAATTTCACAGGAAGGTACTTTATGTGTTTAGCAGTGTTTTAAGATAGGTTTTGTATTGAAAGCTCTTCGCTAAGTATCGATAATCGATAATCCAAATAATCCGATTGAAAGAAGAAACAGGCAATTTTGACCAAAGTTCATTTTATACAATCTAACATTACCAGTGCATCTGAAAAGTTTTCTTACCGCAAAAGTCGAGAGGCTCGACATATAAAATCAACAGTAGGTTCTTTGATATTACATGGGTGCGTTTGAAGTGAAGGTATTTGTTGAGAGCACAGTTTAAGCATGATACTTGACTTCTGAATTTAAAACATTAAGGAAAGCCATTATATATAAAAAATGATTCTATTAAATCAAAAGAGGTTCTCTACAGTGCAATGTAGACTACAATGTATTGTGGACTAAGTCACAGGAAGTAAGTATATGAAGCTTCCTCCCGCTGCCCCGCGATGAACCCTCAACTGAAGCGGGCAATCAAACAAGTTGATCGAAAAAATAATGTGCGATTTTACTGATTTTAATGATAATAAAAATATGGAAGTGTGAATCATTCGTTGATCATCAATCACCGTCGTGCAACGTCAGGTCTCAGTGCTAGTAATATATATATATATATATATATATATATATATATATATATATATATATATATATATATATATATATATATATATATATATATTCTATTTGTTTTTGTTTTTGCGATGCTTTTTTGAATGAATTATACGAAAGTGCATTTTTACCTCAATCCGAGTTGGGAATAATTTTCCCTTTGACCAATTTGGTACCCCCAAACCTCTCTCTCTCTCTCTCTCTCTCTCTCTCTCTCTCTCTCTATATATATATATATATATATATATATATATATATATATAGCCTTAAAAGTTTTTTTTTAAACCTTTAAAACTATATAAAAAAATTTGTCCTTTGTTGGAACGTTATTTTGTGCTTAATCAAGTCATCTTCCGTATCGCTGAATAGTTTCACTTATATGAACAAACAATAGTGCCAATGGTCTAAAAGAAAACATCAGTTGTTTACCACGAAACACCACACCCGCGCGCGCACACACACACACATATGCACACACATAGAGACACACACAGACACACACACACACACACACACGCCATCTTGAATCCACTTTTGTCTTCTATTTTGAAAAAGAGAGGTACCTTTCTCTCGAAATTAATCAAAGTTCCACACCACCCACGGACTTTACATACACCGGACATACCAGCAACTTGGTAATAAATAATTATACATTGAAGTGAAGAATGATAGTTAAATAAAGGTTAGACACTCCTCTATTTAACCATACTCGTCTACATCTGTTTGTTTTTCTTTTTTACTTCATCTTTTCCGGTCTTCCTCCGCATTGTTATTGGCTTTAATATATATATATATATATATATATATATATATATATATATATATATATATATATATATATTAGCAAGCTTCCCGGCGTTATCCGGGGAATTTACTTTCATTTGTGCATTCTCATACATGACGTCATACGTGATGTCATGCATGAGGTCAATTGCTATGACGTCGCACACAATATGTACATGATGTCACACACGTGATATCACGCGCGACATACACGATGTCATACACGTGTCACACACATAATGTCGTCACACACGTGACATACATGATGTCATAAGGTATATATGTTATATATGCTATGACATCAGTGTGAACATACACACACACACACAGAAATACAGATTTATCATAATACACACACACACACACACACACACACACACACATATATATATATATATATATATATATATATATATATATATATATATATATATATATATATATATACAAGTCAGTACAAAAGCTTTTATTTTACAGGTTTGTAGAAGAGTCATATGAAACCATTGGAATTTCTTTATTTAACTTTTTATTTCACGTTAATATCACCATGGTTAATTCTTTTCAAATTATTAAAGCACCATTCATATTTTTATACAATATTCTCACTCATGTTTCAGCCGAAAACGACAATCTAAAAAAAAAAAAAGAGAGAGAGTCATCTCCCATCATGATAATGCTTGTCCTCACACAGCACTACTGACCAATGATCTAAAAGAATTTTGTTGGAAGAAATTATCCCATCCTTCATATTCTCCTAACCTAACTCCTTCGGATTATCATTTATTTCGAGGGTTACAAAACCATTTAGATAGCCCTGCGTTTACAACACAATAGGAAATCAAACCTAAATTAAATTCATATTTCGCAAAAAAAAACAAAAAAAAACTAAAAAGCGTTTCTTAATTTTTTAGATGAGGATTGGTTATTTATATTATTTGGATTCATCGGACCACTGTTCTCATCTTGAGCGTCATTTTCACCAAGGACTCGTGGCATAGTGGTTTAAGTACTTGGAAAAATCAATTCTTAAAGTGATATCCTCCTGAAAGTTGAAGGTTCAATTCTCAGTGTAGGCGATTGAAAAGTACAATTGCATATTACTCTTATGTCAGTTATGGCTGACTGAACAAGATCATGCTACCCACGTGAAGTAAGTAAACGGCTCCGTTCGAAATTCCGTCCAAATTCCCGCGTTCGACAGAATCATTCCCGAGTTCGACAGGTTACACCTAAAGAAGGTCGGAGGTTACATAGACCAAAACGTTGTGAAAATCACACTAAAGATGAGAACAGCAGTCCGATGAATCCAAATAATACGACAAAACCTAAAGAATTTTACAAGCAAGGCATGTGTATAAGTTCGTTGACATTTTGGGATCAAATTATAGAATATATTATGAATAAAGATTTTTCTAAAAAACACAATTTTTCATTTCAAATTGTAAAAAACTTTTGCTCTGACCTGATATATCAAACTTAAGACAAACCGATAGATTTTGTATTATTCGAATGATTCTGACAAGATTTCGGTCGATATGAAACCGATCTTTAAGTGTATCTTCTTGAACCCACGAATTTTACTGTCGCAAGGGCGTAATAATAGATAAAGTACTAATTTATAAGCGACACTCATTCGGAAGTTAAAGGTTCAATCCTCAGTGGCAGCGATACTACAAATACACTTGCGAATTACTGATAACTTATACCCGATTATTGCTAATTATTGCTAATTATTGCTAACGGAACGAGAACAAGTTACCCTCTTGGGGTAAATAAAGAGTTCCGTTCAAAATTCCGTATAGATTCCTGAATTCGACAAAAACATTTCCGAGTTTAACAAGATACATTTGAAGAAGGTAGGAGGTTACATCAGACGAAACATTGTGAGAATAAAAATAAACGGACTGTTTCAATCTTGGATTTTATTCTCCATTAATACAAAAATCTGTATTAATAAAAATTTTATTCTCTATTAATACAAATTATCAATTTTCATGAAAAAATTTCAGAAACATAATACCAATAATTTTTTTCTACTTTCAGCTTAAGCTTGACCAATCATTGACTTCATTCGAGTAATACTATGCTTGTAGACGTAGGCGAAACGTTCACACATTCCGAACTTCAAAGTTAGTGATGTAACATTTATTTTTTTCTTTTACTAATGGCTGGATATCTAAATGGATAGCCATATCTATGTACGTATACAGCGCCTGGTATTCCCAAATAGTCATCCATCTGGTAAACACCAGGTTCAGCATTGTTTAACAGCTTATCTGACAGGTATCGGTGCATCAACGTGATTATGCCGGTTATCAACTAACAGACAATTATTTTATACTATTGTCAAGAATATGTCTAGTAGGACCTTTATTAAGGCGATGACAGTCCGAATTATCTGACGACGTCGCCAGACTAAATTGATCTCAATTATTTTAATGAAATAACACCCAGGCATGAATTGAACTCAATATGTCGAAGTCATAGTGTACACCAGTATCTATTGCATAATTTCTTGTTCTCTGCATTATAAAGTTAATTAACGGCAATACGAACTGACATGAAATTAATTATTTCATTCCTTATTTGGGTAGGGTGCCAGATGTCTAATTGATAACGGCGCTGGCTGTTGCTGCCACATGTAGGATGGTGAACCAACCCCTAGTTTCTTCCTCTTGGACAGAGTGAAGGAAAGAGTCTATGATTTAATAGGTCACGCACTGTCTACTAATCTCCATGCCCTGTCACATCGCTGCAGCGTTGCGCCCCTATGCGTATTTTACAAACGCTTAAACGAAATGTGCTCTGACGAAATTCATGAACTTGCATAGCTTCAACGAAAATACCTTCGAACCATCATCTTCGATAATGAAGACCTTTAATATGAAGAGATCGATTCTTAATACTACAGCCTCTTTTACACGTGGGTTAGCCTGCTTCTACTATAAAAGAACGGAATCGGCGAGCTGAAGAACATTCCGCACCCTCCCTCTATTTATCTTTCCTTTTCTTTCTCCCCCCCTCTCTCTCTGTCTTTGTATACCCACCCTCCTAAAAAAAAAATAACGAAGTTCCGTGAAGAGGGGTTCTTTCAAAAATAGCCCGTATGTGCAACAAGATACAACGGAGGTGCTTCCAAACAAACTACCACATGATAATCTTCAAGTCTAACACAAACAAATACTTGTTTAGCCATAATTTTGGATAATGAACTTCCTTTAAGCAATCTTCAGCCCATTTTACCCATTTTTTATTCTTTTGTCGCAACGATGATCATCTAACTGACGATCACTTTAACCCTTATTACTGAGAGGCGGAAACCAATCCATGTTGCGTGCTATGTTCGAAATAAATAGCAATACAAAAAAAAAAAAAGAGTTTTAGTTGCATTGCTTTTCTTCTTATGAAGATTTAGCTTTTCGGTAAATGAAGGGTGTTTATTTACAGATAACTTTCTGTACTTGTCAGAACATATGTAAGGATTATAAAACTCATAAACAAAGTTTTTAGCAACATCTGATAAAAAACAAGTTACAACTTTATTATATTTATTATTTGATCCGTTTCACGAAATTAAACATAAATAGATATACACACGTATATATATATATGTGTGTGTGTGTGTGTGTGTGTGTACAAAATCATAGCATGATGATTAATATATATGCATGTATATATAGAGAGTGGAAGAGAGACACACACACATATATATATATATATATATATATATATATATATATATATGCATATATATTGTAAAAAAGGTACGGAATGAAGACACGCACACACACACACACACACACACACATATATATGTATGTATATTTATGTAAAAACAGAAAATTAATATCAATATATGCATATCTATACATGAGTATAGATATGTATGTATATATGTATATATATATATATATGTAAATATATATGTTTATATATATATGCATATAAATATACACATATACATATGCATATATATACATGTATGTAAATATACATATGTATGTATATATATGTATATCCATATCTACATACATACGAATATACATCTATACATACATATGCATATTTACATACATATATGTACACATATGAATGCATATATATATATATATATATATACATATTAATATACATACTATGTATATATGTATATGCATATGTATATAACTCTGGACATACATATATACACACATATGTATATTTATGTACATATGTATACGTATATACTCATGTATACATATACATATATATATAAATAACATATATTAATGTTTATTTTTTGTTTTATGTGTGTGTATGTGCGTGTGTGTGTGCGCGCACGTGTGTGTGTGTGTGTGTGTCTAGAAAAATCCAGTCGTTATAACCTACTTAAATACACGTTACTCACTCATAAAAATACGACCTTTGCTTTTCAAGGATTAAAAATTAATTTGCTATTATTATTGTGAAAATAATAATAATAATAATAATAATAATAATAATAATAATAATAATAATAATAATAATAATAATTTTTATTATTATTATTGTCTTAATCTTTTCTTTAATTTCGTGGGCCATAATAAGAGTCAACACTTTTTTTTTTCAACCTCCTCCCGAATTCGACGCTGTTTTCTTTTCATTTCATACACTTGATATAATGGAAGATTTTTGCGACAAGAACGGAACGATGAAAAAACCGTGCACTATAACAATGGCGATATTAGGTTATCTTCTGCCAAAAAACTTATTCTCTCTTGTCATTGCATGAAAACGTTTTTTTTTGGAACATAAATTATACTTTTGCGTTGGCAAGTCTCAAATTTCCAGAACTTGCAGTCCCCTGGTTTGCCACTGAACAGAGACACACGCAGACATATCCACATACAGACTGTTTCGCTGCATCACATCCCTTCAGTGCAGCTAGACGAGCAACTATCTCAACCCGGGATTGAAACTCGACCACCTAGACGCTAACCGTTACGCTATTTGGCTGCTACTAAGATGGGTATGTGAAA
>NC_136486.1:41672986-41737986 GCF_053919585.1 Euprymna scolopes | reverse complement strand
TCTCCCCTGATGTTATTGCTTTGTTTAGAATGACCTCTCTTGCTTGTTTGGGGTTTATATTATATATAAAAATTTATTATAAATATTATAATCTTCAGAATAAACCATATACTTGTATAATAAAAACATTTTTGTGGGATTTATTTTAATTTAAAGTTCGTCGTTTCGTAAAACACACACACACACACACACACACACACACACACACACACACACACACATACACATATATATATATAATTATACATAATTATTTTTTTTATCCCTACGGGCACTAGTGGTTATTGTTTTCGCAATCATCAGCAAAGGAAATGACGATTACAGCTGATCGAAGGATTCGAACCCTGCAACGAAACTACCTTTAACTAGCAGCATTTATCTGGCGGCATCCGATATTTAACTGGTGCTACCAGATCAGGCTGTATGAAGATATTGGCTTCCTGAGACGAACTGCACTTAACATTGATGCTGTTTTGTTTTTCTACTTCCTTTTGCAAAACTGAATTTGATTCTGCAAAACCAAAACCCAAAAACAACAACAACAACCCACCTTTCCCCCCCTTTTGCATTTTTCCCATTTCCCCTTTCTCTTTATATCTCCCCCGTGTCCTGACTTAAAATGTACCAAACATTAATACTGTAGTCCTTTTCCATCTGCCATTGCAAAACTCATTCATGTTCTGCAGGCCAGGGAACAAAAACGATAAAATCTACTATAAAAACAACCAAACCAAACACTACGAACTAGCAATTGAAGATTAAAAAAGATTGAAGAAAAAAAAGCCTTCTACAAAATAATTGAATCAACATAAGTTCTATTTACAAAATAATTGGATTCGGTATTAAATAACCCGAAAAAGGTTGATATGCCATAAAACAAAACAACCAAACGAATATTTAAATAGTTTGAAAATTTTTTAAATAGGTTAATGTTTGCAATTTTTACCTTGAAAGAAATTTTTAAAATGAGATTCTACATATGAGATCAAGCAATAAAAAGTGTTAACATAGTTGTATTTTCTTAAAAAGAATAAAAGTTTTTTTTAGTTTAAGAAAAAATAGGACTTTCATTGTTCATTTAATATAAATAAGATACTACATTGCTCGGTTTGAAATGTTTTCATTTTAACTTATACAGGGTTAAAAGATGGGAGTAGTTATTAGCTGAGCTATTTTATTTTCCTGGGCAACGCCGGTTACAGGCACACTCTACTTGTATATAAAGGTTTACATATAATTATGATCTTGTGTATGTGCGCATAAGTCGTCACCGTTGATATTGCCTCTTCATCGGGTCGTGTTTTTATTGAGTGAAGAATTCTTAATCACGTAATTGTGATCGCTCCATTTAATAAATTAAATGGAACAATTAGTGATTCAGAAGACTGTGTGTGTGTGTGTGTGTGTGTGAATGTGTGTGTGTGTGAATGTGTGTGTGTGAATGTGTGTGTGTGTGAAGCATGCACCTTTCACTTACTGCGCTTTTCAGCTCAGTTAACCTAATCTCTCTTTCGCACCAAGGATTAACAGACCAATCGAAACAAAACAAATATAAAATTAAATAAACAAAAAATGTAATTTTGTACAAGGCAGGCTAAGATGAAAATTATTTCGATATGTATTAAAAAATCGTTCTATGTATATTGGCAGCAAGTCATTATTTAGATACGCCTGATTGAACACGATAGAGTTATCCCCCTCCCCCCCCAAAAAAAATTATAAATACGCTAAACCTCAAAGGAAAAGAAAAGGAAAGAAAAAAAGAAAGCAACAACAATTGCTCCTGACGATAGAAAGCGGTTGAGAAAAGTATGTCCGAACAACAACTTTTGGGCGCTATTCTGTATAAATGGCTGCCGAAATTAAAAAGACTGCTCAGCAAATCGAAAAGATATCCAGAAAGATCGGAAATAGGAATAAGTCTGTCGTGTTCAATCAATCAATATATATATATATATATATATATATATATATATATATATATATATATATATATATATATATATATATAATGAATGAATGACAAATGTCTATATTAAAAAATTCATGATGTTGACCATCTTACAATTTATTCCTTTAATTCAGTTTACATTTACAATTTTTGACAGTATCTGTTTCGGAGCACAAAATCAATCATTTAATTATCATATCAATTAGTGAATCTATTTTGCATTACACCATTTTGAATTTTGATTTCTAAATTCAAAATGGCGTAATGTAAACATAATCTAAGGTATTTATGGCTTCTCTTCCAATTTTCGGATTTTAATCATGTCAAAACGCACTTTATCTTATTTTCATGGATTGTTTGTTGCTATTTCTTCTGATGAGTTAAGAGCAAAATAGATTCACGTATGGATATAATAATTAAGTGATTGATTTTGTGATACGAAACAGATACTGTCAAGAATTGTAACTGTCAACTGAATTAAAGAAATAAGCTGTAAGCTGGTCAACATGATGAACTTCGGAATATAGACTTTTGTCAATTATTCTCTATATAGCTCTGTAGTTACATTGAGTTTCTTAAATAAGGATTGGTATATATTATAAGGAAATTATATATACGTGTGTGTGTGTGTGTGCGTGTGTGTGTGTGTGTGTGTGTGTGTGTGATGATATCTGTTACTAACCGATAATCTAAATAACCACTGGATCGATTGCTTCGAGATTGAGATATAGTATTTTCATCGTACCCATGCGTGTTTTTATATCTCTCTTTTTAATTATAAGGTTATACTCAATTTTTATTTAATAAATTGGGTGGTTTTCTTTGTAATGATGTTGCCATCTTTTTCTAATATTCAATATTAACCCCAAACAAGACACAGTGCTACTTTGAAATAGGGAGTTACAATCGGGGACATATGTTGCAGGGATATTATGAAGGGAGATGAGTAGCAAGATTTTGTTCACATTACACTTGAACTTCTCTATGTCATTTACAGTTGGGAAAGCAGAATCCCTGGAGGGAGTTCCAAAGTCTAGCAGTTCTAGGGAAGAAACTATTAGAGTAGAAGGCTTTCTTATACCTACTACTGTGTAGGGGGGATTTAGTTGATTCTCAATTTTGCCGGGGGTATTTACGTCGAGGAGGTACAAGTGCTTGTAATTCGCCAGAGTATTCACCATTAAAATACTTGTAGAACAGGCAGAGGGATGCAACATTTCGTCGATGGGACAGGGGCTGGAGCCTAATTGACAGTTCAGGACCTATCAGGTTGGGGACCCTCTTTTGAACCCTGTCCAGGAGTTGGAGGCAGGTAGCAGATGCACTAGCCCAAATGTGACAACAGTACTCCATAAATGGGCGAATAGAGGTACAGGATACTTTCAGGTATGAGTAGCTTTCTAGCACTGTAGGGCCCACCTTCGCAGCAGCCTTACGGGGAAATATCACCGGTGCTTCGCCAGTCACGTGACATCGATAAAACATTAAATTGTCATAACACAGTATCTCGCTTAATGTAAACAGAATTTGTTTTAAAAACATGACGGTTAGAAAATCAGACACGTGCAGTATTTTTTTTTTTTTTAAATAAACACTCATTTATTTAAAGATTTTATTTTTAATATGGGTTTATTAGAAATGTTTCACAAATTTTAAATGGGTAAAATTTAACCACGTGATTATTGAAAATTAAACTATGTGATTAAAATTTAATTTAAATTAACCATGCGTGGTCGCTTTCCTGTTAATTGTCTTTCGAAAATGGGTATTAGCAGCAAAGCGAATATAATTCAACTGTAATTTGACGTATATTTGTTCAGTGACTAATGAGATTTCTATTTCAGTCACCTAAAGTAAAATGAGTTATGGAATTTATATTGAAACATAAATATTATTTTACTTAAAACGAACATTAATACACTGAATTATAACAAGTTTCATCTTGAAGCCACCACAAACTTCTATATCTACTTACATTGTATTAGAAACTGAACGACCCCTAGGGCTCGACAGACAATCACTGGATTAAGCCGAGCGTTGTTCAAATGTTGAAACACTAAATCGACATTTTTTTGGTTTTTGTATAAAAAATGTAATTTTAAATTATTTCTTGGATGATAGGTGGTATTTTTCTGTTTATTTTTTTTAACATCATTTATAAATTTTCTTGAAAAAAGTTTTCTGTACTTTAACAATTTAAGATTTCATAAAAAGCATATGTGTTTTCTCATAAAAAAGTAAGTTTTCTTAGATTAAGCTTTTACCTAACAATTTAGGTAAACAGTGATTTTTTCTTGGAAGAAAAAACAATATTTGTTGATAAAAAATTGCAAAAAATAAAAAATAAATTGATAAATAAATAAATGAATAAATAATAGTAAATAAAAAATAGAAAATGTAACTTCAACCCACTATACTAAACGTAAAAACTAATATACCAAAGGAATTCTTTAAAATAATTGAACAATTCTTTCAACAACCCCATAGATACAGCATTATATTAAATAAAAACTCAATAAAAATCTCTTACTCCACTATGCCTAAACTAGCACAAACGATAATAGCATCAAACAACTCTAAAATAAGAAAAGCCCAGGCCCCTCCCCGCAGATTCCTCCCACACGAAATTGTAATTGCCGAAACAAACAATCTTGCCCTTTAAGAAACGATTGCATGCACAAGGACGTTATATATCATGTACAATCACCGAACTCCCAACCACAACAGTAAATATAACTGATAGAACACCCAACAATCGCACTAAAAATATATTAACTATAGAACCAACAACACTAGAGAGCTCCATTGACTCCCACTATGCTAACCCCATAAATGAGACACATGGTAACACCCAAGTTACTCAGGAACCCCATCCTAAAAACGACTCGAACCTAATTACCCCTTCCCCCTCTGCAATTCTATCCCACACCCATAGTAGAAACCCCAACAGCTTAAGCACCATTAATGCAAATGTAAAATCCCACACGTATATCGGCGCAACGGCAAATCTAATTAAACTGAGAATTTCCAACCATGTAAGCTCCTTTAATAATGAAAATCCAAATAGCAATAAGGACACTTCCCTAACAACTCTGATTAAAGACCTCCAAAGTAGGAATAGTCCGTACTCGCTAAAATGGGATATATTGAAAAAAAATCCAATTCATACACCCCTAAATCCAAATTTTGCAACGTTTGCACCTCAGAAGCAGTTGCAATAATAACATACCCTAAAACCACAATAAACACCAAAAATGATCTTATTTCGTTATGCAAGCACAGAAAAAATTCAAGTATAGCCAGCTCAAAACCACTTAAGTCACCTTACCTGAACTAGTTTTGGCAATTTGTCCCTATATATATACACACATGGATTTACACATGTATGAGTGTATATGTATGCATACATGAGTAGGTGGATATTGTATGCTTTGTATCTGTGTTAATATATACGTATGTCTATATGTGTACCTATGCATGTTCGTGTTTGAGTATGTATATGTTTGTACGTGTCTGTGTGTTTATGGCTGCGTATGTGTATGTATATGTATATGTGTGTGTGTATATGTATATAAATGTGTGTGTGGGTGTATGCATGTATGTATATACATATGTATGAATTTGCTTCCATTAATTTCATTTCCTTATGTATGTGGGTGTATATATATAAGTATAAGCATGTGGGCGTGCATTTTGTGTTGTGTGTGTATATATATATATGCGATTATGTGCAAGAGAGTGTATATGGGTGTATGCACGGATGCGTGTGCACATGTATACACGTTTTTATATATATGTATATATATATATATATATATATATATATATGTGCGTGTGTGTATTTTTTGTACGCTCCAGCTGTCTCCATCTCCCCTGACCATCTGTATGCGCAGGCAAAAGAGGATTACTCCCTCTCTCTAAAATAGAACTATTAGACAATCCCGATCATTTGTTGATGCATTTGTATTTGTAGGTGTAGATATATCAGTGTGTGTGTCTTTATCTCTGTATGGACATAACACTTATGTAGGTATGTTCATTTTCTGTATGTATACGATGGTATGCATGTGTGGGTGTGACTTGCATGTTTAAACACGATTATTGGGATGTTCGGCCGTGTATATGGACGCAGCTGTACACCCGATACACGCGCATGCATGCGCGCCTGGCTGTATATGTAGTTCCCTGTGTATACGTTTTTTATGTGTGCATGCGTGTATGTTTTATGATGTGTATATATGTAACTGTGTACACATGTGCATGAATATAAGGATGCGTGTGTATTTAAGTGTGTATGTGTGTATGCATGGTATGGATCAGTGTGTGTGCGTATGTGTATGCTACATATATGTATGTATATATATGCACATGTATGTGTGTACGTGTATATATGAGTATGCAGGTGTGTCTGTGGGTGTATATGTGCTTATATCTGCGCTTATGTTTAGGTTTGACAGATGGATATACAGTTTATTATACAAATAGTTAAATTCAACCACGTTTGGACAACCTCACGCCCAGATCCGAAGTTGCATCAGGTCCTCCATTATAAAAATAGCTAATTAACCACAGTATATAAAGCATTTAATCAAACATCGATTCCAACCCAACGAACAGCAAAGCCAACTCATCTATAGATCGCCTCCAAACAGAAATATATACATTTTAACTACATTTAATTAAACCATATCACACTACGACAACAAGCGTAATGAACAAATTGCATCTCAGTTAATCAAGTTACTTTTAAATATAACCTCAAAATCAAAAGCACCCAACCTTAAACTCACTTAAATAAGTAATCCTCCAAGCATACCAAAACTTCAGACCATGACTCGTCCCCTTCTCCACTCCACCCACTCACCCACCTGCTTAGCAAAGACAGCACGCCTACCGCATCTCATACACAACATAACATAATAAACCCTTCTATATATTCCTTTTGTCGAACAATAAATTCTTAATTCGAATATATGCATCTATATGTCTTTCAGAATTTAAATATAACCACTAAACTTATATATTGCTCTATACTTAAATATTGAGCTTCTCCTTTTTGGCTAGGATCGCCCTTAAAGTATTACTTCATCTGATTTCTAATCAGTGTCTTATCTCGAATATATATATATATATATATATATATATATATGAATTTGCTTCCATTAATTTCATTTTCTTATGTATGTGGGTGTATATATATATATATATATACGTATATATATATATATATATATATATATATATATATATATATATAGTAAGTTATAAATATATATGGCGTTTAAGCTACACTGAATGTTCCGCGTTTCATCCACTGTAGGATTCTTTAGACTTAATGTGTGGATGAAACGCGGAATATTCAGTGTAGCTTAAGCGCCATATATATTTATAACTTACTAACTAGCTCTACCTGCGTATTGAGCACTATTGAAGTAAATACTTAAAGTTTACGCATAAATTTATATTTTTGTATATTAACTTTATGTGAGTAAATGAAGTAGTTATATATATATATATATATATATATATATATATATATATATATATATGCAATATTGAAGTGTAGTAAGCATGCTGGTTGTATAATACTGTGAATATGAAGTCCAAATAAATATTAGCATCAATAATATAAGACGATCCCAGGCAGATAAAGAAAGCTAGTATATATATATATATATATATATATATATATATATATATATATATATATATATATATATATATATATGTGTGTGTGTGTGTGTGTGTGTGTGTGTGTGTATGTATATATATGTATATATGTGTGTATATATATGTATATATATGTTTATACACACACATATATATACATATATATATATATATATATATACTAGCAGAAGTACCCGTCGTTGACTGGGTTCAAAAACAGCCTACAGAAAATGAACTGTGATTGATGAAATTATGATAGGTTATGAAAAGGAGGGGGTTATAAAGAGATAGGTTTTGATACTCAAAAATAAAGATAATTTTCGCGAAAATATATTTTTTTATATCATTTTTGTTTCCATTCGTAGCCAACAGTGACAAAAAAAAATTATGTTTGCTTACAGAGAGAAAATATTATATATATAATAATATAAATATACAAGAAATAAATGTTACCATAGTCAATAAAAGTTACTTTTATGGTAGAAAAGTTCATTGCTTTGTATTTTTAAGTAGTTTGTAAAAATTTTTTTTTAATTCACGAACCGGTTTTAAAAAAAATAAAAATGACAGTAACTTTGAAATGGCGACCCCGTTTTCAATTTGAAAGAGGGGCACCTGAGCATTCTGTGTTAACAATTTAAGAGAGTTCCGTCCACGTAAGGAATATTTATAAACATATTTTAATGTTTTCCGTTATTTTGTGCTTGAGGAATATTCGATTATGGCATGTGTAGTTTATATAAAAATTCATTTAAGTAGCTATCGTCTCAAATTTCGTTTTAATTTCGGTTCGCTGAAATTATTTCAAGTAAAGAGCATTAAAAACTATTTCAAAATAAATAACATGAACTGAACTTTTATTGACTATAGTAACATTTATTTCTTGTATATTTATTTTTTCGGGTATTCGTTTGTTGGCTTTTCTGCTAAACACTCTTACTAAATAATATCAACTAAATATCGAAAAACAAAAAAAACAAAAACAGTTTTGAAAAATAATGAAGCTTTACTTACGTTACTAAAATAATCCGAAACAGCAAAACGGGACATTAAAAAAGTAAACACGTAATTACTTTAGTTTTGTAAAGCAAAGAATCAATATAAATATGAATAAGAAGAAAGTGGCGCTCCTTTCAAGCAGAACAACTTCGTTTCAGTTTTACAGTATTGAACGGTGTAGTATTGTGCTGTCGGATTCAGGATTGTACTATTGTAATCTAAAGAACACGCAAAAGTGTTGCAATCAGCTGAACTCCTTTTAGTACACTGACAAAAAAAAGCTTAAACAAATATATAAATAAAAATAAAAAGGTTATGTAAATGTTTTTAAAAAGACACGTAATCACGTGAGCAGGGTTTTTTCCTTTTTTTGACATGATAACAAGTAACGTTCTTATTTCTTATTATTTATCTATTTTCGAAAGAGTGTGACGTGCAAGTGGAGAAAGAAAAAACAGGGTTTTTGAAGCATGAAAAACGATGTTACTTTTTGTATTTTATATTTTTATTGTTATTTTTTTTATTTCAAGCGGACCTCCGCTCTTGGTCACAAAAAAGTATCGAAAATATAAAAAATAACAATAAAAATATTAAATACTAAAAGTAACATCGTTTTTCATGCTTCAAAAACCCTCATGACCTTTAAATCACTATCTTAGAAGCATGCGATGATTGTTAACATAATATATATATATATATATATATATATATATATATATATATATATATATATAGTGTTATAATGGAATAATTCCAGGAGGAAATCCGGGTATGAGAGCTCAATGTGGTAAACAGAGCAATAACATAAAAATATAACACGGAAATTACATAATTATGTAATTTCCGTGTTATATATATATATATATATATATATATATATATATATATATATATATATATATATATATACTCCTATAAATTTGGGGTATTGTGTATTGATATTCATATTAAAAACCCCTTTTCTGTTCATTTAAAAGAAAATACAAGTTTGTTATATATGGATCCTAGAATTGCATTTACTGGAAAAAATCTAGCTTATTTTCATATTCTTGTAGACATTCATTTTATTAATTCCCTATTCGTTCTTTCGGTTTTCTGATGGGATGATCATCTGTAGTTAACTATTACGTGTAATTATATTCATGCAGATATTCTACATGATTTATACTGGCGTAATATTGGCATAAAAAGGTTATAGTAAACACAGTCCTCTTTCTATATATATTTATGTATGCGTACATACATTTGTTTAAAACATTTTGCCCACCAAACTCCTCTGCCAGTTTTTGGTCTACAGACATAAAATTTAATATATGGGGTATTCGAACCCACGCGAGGTTTTAGCCACGGAAAATCAGCGGAAATGTGTGAAAATTAACAAGTGGTATTTGCCAGATGAAGATCGACCGACGGCATTACGAATATGCATCCGTAACGTAATAGCTATTGGTTCATGTTTCAATTTTTAGTCTTGCAGCAAACATGTCTTCATAGCTTAGGCATTAGTGTCAAAGAAAAAAGTGTATCGTAAGCTAAACGTTTTGGTTTCGATTCTCGGTAGTGATACACGAGTCACTTTTTTTAAAACTTTTAAAATCATTACTACATATTGAGTCCAATATAATATAATAACTAGTGGGACATGTGGAAATTCCACAGGGGACTCATTCATATGTAATATATTGATGTTGGCATTTTGCATATGTTCAGCGTAAATGGAGATGCTCTGTATATTGTAGCTCTTTTGTTAAAATTGCAAATATATTTATCCAAGCTAGCAGGGTCGCCTAGCGTAACCTGGTCGTAAAGTACGCTTAAATATGATATTTTAATTCTTGCAGATTTCGTATATAGAGTTAATGTTTTATCGTTTTTTTATATTATAAAGTTGCGATAAAAAAATCATGTATATATATATATATATATATCCCTATGACTATCCCTATTAAACCTATATATATATATATATATATATATATATATATATATATATATATATATATATATATATATATACTTGAGTTTCTTCAGCTGTAATCGAAACTGAAGCTAAAACTTATGAATGAAGAATTCTTGATAAAATTAAACATAAAAACAAAATAAATTACTAGAGTTTCATCAACTATAATCGAGGCCGAAACTAAAACGTATGAATAATTCTTGGTGAAATCATTTATCACAAGAAATAAAAAGTCCATAACAATTAAACGACAGTCACTCGGATGTAAGCGTGACACACAAAATAAATAACACACACGTTATCCTATTAATATATAGATGAATACGAAATCTGAATTAATCAAAATAGCATATATATTTTACAACCGGGCAATGCCGGGTGGCCTGCTAATATATATATATGAATAGAGGTGTGAAAAAGAAAAAGGAAAAAAAAAACACGAAAGAAGTACGTGAAAACTAGTTTAAGCGAACTTGAAAATTATTCAGTTTTTGTTTTAAAATGAAAAAAAAAGAATATCAAATTACGTAAGTCTCGAAATAAAAAAAAATGTTATGACAAATAAAAAGCTTTTAACCCTGTTTAAATGTTAAAACTTTAAGAATAAAAACCCTGTTTTTTTTTTAAAGTAGACCACTGTTACGTGGGCTTGATCGTGAAAGCTAAAATGTCATCCAGACCTCTTTACGTATAAAAGCGAAACTAATCGAATGCAAAAACGCTAATGCTTGGCCTTCCCGACCGGGACATCTTGAAGGCAATCAGCTTTGATTAATGTGGAGGAAACCCTTCATATCAGATAATTTCGATTTATTTGGACACTGCCAGAATTCCCCCTTTTTTGGGGAAAGGAAGGGGAGCTGGTTTTGGTCAACATCGTGGTGAAACAAATAAATAAAGCGGCAAAAGCAAGACGTTCATTTCTGCGCCTGCGTGAACTCATTCACTTAATTATCTATTTCTGCAAGTCAATTTTTTTAATTTAGATCACTAAATTTGAACGCTTTTCACTTCTGTCGCGTCGTGGAGCAGCGGTAAGATGGCAGGTTATCTTTCGCTTTCTTTTTCACCTTCGCGTCACGGGTTCGAGCCTGCCTTCCTACAAACATTTTTTTCTTTGCTCAACACACACCTCTAAACACCCGGGCAACGCCGTGTACCCCCGCTAGTAATTCTATAAAATATAATTTTTATATCATTAGATCATAAACTGGAAGTGAAATATTTAAATGTTCCTGCATTGAAAGCGATATTTAAATGTTAAAATGCATATATATAATACGTTTAAAAGTCAGAGAACGCAAAGATTTAAATAAACGAATGTTTATTTGTTTAAATCAATATATGTCGGCATAAGCCATTATTTTCAGGATTTATTCTTGAACACACACACATAAAAAAGAAAAAAAAACAAGATTTTTTAAACACACACACACACACATATACACACACCACACAAAAAAACATTTTTTTTAATCCTGATAAAGACGGGTTACGTCAAAATATACCAATTTAAGCAAATAAACATTCGTTTATTAAAATCTTTGCGTTGTCTGGCTTTATACGCATTTCAACTTAATTTAATATACGTATGTGTGTGTGTGTGTGTGTGTGTTTGCTCTATAGTCATTAAAAGAATATCTTCATTAGCTTTTAAGATTATATTAACATCAATGTTTTAGCAGCATTATCGGAAATTTCTCCTTTACAATTTTTTCATTTTTAATATTCAAATCGACATTGTTACAGTGAGCTTTAAATAGGTGCTCTTTATAGCAAAAACAGCAGCAACAACAACAACAACAACAACAACAACTAATCCCATTATCATTAACATATTCTCGTGGCTTATTTTGCTATTTCATTTGGGTTACCTAAATCGATAATAATAAGTCCTCACCAAAATGTTTCAAGCAAAAATGACGTCATATCGTTCAGCAAAGATATGAGTCTCCTTTCCTATATGCCTACGCATCGGTAGAACGAGTTAAATATGTTTCTATATGTGTATTTTTTTTCTGTAATTTCTTTATGACTATCCCATTTAGTATAACGTTTCAAATAGATTCCCTTATCCGATACGCGATCTGTTTACTTTGTTTATTGTATCCATTGAGACGGAAAGTTTCGTATATTAGCCGTCTTATCGCTAGAAGGGTCAGACATGTGTTTTTTCTCTATCTATACCGTCCCGAAAGTCCGTAGGAAATTTACGGAAAAGTCGGAAATCTCGGTAGAATTTGCTTGCTTCCCAAATAAAAGACATATTTGATTCTTTTTTAAGGCTTGCTTCACAGGGAACGATCATTTGCCTTTGGTATCGTCTGATGATATTATCTTCTTTATTTGATATTATCTTCGTTATTTGAAGTGTGCAATTTTGAAGTCCTGTGCTTTATTTCCAAAATGCCAACCGAAATGAATCGTTATTTGAATCACTAAACACTCTTGGAAACTGAACACATTAATCAGAATTTACAGTGGGAAATTTGAGCTTTATTGATTCACACACACACACACACACACACACACACACACACACACACACACACACACACACACACACACACACACACACACACACACATAAGTATATTTAGGCAGCATTTTTCTCTTACGCATGTATCCTTGAACAGCAAGAATAATTCCTGTTTGTTTCTCTAGCGATCCATCTTTTCGATTTGTCGGGTCAATGTTCGAACGTTCTGTTCGAGTGTAAAAAGAAATTCGCGTATGGCCGCGAACGTTTTAGATTTCCATGTCGTCTTCAGGCAAGTGATGAATTAAATTGCGTTTAGTAAATTTATTGAAGAAGTCGATTAAAATCGTTTAAAAACAACTAAGCGTACTCTCTCCCTCATATTGAGCTTGATTGATGGTCGGTTTGTTTATGCGAACATGTAGGGTTTCCATGATTGGGAGGCGCAGGTTACAATATGAGACGACTAGAATGGCGTTTTTTTTTTGTTAATATGTTTCTGAATTCATTTTTGGAGGTGTCATGTGATACTAGATGTTGGTAAATGGTGAAGACAAGTGACATATAAGCCAGTAGGAATTACTGGTCCTAGTCATGCATGAATTATTTTTTAAGACACATCCATCTTTTAAAAGCATACACAACGTTACTAGTCACCTAGCTAGTACTGACCAGGCTTAACCGTTGATCTAAAGTGTATCAAGGTGATTATGCGGTATCTGGCGTTGCTAAATGGCGACTTATTAATTAAACAAATTGTTTGTTATTAGAGTATGAATTATGGAATTAAGATAAAAATAAACCATTATTTAAAATGCTATTTCAACGATCGACAAACCCATTTAAGGATTGTTTCATATAGATGATCGTATGTCGAATAGCGATTACATTACCTAGTGTTTATCTTGACAAGGGTCTAACTAAGTACAGATGGAAGTGACACGAAATTTTGAAAATAAATTAATCCACACGCAACATAAATAGTAAATATCGTAAGACGAGGCTAAACAGAGTAAGAAAAACAAAGAGACGTCAACCACTGATGCATGACGTCATGTGTATCGAAGTTGACAAAGAAACTAAGGTTTCAGTGAGTTTGCCTATGAGACATGCCTGAGGCAGATCATCGATAGTGCTGTACTCACTGAAAGGAAATCTTTGATAATCGCCAAGAGTGAAGTACCCTCCAAGATTGCCGTATCAAACCATTTATCCTAAGATAGTTAATTAGTAAAGAGAATACTAGTCTCTACAAAAATAAACATTAAAATTTCTCAGGCATCTCTAATCTACTTTTTGGTCCCCCGATTTTTCGGAGAGGGATCTATGTTTTCAGTGGCATCCGCGCGTCCGTGCTTCCGTGCATCCGTGCGTCCATTAGTCCGGGCGATTACCAGATAACCGTCCATTAGTTTTTCCTAAAATAAATTGTATTTCATTAAATAGATGTGCACAGAAAAAAATTTCTTTGTGAAAATTCCCGTTCCGCACCCAGGGGCACGAAAGAGGTAAAAAATACCCCAAAATGGCTAAAAATGACATGTTTTGCCTCATAACTTTGATCCATCCATTAGATTTTTATGAAACTTTGCCAAAATGTGGAGCCCATCGTTCTTAATATAAATCCAATATGATTGACCCTGGCAAAATTCTGATTCACGTCCCTGGGTACTTTCAGTGCTAAAACCGCAAAAACAAAAGAAAAAAAAGAAAAATTCTAGTTTGCACCTATCTGGGATTTTCAGGGCTCAAAAATTAAAAAAAAATGCCTTTTTGGAGCTATTTTTTCATATTATTCAAAAACTTGATATGTGTGTCTGTTTAGTGGTTTTCCATGATGCTGAATTCAAATATACATATCTTAAGGCGTGAAACTGCACCGTTTTCCATTTTCACTGGGATTCTGCGTTCCCAAGAACTCAAAAGAGGTCACAAATCCTCCCAAATTGCAAAAAAATACACCCTTTTTTACCCCATAACCTTTGCCCAATCCATTATATATATATATATATATATATATATATATATATATATATATATATATATATATATATATATATAATACCTATTTAAAGGGAACACACTTTTTAGACTCACCTCGTTCATCTTATTTTATTTTATTATTTTCTTTATATTTTTCGATTCCCTTCGAATTAAGTAAGTATTCTTTGTATGCTATTTTTTTATGGTTTTACTATTCCCGTATCATTAAGTATATGAAGACAGTGTAAGGGACATGACTCGATTTTACCAACATTTATCGATTCATAATTTTATCGAAATTCCTTTATGGTTTTAATTCACTATTTTGAATTTTGTCTTTATTAATCCCCAATGCTTAGTTTTTAACTTATAGTCTTCACATTATTCTCTTTATAGTAATCTAGGCTAAATTTCTTACTTCGTTTATTTCAAATTCAGATTCTGATTTAGTCTATTTTAGTTCATCATATATATAGTACTGATTTCAAAAGTTAAATAAAAAGAATTAGGTGACATCAGCTATAATCGAAACCAAAACATTTAATGCTCCAGCCGCGTTCCTCATCGTTTGCGCTAAACAACAAATAGATAAAAATCGATTTAAAATAAAACTACTGTCACTGTGAATGAATTTGCGTATGCAAAAAAGTAATAGAAATATGTCGGCAAGTTGAAAGGAATATTTAGCATTTCAACTTGTCGACATATTTCTGTACGCGTTATTTATTCACCCAAACAAAAATTTCACTCATTATAAAGCATCCTTGGTGTATGATTACTATTTCCTGCTAATTTCATTGTTATATAATCAACAGTTTAAGAGTTTATCGGTTAAACACAGGCACACGTATACATATATCTACTGTTTTATTAATATAGAAAACATTACACGAAGCTGGAAAATTTTACACAACACTGTTTTTATATTCTAATAAAATGAGCCAGTATTCATTGCCGTATACACTTTCTTCTTGTTAAAAATTTGTTAGATTCCTAGGGTTCTTTTTTTTCGGTAGCATCGCGCCACAGAGAAGTTTCTTTCATCTCAGCTTTGGTTGCCTTACCCATGCCCTGTATATTTCCCAACCCATTCTTTGGTATCTCTTTTGCCTTATCCCACCTCACTAAAGACTAGGCTAATTGGTTTCAAATAAGATATCAGATAATCTTAGAGCCAACTAAGAGCCCGCCCCCAACTTCCAATAACGAGGAGGGCAGGGAAAAAGGATATGTTACCTTAATTCGATGATTGAACAAGAAGTGTTTAATTTTTGTGGTCACCTAATCCTAGTGGAAGGGCGAATTCGAAAAAAAAGGTCTAAAATAGAACAAGGTAAATAAAAACGAATGTATTTTACAAACAAAATAAAACAAACGAATATATAAAGTGAAACGCATCTTTAATTACACACACACATTCAACCAATGTCAGTGATTAGACGTTTCTTCTTAAAACTAAGCTTTATAAAAGTTTATCTGATTGATTCTAACGATCATTTCAATGGATTCCGCTTTGTGACGAAGCGTCTAATTTCTTACATTTTGAAAGAATTGGTATTGTTTAGAATAAAAGGAATGAGATGTGCCATCACAATTGAGCTTTCACTTTACGCAGAGAAACAAACAAATCCGTTTCTGTCAGATGATATGGAACTCTTACTATACATCTCTCTTACTACTTTGATTGACTTTTCCTACGGCAAAAATGTAATTGTTTTTCCTTTTAAATATACAAATAGACTGTTACGCGATCCTTTTTTAACCCCCAAACTCATATACATACAACCACACACGCGCACACATACACGCACAACCACATACCCACATATATGTAACGATACTATTTTATATAAAAAAAAACTTAATTATTTTTTAACCTACAGCCACATGTTTTCCGAAATTACGTTCGAGGTATTCTAAAAGTGACACTTGACTTCATAGACAGGTATTTAACCCCCAGACTATCAGGAATTAGCACAGCAGTAAGAGAATTAGTTCAATTAATACCGATTAGAGGGTCATAAACAGTTAACAGTCAAATAGTATTTAACTAAACACTTCGAAATGCATTGCAATGTATATATATATGTTATATATTATGGTAAAACTAGTAATTAGTAAAAACCTGAAGACAGTGCTCAATACTATTGCAGAGCAAATATATATATACAAAACATATATATAGTTATATATATGAGATTGTCGGACTGACTTCCTCATCTTGGTTGTTATAGTCACAACGTTTCGGCCGTTTTTGCCCTCCAGCCTTCACCAGGTGTTTTGTATCGAACTGGGGAACCGTTTGTTAGGAGTCTCGAACCCAACCCTTTATTATTATTACGGGGGTACCGTGTTCGGACTCCAGCTAGACTCTGGGACATAGTTGCTGATTCTCTGTTTTGAATGTTACTTTTTTTACTGCCTTCGTTCAGGATTGAACTCAGCACCTTTGGGTAACTGTAAACTTTGATACAACGTCTAGGACCACTCGGCCATATGTCACTAGGACAATTCTTAGCTGGTTTTTGTTAATGTTAAACCTATGTTGTTATTCAAGGTTTTCGCTCTCTATCAGAGGTGTCCAAATTGCATTCAGCTCTATGCTTGGTTTGCTCAGTAGGTTGCTATGTCCGAGCATGTGAGCTGTTTCTTTAAGTTTTCTCACTTTCCAGTGGGTCTCTCTGTTTATTATTTTTACTTCATCCCATAGGGGGCGATGGTCCCCCCTCTCCATCCAGACATCGTTGGCTATACCCGATTTTCCGTCTCCCCTTTAGTTACCGCTTTTCGGTGTTCTTCCACCCTTACTTTAAGGGGGCGGCCGAAACGTTGTGACTATAAAAACCAAGATGAGGAAGTCAGTCCAGCAATCTCAATCAACGAAAACACCTCATCTCAAAAATACAGACAATTACTATATATATATATATATATATATATATATATATATATATATATATATATATATATATATATATGTATGTGTGTGTGTGTTTGCGTGTGCATGTGTGTATATGTGTATACACATACGCACATATATATAAATATATAATATATATATGTGCATGTGTGTATGCGTATATGTGTATACACATATGCATATATATATATATATGTATCTATGTATGTATATATATATGTGTGTGTGTTTGTGCTTATGTGTGTACACATATACACATGCACATATATGATGATGCGTCTGACGACATATATGATGATGAGTCGTAGACGACGAAACATGTGTCAGTGGATAATTATATTTTAAAAACAATATATATGGCGCTCCCCATTTTCGGGTACCAAATTGGTAAAAGGGAAAATTATTTCCAACTCGCATTTAGGTAAAAAATGCACTTACGTATAAATAATTGAATTCATTCAAAAAGTATCGCGAACAAAAACAAATAGGATCTACGTAAAAAAATCGCGATATCCAGCGGCAACACGAGATGGAACAGTGGTATTTCGAATCTCGCTTGATACACCCACTCTGATAGGTTGCAGACGGCGAAACATACGCCAGTGGATGATTATATTTTAAAAACTATATATATATATATATATATATATATATATATATATATATATATATATATATATATATATATAAGCAGTAGTTTGTTGCTACACAGTCATGAGCATGTTCCGGTCTACTAGTATTTACTAACTACTGACAGTGTAGCAACAAACTACTGCTTATGTTCAGACAAATGTAACCTGCTCTAATTCTGTATTGAGCACTCTTGTATGACCTCGTTATATTTCACTGGTTACCCTACCTTTGGAAAATAGCAACCTCAAATTATATATATATATATATATATATATATATATATATATATATATATACACGATAGTTTGATATATATATATATATATATATATATATATATATATATATATATATATATATATATATATATATACAAGCAAAAGTACCCGTCCTTGACTGGGTTCAAAAACAGCCTACAGAAATGAACTCTGATTTATGAAAGTATGATAGGTTATGAAAAGGAAGTGTTGTAAATTTGGGTTGAATTTGGGGGTATCAAAACCAAAGCAAAATATGATGAAAGTAAAAATAAAATAGATAAACCCCACAATTTATTATACCATACCTGTTCACACTGAAACACTTATCACAATATTCTGTGAATCTATATTAAAAACCTCGTAAAACTTTGTGACATATTTTCATTATATGGAGGTCAGGTGCGAATTATACCATACCATATTTCTTCAACCTTAAACATAATTATCAAAATATACTTACGCAGATAGATATGAAAAATCTTTATTAAAGTTTGCGCCTATTTCCATTCTATGGAGGCCAGGTGCGAATGCAGACCCCAAAATTTTATTATACCATCCCTATTTAAGTTAAAACATACTTATCAAAGTATTTGTTATGTACATCTATATAAAAAAAAAACTTGTAAATGTTTTTTTTTAATTTTTAAATTTTTTATTTTCATACTTTGTGTATCAGGGCGAACGCAGACCCCACAATTTTAATGAATCACCGTTCTGCCAGATCGAACATACCCATTCCTGTGTCTCGATACATCTTCTATCATTATATCTAATCAGTTTTTTAAAATAGTCAATCATATAGGAGCCTATTCATGACCCCCCACACACAGACATTCAGCTTTATATTACACACACACACACACACACACACACACACACACACACACACACACACACACACACACACACACACACACACATATATATATATTATCCTGTGTGAGTATATATATATATATATACAGGATAATTTGACATATATATATATATATATATATATGTATATATATATATGCATATATATATACAGGATAATTTTATATATATATATATATATATATATATATATATATATATATATATATATATATATATATATACAGGGTGTCGACAAAGTCTGGCTGCATAATCTACAGGGTGCCCATAAAATCTGGCTACATAATCTAAAGGGTGTCCACGAAGTCTGGCTACATAATCTACAGAGTGTCCACAAAGTCTGCCTGCATAATCTATAAGCGTGCCCATAAAGTCTGGCCACATAATCTAAAGGGTGCCCACAAAGTCTGGCTACATAATCTACATGGTGCCCACAAAATCTGGCTGCATAATCTACAGGGTGTCCACAAAGTCTGGCTACATTAAGTAGCCAGACATTGTGGACAACCTATATATATATATATATATATATATATATATATATATATATATATATATATATATATATATATATATATATATATATATATTCGGTCTTTTAACCTTAAAATTAAGAAACGCAATCACAATTTTGTGGCCCTCATTTAGCGGTTAAGAAGAAAGCAAACGTCTAAACGAATATATACATATCTTCTCTAAATTCACAGTAAATAAACAATTGCAAATAAATTATGTAAATGGTTACAAATACACGCAAGAATTATTCCCGAGAATTTCCACGTTAATTTATTTCTGTTTATTTCATCATCTTCTATTTAATTGTTTTCTTTTCGCTTGACTACAAAATCGTCACAAAATGGAAACCCAGAGTAACTTTACTTTCTTCAATTTTAATTGCTTATATTTTTTCTTTAGATTAATTCTTATTTTAACGTTGCTTGGGACAATTTTCACCTTCGTCATGAAACGGTGAAATAACATTGATTTAATATATACATGTAAGCATCAACTACCGGACAGATGGCAAATTGTTTAACTTAAAACGACTTAGTGCTGTCACCAGGATTAAGACCATTATCATACGAGACATTTTGTCTGCTGATGACTGTGTTCTCAATGTCAATACAGAGCGAAACATGCAATATATTGTTGATCGATTTTCTAAGGCATGTGATAATTTTTGTTTGAATATTAATTTAAAGAAGGCTGAAGTAATGTACCAGTCTGCTTCTGGAACAAAGGTATGTTGAGCGTCATATATCCATACGTAGGAACCAATCTAAAAGCTGTAGACAAGTTCACTTACTTTGGCCGTATCAAGTCAAAGGCAATAGACGTTGATAGAAGTTGATCGCAGGATAGTCAAGACTAGTGCTGACTTTGGACGTCTTAGAACCACCGTGTGGGAGCGTAGAAGAATTCGGCTGCAGACCAAAATCCAAGTATACTGAGCTGTAATTCTTACCATCCTCATGTATGCTTGTTAAACTATATATGCTAGACATGCCAAGAAACTGAATCATTTCCATATGACCTGCCTCCGTAGATTGTTAAAAACCAAGTAGCAAGACAAGATAACAGACACCAATGTTCTAGCCCGGTCAAACTTTCCGTCAGTACACACCATGTTATAGCAGTGCCAGGTCCGTTGGGTAGGTTATATATGCCGCATGCCTGATTCAAGACTCCTAAACAGCTTCGTTACGGTGAACTGTCCAAAGGAATACGACCCGTAGGAGGACAGCGGAAACGGTTTAAGGACAATCTGAAGGTATCCTTCAAGCAGTTCTATTTGTATTCTAACTCATGGGGAAAACTAACCCAAGACAGATGTTCCTGGCGTGTCGCAACTCACAAAAGGGCTACAATTGCTAAATCCGCACGCAATGAACAACGCAAGAGAAAATGGGACATTAGAAAAAACAAAGCAATCAACATCTCTGATACATAATTATTTCACCAATGTCCAACATAAGTGTATGTGTGTATGCGTGAGTGTGTGTGTATGTGTGTATGCGTGAGTGTGTGTGTATGTATGTATGCGTGAGTGTGTGTGTGTATGGTGTTTGTTATTTAAGTCCCCTTCTCCATAAGAAAAGGAAGGACACTTTGATTAAGACAATATAATTATAACACCTTGAGAGTAAAGCTATAATTCTTCCTTGGTTGCACACTTTATATATAACTAGCAAGATCCCTGGCATTACCTAGATAGAATACGAAATTAATTATTTAACTATAAAAAAATATATGCAAAAATGAATTACTTAAAAGAAAATTCCTACAATAAAATGAAGTGCGGAAACCATATTTAATGTTTCATGGTAAATGTTTTGCTACCCTCCCGCGCAAACTTAAACTAAAAACTTAGTTTACGGTTAAATAAGGGTATGATGAAAAGTACCAACTTTAGCCAAGTAAAAATTATTAATAAATAATAGTATTAAAAATAAAGTGATGCAAATAGGCCACTAATGGTTCTCGATTCATCGTTTAATATACAACAAATGTTATCGAAGGTAAGACAAATCACTCTTCTACCTGGGTAGGTATTTTTACTTAATATAAAATGTTTATTCGGCTCAAATAACAAGCGATGTAAACTGTACGCGATCACAAGAAAAATGTCCGCAATGTATTTGTAACGCTGCCTTTTTTTTTCTTGTGTACCGGTCCACAATCCTTTTTTTTTTTTCGAGCAGAATGAACATTTTACATTGAGTAAAAACGTCCAAAAATCCCACCCAACTAGGTAGAAGAGTAATTTGTCTTGCCTTGCTAACATTTATTTATGTATGGTTAAACAAAAAGGTTATTGATCGGCATAATTGCATGGATGAAAATAATTGCAATAATATTTCGTTTTATTATTTGTAACTTTATGTACAAGAATGGTTTTGTAATAGTTTATCCCAATGTTAGATATCCATACATCTCAGTGCTTAATTAAATATCGGCAAATCGAGAACGTACTTTTTCTTAGAGTTGTGCTGGTTTTATTCACACGTTATTTACGCCGTTTCTTTTCGGAATAAGTAAAATATATGTAGAAAACAATGTTGTGACTTTTACATCTGCCGTGTGTTATTTTCATGAAACTACTTTGGATGAAAAAGGTTGCGCATTTCAATCAGTATAAAACGCCATGTTGAATGTTCGGTAATTTATTCCGGTGTTCTAAAGAATGAATAAAATACTGGAAATAGTCAGAATTTAGTCATTAACATCAACTATTATAATAGTCCATTACAGTTCGAATACATTGAGAACATAAGGTAAAAATTAATTGGATAAGCGGAAACTTATTATTTATGTTCAAAATCACCGTTTGCCTAACACTTATTAATACTTAATTAATAGAATGATCTCCTGGCTATGTTAAGCGGTGACTCCCAATTAAAAAAATAGAATGTGCTTTTATGACTGTACAGACCAGACCCTTGAATTTTTACTTCAACAAAGAAACTCGTTCTTTTTTATCGATACTTGTCGTTACCAGACTCTGTTGAGATTAGTCCCTTAAAGAGCATTTCTTGTTTTATAAACATTACTGTTGTCTACTTAATTCTAGGTATAGTTCTTTAACTAGTTTTTTTTTTTAATAATTTCGACCAGATTAAATTATTTTGATCTTGGAAAAAAATTCCACAATTGTTTCTCTGTATCAAGAAAAGAAGTCAATATTCACTTTATTGTTATGAAAATAATATTAATGAAAATATATTAATAAATCTATTTTAAAGTAAATAAATATCTACGAATCCGTGGATGGATAACTCAACTTAAAAGCAACTTTTCCTTGATATGATAATATCGAAATCTTTAAGAAAAAAAATATATAGTGATTTTAATGAATAAAACTAAACAAATTCTATGATATTGAATCACTTATTTTAATTTGTTTATTCATCATATAAAACATTCAAGATGTTAGTAACTCTGATAATCCGGTTTTTGTTTTTGTAAAGTTTACCGTTATAGTCAACATTGTCTGCTCCTTTTAACTTCCGGTTTCTGCTATCCATTTCGCGGGATAAATTCGACATGGTCAAACGGACAAAAAACTTAACATGGACAACCATGGAGGAGGCTTTGACATTATTTGCGAGGATGATAATCATGAATCAAGAAGGAACCATATCTTGCTTGTTAGCGTCGTCCCGTCCGCGGGCGAAAAAACAAAATGTAAGAAAAGTTTTACTAGATCGAATTTAACTTTTATTAATTCTTAACAAGGAATTTTGTTACTAGAGGATAAGCGGTTACTATGATAGGTGTCGGATGTTTCTAGGTAGTCTTGGTGGTTAGCCAAATGTTTGTTCACAGTAGATTTAGATGTCTGCATAATAGGAAAAACAGGGAGTAGAGAGGGAATTCCTAAGATACGTGACCCTAGGAACGAAGCTATAAGAGTAGTAAATCTTCCTGCATCTAGGGAGCTGTACAGTAAAGGAATAGGATTGTGCTGATAATCGAATAAGTTGGGAGTATTTACACTTTGTGAGGTGGGGGTAAACAGCAGTGAGTTTATCAGAGCACAGAAAAACGATGCAACGGGGGTTGGTGCTTGGCAGAGAGTGTGAGTTAGGATTAAAATATCTAGAAAATGTTAGTCGTGTTTTTTTGTCATATTTATTCAACCCAAACGAGGCAAAATGCCACCGAGGCATAAGAGACTACTGTTGATTACGGACCATGCCTACAGGGGCATTCTAAGTAGGGAGTTGAGAAGTAAAACCCTTATTTACTATGAATTACGGACTATAAAGGAAGATGTCTGTTCCACGAGGGACTGAAGTCACCAGCAATATAAAGAGAAAAAAAGCTAAAAAAAAAACTACGTTTCTTTGATAAAAGGTGTCTTACATTGAAAGTTTAAGAAAAAAAATGGTTTTAATAATTTAATACAATATTTCATAACGTTATTTGGTCTTTTAATATTTTAAAAATTAACCTTACGAAATTAATGTTTTCAAAAGTGTGAGCAAATCCCTTTCTATTTAAAATTCACGCACATGCACATCGATTTCAGATTTATGCCCGATATTGTTGTCAGTTGTTGCATCATTTTCTCCCCACGAGAGGCTGACTCCTCAAGATTAATGACACCAGAAAAATGAGAAAAAAAAAACTATTAAAAAAAACAGAATCTTCTTTGAAGACGGTGTCTTACACGGAAAGTTTAAGAATTTTTTAAAAACCATTTAATAAATAATTATTGTTTTTCTAATATTTTCAAATTAACCTTATGTCCTCCTTCATCGTTCCAAAGATGTGATCAAACTCTAATTTCTGCATGTTAGTACAGTCGGGGAAGCAAGATACAGTGAATGAATTCCATAGTCTAGCAGTTTCAGGCTAGTAAAAGACTCATTGGAATCAAGGAAACCTCTAGAATAGAGGCGTGGAATTTTGCTACCTCTCGGGTTAGTTGGGGTTAATTACGTTGAGGGGGGTACATGTGCCTCAAGTTCGTCGTAGCACATTCCATTAACAGTAAAACTAGTAAATGCGGCGATGAAGCAAGAGTTATTTTGTGTACTATTTGGATGTTGGTGATCAGTTGACTGTGTTTTTTTATTATGCGTGATTATGTGGTTTTAATTGCGTTTATGTCAGATAAATGGTACATGAAACGTGTGTAAGGAGAGAGTACTAATGCGTCTTAAGTAACCTTCACATTACCTACGTGTATATATATTTATCAGGTTATCCCATAAGTTCTGTCCGAATTTTTACTTTGTTTTTAAATTGAACGAAACTTAAAAAATATTGTTTACATTGAGTAATTTTTTTTACATTTTTATGTTTAGATGCATTTTAACTGTTATATATTTTTTACAGAACAATAAAATTTAAATTTACTTCATTACAACCCTACTAACATGGAAGTGCCTAAGAATCATTTGAGGCACATAATGCTTTATGAGTTAAAAAAAAAAAAAAGAAGGAAACTCAGCAGCCGAAGCGGCTAGAAATATTCACTCAGTTTATGGAAAGGAATGTGTGAATGAAAGAAGTGGAGATTTCAATCTTGAAGATGAAGTTCGAACCGGACGTCCAGTTGAGTTTGATGATAGATTTCTTAAAGCAGCTCTTGAAGAAAATCCTGCTTTATCAGTTGAGGAATTGGCAATGAAACTGAGTTCAAACCATACAACTGTTCATCGTCATCTTCAACAACTTGGAAAAGTTCCTAAACTTGGAAAATTGTGCCTCATAAATTGTCTGAAAACAATCTCAAATCCCGAGACGACAAATGCTCTTTTCTCCATTCTCGCCAACTTGTTTCACCTTTTTTGGATAGACTTGTGACTGGTAACGAAAAATAGATCTTTTATTGAAATGTTAAGCGTCGTAGACCATGGCTTGGTAAAAGGAAAAGACCGCAGCTACAGCCGAAAAGAGAACTTCATGGGAATACAGTTCTTCTTTCAGTATGGTGGAATTGCTAAGGAATAATCCATTGTTACCACCTAATGCAAAATTATAATCCATTGTTACCACCTAATGCAAAAATTAATGCTCAAATTTACTGTTAACAATCAGAGCGTTTGAATCAAGCTTTGATAGAAAAAAGACCTGCTCTAGTGAATTGAAAAGGAGTGGTGTTTCATCAGGACAATGCACGACCCCACACGGCAAGAATCATCCCATAAAAGATCGATGAACTTGGTTGAGAGAAAATTCCTCATCCACCCTATTCTTCTGATCTTGCTCTTTCAGACTATCATTTGTTTCGTAGCTTACAAAATCATTTGGAAGGAACAGCTTTTGTAATACAGAAAGATGTTGAAACTGACACTTGTGAGTTCTTCGAATCAAAGCCAAGCGGATTTTACAATGATGGAATTAATAAGCTTCTCAATAGATGGAAGGAAGTCATAGATCATCAGGGAAAGTATATTGATGATTAAATTTTTTAACAAAATGTAACCTTTTGTCACTTCTTTTCTTTATTCATAAAATCGGACAGAACTTATGGAAGTACCTAATAAATGTAATTGTTTGTTTTGGTACTTCTGTATTTTACGGAGCGTGGTATTTTTGGACAGAATTTTCAAGTTACGGAAATTCAATGTTTACACGTAAATTCAATGTTTACAGTATATTCTGTTTATTAAATTGTTATATAAAAGGACAGAATAGTTAACATAACCACTCCTGATGTTATGAATGTTTCTAAGAATAACATTATTATTTCAGCACGGTCCGTAAACTGGGCAAGTACCATTTTTACTCTAACTGAACAAGTTTAGATTGCCTTGACTTACGCTACCAAATTCTACTTTCATTCAGGCGACTACCAACCATCCAGCTTCCCACGAGAGTCAAGAATATATTTCCAAGAGAAGTCACATCCGTCAGTCATCAATTCACATCTTTTTGCCGCGTTTGATTGTAAGTTGGTTGTCTTCTTATCATTCTATCTTTTCCCTCCCCCTTTCTCTCATTCACTCATTTGCCATCTTTCTTTCACGCTTTCTGCCTCCCTCTATCTCATTTTCTATCTAATTCCCTGCTTTACCCTTTATGTGCTACGTCCACGGCATAATCACGTTAACACACCGGTTCTCATTAGATTATCGAAGTTAAGCAACGTTGAACGTGCCCAATATAAGATGGGTGACCATTTGGGAATACCAGGTGATGTATGAGAAGGACGTCAGCACTTTCGAAAATTCCTGCATCTTACTTGACCCCCAGCTGACTGGACTCTGTCCTGGTCCTTGGGGAAGGCATTTTGGGACGATTCCATAAGTTATCCGTCATCCCTAGGATGGTTATATGATCTTCATCCTTCCAATGGACGAACCGCGTTACCTTGCATTCTTGTAAAGCTACTAAAGTCTGAGCTGTTGTTGAGATTGCTTGTTCACTGTTGGCTGAGTTATGGTCCCTAAAGTCCCATGCAGTTTTAGGAGGTTCACCCACCTATACTTTGCTTTCTCATTCTTTGAAAAGGAATGTTTATTGCTAATCGATTGAGGCGCCTCTACCGGGGAATTCCGACTGGATTGCGTAGCCATTTTTAGCAGGCCAGAGTGCCTTTTGTCTAGGGCGCTGGTTTTTCAAATCTCACCTTTCCAACCTTGGGTCACATATTTCCGCCGAGTGTAACAGAGAGCGGACGTGCGTATGTAAATGCATACGAAATGCGAAATGACATCACTATAAAGAAAAAATATAAAGGAGAGAGAGAGAGAGAGAGAGAGAGAGAGAGAGAGAGAGAGAGAGAGAGAGAGAGCACTTTAGGGGGATGATTACGGTAGAGACGTGGTTGACGTTTGAGATTACGTTTGAGACGTGAGTGATATCATAGTTGTAACGAGGAGTCACGCGTGGCGGGAGAATGAGATAATAAATGTTGTTACAACGGGAAAACCGAGTTGAAGTTCTTTTCTATTCTTTGTCTACTTTGCGACTGAGGATACAACGGGTTAGGTAACAGTATACGTGGGAAGAAGATAAACATCCCCTCCGTAACGTCAACAATGACTTTTTTTTTACCTCGAATCATTGAACATGCGATTTAAACTTCTAATTGATGAACTAAAATGCCTATCCACTTCTAAAATCTAGACCGACTTATCAACTCAACAACTCAACTCAAACGACATTGCAGAAATTGAATACGTTCTAAAACACACTTCCAATACAAAGGCGGAAGTAGTACTGGAATTTGGGTAAGCGTTATTACCATTCACATTTCAGAAACAAACCAACAGTCGTTATCGACGATAAATGAATAATAAACAGCTGTTGTGGTAACGCAAATTAATCCCCAAGCGTTATCAAAACAGATGGAGTGTTCCGGAAAGCTGCGGAGACAAGTTGCTACTCAGATTCCAGGGAACACCACCTGTTATTACCAGTGTTGACTTATTTGAAATATAATAGTGAATAAATACTAATATATCACCAGTGCTCACAGCTCGTTAGCCTTTTCATTCGGAGCAAAGTATAGTATCTGTTTTGATTTTACGCTTAAATATTTCTGTCATCGGTCAATAAAGTATAAATTCTTCTAGACGGAAGCATTTTTTAAATTTTTGTTCCAACCTAAAGTATCTCTTTTTTCGGCGGGGGGGGGGGAAGTAGATTTTCCTCACATAAATAACCGACATTGTGTCTAACTCCGCTCTCGTAAGGAATTCGTTAAATATGAACACTCATTTCTACAAACTAGTAGCTTTACCCTGAATCTGAGTCAGAGCAAGTTTCTTATGTAATCCCTTCCAATATGATTTAAAACAGGTGGCATTCTCTCACCAATCGTTGCGCATAATGTCTCATTGTTTGGCCACGAAGAAAGTGCAGTATCTGTTCTGATACTACATTTAGACTATATTCATTCTTCGGTCAATGAAGGAGAACTTCTTGACTTAAGTAATTTTTACTCAAATTCAAAGTGCCCCCTCCCCTACGGAGGAGCCGGATGGTCTCCACATATAAAACCGATCTTGTATCTAATTTGCCCTGTGGGGAGGCAAGTAAATTGGAGTCGCGATTTTTGATAGAATCAAAGTGACACTAAGCCTTTTGAATGTCACAGTATTCCATTTTCTAGTTTATTCATTTATTTTCCATTTTTTTTTCATTTTCTAGGACACTTTGCATCTACTTTCCGTAGTACTATATTTTATTGGATATTATTATTATTATTATTATTATTATTATTATTATTATTATTATTATTATATTATTATTATTCAGATTTTGTGTCTGGGTGTTGGCATTGCCAATTTTATACTGATGGCGGATCATAACAAATGAACAAGTGCCTGATTTTGGGGAGCTGGATTTACCCCGCATTAAAATCCGACCTTGTATCTCACTCTGCCCTCGTGGGGAGGCAAATAAATAGGAACATAGGCTATCAACATCTTCTTTTTGCAGTTTTCCAGCACTTTCTGCAAAATTCTGGCGGTTTCAAACAAGTCATTCTTTTGAAGTACTCTAACATTGCAATGGATCATAATTTTTTCAATCGACTTGTCAAATTCTTTTGTTACACTCTCCAGAGCTCCCATCACAATAAGTACAACTTCTACCTTCTTCAACTTCCACAATCTTTTTATCTCCTTTTTTAAGTGTTTGTACTCTTCGACCTTTTCCTTTTCTTTTTCCTCCATATTCACATCAGCTGACATTGTTTTATCAATTACTATTGCCTTGTGTTTTTATTGCCTTGTGTTTTTATTGCCTTGTGTTTCCAGCAACACTAAATCTGATCTCCTTGCTTCAATCACATTATTACATTGGATATTCATGTCCCACAATAATTTCATATTATCACTCTCCACCACCCCTTCTGAAACATGCTGTGACAACTTTTGCTTCCATTCCAACCCTCTTTTCTTGCATATATCCCAATCAACCTTTCTCTCATTATTATTATTATTATTATTATTATTATTATTATTATTATTATTATTATTATTATTATTAGTGTTCACACAGATTCTCATTAATTACTCAATGATAATAATCGGTGGTGTCGGTGCTCCTTATATGGATGACAGCAAGTCTTCTCTGATTTCCAAGACTCTCCCCTTTTTTGATAAGCATTGAAAACCACTTTACATTATCGCAACAGACACTTACGATTGATTTCTCGCTTGCAACAGCCATTGATTTTCATTGGGATTTCAATGCCAATAAGCCTTTAAAGCATCCGAAAAGTGTATTTCGCAGTTTGCTTTATAATGAAAAATTTTCTTTCTATTTTTATTTTTCTTAGTAATGGAAGATACGACCTCCAAGCTGAAGATGTGTAAAAATAAAGACCTCAACCTTAAAACTGAACATAACAACAATAACAATAATACGAACAACAATAACAACAGCAGCATGTTGGAACTGAAGCCACCCACACTGGGCAAAGTGTGCGATATTGGACATTCAGGTCAAGTTGAGAACAATGACCCGTCCAGTGGTGGAAACGGTAGCACAGTTGGTGACGATGACCTCAAAGGTGATGATCGCAACGACCTGAAGAGAAAGAAACGCCGAAATCGGACCACATTTACGAGTTTTCAACTTGAAGAGCTCGAACGTGTTTTCCAGAAGACTCATTACCCTGACGTCTACGCGAGGGAGCAGTTAGCTGTACATTGTGAACTCACAGAAGCCAGGGTGCAGGTAAGGAACATTTTAAGCCCTTCTAATAAGACACATCTACTCGTTTTGCATTTTAAACTCTTCCATGCATGTTTTTTTTAAATTTGTTTTACAGAAATTCTACGTACTTGATGTAACGTTTACATCACGAATTACGTGCGTTCAAGCGAGTTGACTTCCAAAAAAGCCCTTAACAAATAGTAATGGGGGCAAAACATATTCATTGACGACCCTGAATCTTCCCCCCAAAATTATAATTAATTTTCTAGTTTTGTAGAAGATTGGGGGGGGCTATCTTGTTTGCAGCAGACTTGGCAGTATCCTCTATATATTTATTTCAATTCATGATGTCCGTAAATGTAAGACCGAAAAGTTTAAAAGTTAATTGATGGCAACTTTTTTACTTGTTATTATGGGTTGTTATTATTGTTGCTGCTGCTGCTGTTGTTGTTGCTGCTGCTGCTGCTGCTGCTGCTGTTGTTGTTGTTGTTGTTGTTGTTGTTGTTGAGAATCATTCGTTCATTTTTCACTTGACCAGATGATTATTGTTGGTATTCGTTTCCACGATATCTTTCGTGTTATGACTAATAATGGAGACAAAACATATTCTTCGATGTTCAGCAAAATATGAGCCTGTCTCTGCTCTATCGCTATTTTCATGGCAAGTGCTCGATTGAACTCCAATCTATGCTCCCTCTTGCCAAACTTTCACAAAAAACACCCGACTAGCTGCAACCATTATATGATTTTCCTCATTCTCTATCTGTGCCTACATGTAAACATAGATGCCATAACAAAGCATATTTCCCAGAATTGTCCACCCTTGGAACAATGTTCCGCTGGCATGCTTCCTGGTTGAATACAACATGACAGCTTTCAAATCTAATGTAAACAATTTCCTGTTAAGCCGTCCTTATAAATAATCAAATTATAGCCAATTTAAACCATAAATAATTACTAAACTACCACCTTATATTCATTATACTATCATTAACAATACGGTTTTCTTATATTTTAAACGAAAAAAAAAAAGAAGAATTTTCCAAATTAAAACTGCACTATTATCTAAACTCAGAAAAACACGGCGTTTTCTCTGCAGTAAGCATTATTTTTAACTAGCCTAAACTTAATACGTAACCCAAACGGTATTACTCTTAACCAGTTTTTAAATGAGTTCTTCAAATCTAAATTAATACAAAATAACCCGACTTCACAAATTGATAAAAGTTCCATTATCGTGTTTTACTTAAAGCTAGAATGCTCGAACATCCACGGATTAATATGGGAGGGGAGACTATTTTCAAATATCGTCCTGAATTGGGAATGGAGCAACGGACTTATATTAAGTAGATCTTAATAAGTCACTCTTACCTTTTTTTTTTAATGCACTGTGGATGTGTTATCGGAAGCTCCAGTAACTCTCGCTTATCCTTTTTTGTCCCTCAGTCTTCATTTCCAATGAGTGATTTTTTCTGACAAAGGGTGAAGAAAAAGCTGCTTTCCAGGTCGGTAGTACTTCGTGACTGAGACTTCGGAATTTTTTCTGTTTCTATGTCTATCCTTGTGACCATGTCACTAGTAAGGGTGCTGGAGGTAAACGTTTCATCTGGGCTGACGTTATCCATCTGATAGTCAGGGACCCGAACCTTGGATTAACCACTAAGGAGGCTGTCCTATCAGCAGGTGCAAAGTACTGGGGCTGCTGTATTGCCATTTGGTGAATGGATTCTGGACCATGCAGTAGTTTCTGGTGGGGCCTCTCGATGCCATACTAGTGGGTAATTGTTACGGCTTTACCATATCATGTGCTACAAAAAAATTCCTGTCCTTTTCTCTCTTACTTTCCCTCTCTGTCCTGCTCTAACCAAGTCTGTCGACCTGTTCCACAAATCCCAAAACCTCAACATGAAATATCCTCAAAAATAAAAAAAAAACAATAAAAAAACGCGAATAAACCTAGAACCCCATCCTCCAACGTAGACCTCTACTTCTCCAACATCAGGGGTCTACGTTCCAACCTTCCAGAGGTTGAAACTCAATTACTGGACATATTCTTTCTAAGCGAAACTGGCATAGGCCGACCACTTCCCTAGATGAGTTCATGATTAAAGGATACTCTAACTTAACATGTAAATCTGACCCCTAAGATCGCCATGGTCATGGAATATGTGCCTACATCAAAGATGGTTTTCCGTGTGGTAGGAATATCTCCTGTGAAGACCCTAATTTACCTAATATGTGCTTCCGGGTTGCACTTGCTTACACCACCGCATTTATACTTGCCCTCTATCGTCCCCACAACAGCGGGGTTACTATCTTTAAGAGTATATCTGAGAAAAGTGACCACATCCTGTCTACTCATCCTTCGGCTAACATTCACATTTGCGGTGACTTCAGTGTCCATAATGTGGAATGGCTGACCCACTGAAATTAGACACATGATGAGGGGAGTTCTGTTATGATTTCGCCATTGCCTATGACCTCACTCAGATTGTTCATGAGCCCACCCGTGTGCCCGATACTACCGGTCAGTATGCAAGCCTTGTAGACCTTTTTCTCACAACTTACCTCTGAGCTATGTTCATGTTCTGTTCAATCTCTTCTGGGATCCTCCGACCACTCTGTTGTATCAGTTAAGATAAAAACGAGATAGAATAAGTCTTCAGACGTACTTCTCCACCGTACTGTATATCGATACCTTATGACTGACTGGGATAGCTTCCGTACATTCATATCTGATCTACCTCTGCATTCCATGTTTAACAAGGGTGTGTCCTCTATAGTATCAGATCTGACCGAATGGTTAATTGTAGGCATAGACCGATTCATACCATCTAAAAAATTCCAACAAAAACCTAACAACCAGCCATGGTTCTCCTCTGAATGTACTGCTGCCATCGCACACAGAAATCACTTTTTCTATTGCTACCAACTTAATAGAGGTACTGAGACCAAAGCTGCTTTCAGGACTGCCAGCAACCACTGTAAAAGAGTAATAAAAAATGCAAGAGAACTATATGTTCAGTCCGTCAAGTCCAAAGTAGTTGAGCAGCGGCTGGATTCCTACCAGTTTTGGAAAATAGAAAACAGGATTCTGAACAGAAGCGTGCATTCTATCCTAACAATTATCAATGGACCTGAGGTGATCTCGTCAGCATCAGACAAAGCCAAACTATTTGCCAAGAACTTTGCAGCTAATTCTACCCTATGCGACGAAAGCCATCAACTCCCCGTATTTCCTTCTATAACAGACAACACATTATGCAACATACAAATATCTGTACGTGAGGTCGCCAAGCTAATCAAGAACCTTGATTCCAGTAAAGCAACTGGCCCAGACGGCATTCCAATTATAGTGTTGAAAAAGCTTCAACCAGAACTTGCCCCCATACTTACAAAACTGTTTAAGCGTTGCCTTAAAGAGAAGTGCTTTCCAACACCCTGGACAACCTAATCAGTATGCACTGTATTTGATAATTCAGGTGATAAGTCATCTCCCTCTCAGTACAGACCAATAAGTCTCCTGAGTGTCATGAGTAAGCTGCTGGAATCCATATAAAATAGAGAAGTAGTCAATCACCTCAGCAGAAATAATATTCTTAGTGACATGCAATATGGTTTCTGTTCTGCTTAATCTACAGCAGATGTGCTAACAGTTACATCTCATAGGATTAGTGAATCTCTCGAAAAAGTCTTCCTTTCTAGGGTAATTGCTCTTGATATATAAAACGCCTTCGATAAGGTATGGCATAAGGGCCTACTTCACAAGATTTCCATGTACGGTATAACTAGAAATGTTTTCTCAATCATCAAATCATTTCTCTCTGATAGGCGCATAGGAGTAGTGGTTGATGGGCAGAAATCAGAGCCCCAGAGTATTAATTCTAGAGTCCCTCAGGGGTCCATCCTGGGCCCAACTCTCTTCCTCATCTACATCAATGATCTCCCAAAACAAATCATTCGTTGATATCTATGCTGATGATACGACCATCTATGGCAATACATCAAAGGCCGTAAATAACAAAGTTCTCTCTGATTCTCTCTTCTCTGGTCTTGAGCGCATGGTACATTGGGGGAAGAAGTGGCTGGTTACTTTTAATGCATCTAAACCAAGCTCCTATCTTTACATCATCAACGCTTTGATCCTCATCTGGCATCAATTGAAAAGGATGGCTCTCGTCTTGGGGAGGCTCCATGTTTTGACAAGCTTCTGGGTTTGACCTTTACTACTGATCTGAAATGGAATACGTACATCAAGTCTGTTGCTCAGGTCGCTGGGAAAATGATGGGATCCTTCTACCGCTCCAGAAAATATCTCACTATTGATGCAATTCTCTATCGGTATAAAAGCCAAGTACGTCCAAGGATGGAGTACTGCCGCCATATCTGGGCTGGAGCTACTAAAAACAGCCTATCCTGCCTTCACAGAGTACAAAATAGACTTCGTGGCTTAGTGGAGGATGCCTTTTTATCTTCCCTTCAACCTCTATCCCACAGAAGACACGTTGCGAGCCTATCTTTATTTTATCGTTATTTCCATGGAAAGTGCTCGTCCGAGCTCCAATCTCTGCCCCCCCTCGCCAATCTTTCACGATAAACACCCATCTATCTGACACCACTATCAATAATTTTCCCCACTCTTTATCTGTGCCTAAATCAAAACGTAGATTCCATGAACAAAGCTTCTTTCTTAGAATTGCACGCCTGTGGAACACTCTTCCGTTTGCTTGTTTCCCACCCGACTACATCTTGGATGTTTTCATAAACAAATTCCCGATGAATCGCCCCCTTAAGTAAGACACTTTATTAAATCTCCAATACTAACGATTACTACGATACTATCCCATTGATTACTGTACACCTAATAACCCTTATCCCCTAGTGGCTTCCGGGCCTTGATAAGTGGTGACCTCTATTTTAAAAAAAACAACCCTTATCCTGAAGTGATCTTCAGGCCTTCATAAGTGGTGAGACCCAAGTAAAAAGGTCAAATCAAAATTTATGAAATTTACTTAGTCTAATAATAAATAATCAAATACGAATATTGGTATAGAATATAGAATATAGAATAGAATGTAAATAAATAACGTAACTGCGTTAGATTAAAAAACAGCAGAAAATCAATTAGTGCTGAAGAAGAGTAGAAGAAAAGTGGATATCAAATGTACATATTGTGCTTGCTTACTTAGGACGTGTATTTTTTCATTCATATATATATATATATATATATATATATATATATATATATATGTGTGTGTGTGTGTTGCGTATTTAGCCAGCATTTAAACCATTGTAAATTTATTTTAGCCACATTCGTAACATGTAAAAACGTATTATTTTTTTTTTACACACTAGACGCTTCACTATTTCAAGTAATTTAAATGTAATTTGAACTCAAGCATATAAAAGCATCCAGGTTTTAAATGAAACTCTAGAAGTGTAAGCCATGTTTAGTTTCAGAACAGTTTCCGATGGTTCGTTGTTACACACAAGTATTAGAGGTGACTGGTTTGCAGTAGACAGTTCCACAGAGCAAAATATTCTTACCGTGTCGAGACGGAAAAACATGCGAAATTGCTACAGAAAAGGTTTAATATTTATGGAGCAATTCTGGTTTCTGATTGGTTGGTAGCAGAACGTGAATTAATTCGATTCGTCAGTTCCTAGCAGCATCGTTTATAAATAAAATCGCCCGACTGTGTGGGACCCTTCTTTAGGGGAGCCTGCGGGGTTCCCACTTTCCGGCCTTGTGCCACATATTGCTGATGTGGGCAGCAATTAAATATATACCCCATTACACATCGTGTGTGATGGGATGTGTCTCCTAGTGGTTTCGGCTGCAGGGAGACAGGGTCGTAGTACTCGTCAAGGATTCGTCACTTGACACACACCCCAACAGGTGCTGGGCCGGGAACCGGACAGCACCTGTTGGACTGAGGTACGCCGCTTGGGTAATACCTAGGAGGTCCACCCTCCCAGGCCTTGCCACTGGGATTTCCGGTGGAGTAAGTTAATTGCTTACTGCCTGAGACGCCCCTACCGAGGAATGCCGACGGGGTTACTCAGGCAAGTTTTTCAATTGTGGCTCCTTTCCGGCCTTGTGCCACATTTTGCCGAGGTGAGCAGCAAATAAATAACTACCCCATTATACATCCAAAATATTGCAACATCCCCCCTATTTTTTATAATGGGGAAGTCCCTTGTGGTCGTTCTGCTCAAAAATAAATATATTTTTATATTCAATTCCACATAACAAAAATTAGAAATCATTTGGATCTTTAGACGCCATTTTTAATTGTGTTCAAATGTCAAAACAGATATATATGTGTACAGAGAAGAAAAATATAAAAAAATGGAAGGTATTTTAACCTTAAAAAGGGGGGGGGGTATGTGAAAAAGAAGCCATTTCTTAAATTTGATTATGCAGCTTGTAAAAAAAAAAAAACAAGAAAAGAAAAAAACGCATACATATAAATAAGTATACATAAAAATAAACATACCTGCAATATGTACCCGTTTAAAGAGTTTTTGTTTTGTTTTTGTTTTTTTTTTGTTAATTAAAACAATGCAAAAAAAATAGAATATTTTTGAAAAATAAGAAAGAAAACTAGTGTGCACAAAAAAATAAAAGTCAATTGTAATTTCTGCGCGTCTTAAAATAAGCATGCAAAAAGTATTTTGTCGAAAAGGAAAATTGCAAAGAGGTTTTTTTTTTTAAAAAAGTGACTTTTTATTTTTTATTTATTTTTTGTTTTATTTCAACAAAAGTATTAGTTACGCATTAGTAGGTTAGTGTTCATACAAATAAAATGGATACAGTTTAACGTAGGCACCGCCAAAAATGGCCGCAAAATCAAGTTGTTGTTGTTTTTTAAAACGAAATTACATTTATTAAAATCCATTATTTCTGAGTAACTTTTTTTTTTCCAGAAAGATAAAACCCTGAATTTTATCATATAGAAAACAGAATAATGTAAAACTTTTTCTACTATTTTTAATTCAATTTTAAATGTTAAATTTTCCCAAAAAGTTAACAATTGACATTTTTTGTCTTGCACAAAAAGCGTACTTAAATATTTAAAAAAAAGGGGTTTTGAAATAATTAATTAATTTATTTATTGTCTAAGATTTAGGATGATTTTCTAAGAGAATATGCAAAAATATTATAATATAAGTACCTGAATTTCAAATAATTCCACTTATTCATATAGGTAACCAGATATTTCGCGTTGACGTAGAGTTCAGATCGACTCTGTTTACGTTTTCGTTTGATAAAAAGCAAACTATGGAAGACCAAACAGGCCAAAAAAACTTATTTTTCAGTGACGAAAATTTCAATGTATTATTAAGCTGAGGCTGGCCAGTACCAGATGGGTGACCATTTGTATGCGTTTGGTTTTTAATGTGTATGTGTGTGGGGGCCAGGCTCCCCAAAATGGGGGGAGGGGCAATTTAAAGCAGAATAAAAAAAAATTACTTCAGCGCGTTTGGTCCACCGTAGTCAAAAGGCGGCAAACGTTTTCAAACGGGATCGAAAAAAATGATGCTATTTTTAACACAAAGGGCACAATATTTATCGAATTTTTTTTTTGGTATCGATTATTCAAAGCATGCCTTGTTTAATAATTGTCATGCATTATTCGGCTCGCTAAAAAAAAATTGTTAATTTATTTATCAAAAATTTTAAAATAGCTTTTTTCGTATAAATATTAAAAATTTTTTTTTTTTGTTTTGCTTAACTTAAATTAATTATTTTACTTAACATATTCACCGAATTTCACACTTCAAAACTCAAAAGCGGGATAATTAAACACAATCGAAGTTCTGATATTCAGACGTCAAAATAAGGTATGCAAACAATTTTTTTTTTTTAATCTATAATTCTGTCCCTTACAACAACACAATATGTTGATTTCAGTTTCAGATGATTATTTTAAGCATATTTGTTCCCACTTCAAAACAAGGGGGGTTTTGTAAGCAAATATATATATATATATATATAAATATCGTTTATGAAAAATAAGTACACTGTTATAAAGTTCATTCTTCTCCTAATAATCGCTGAAAATTTCGTATTGATCGGATAATTACCTGATTTTTGGTAGATTTTTAAAAAGACGGTCCGTCAAAAAGTACTGACCTGCCCCCCCCCCAGTTTTGGCGGTGCCTAGTTTAACGTCTTGTCCAGGACTATTTTTTATCGTATCCAAGAAATATACCTCTGTCGGCTTTAATATTCAATTTACTCTTTTTATCTATATATGCGAGGCAAGTTGAACCAAATATATGCATTCTGTTTAAATTTGTTTTTTTTTTTTACCACAGAAAGATTCATAGTGTTTTGTTAAAACACCTGTTGCGTATATAGGCCGCCGCCATAAGTGCGTACGTCCAAAGGTTTTTGGGGAGTTTTGATTCAATGAGTCGGCATCTTGCCATTTCAAAAAGTGTCCGCCACGCACGTTCAGCAGTCCCGTTTTGGTGTTGCGATCTAGGAGCTGATTTTTCATGCTTGATATGATTGTTAATTAGTAAAAGTTCAAAGTCTTTATTGGTGAATTCCCTACCGTTGTCAGAGCGAATAAACTTTACTTCACCTTAGGGAGCCATGTCGGCTAAATATTTTTAAGTTGCTAGCAGGGTATCAGATTTTTTCTTTAAAAAGTAAACCATTATTAAACCTGAATGGTCATCTACAAAATTCAACACATATCTATAATGTTCTCTGGCCATCGGACCCACGGGACCGTTCAAGTGGCAATGCCCCATTGATAGGATTTTTTTGGCCTTCTTGTCTGGTATCTTGCTTTGATAGTTTGTCATTTTCCCTCGCGTACAGACGTCGCAGTTGAAGTTTTTTGATGTTTGTATTTTCATTCCATTAACTACAGTCGGCAACTTTTTGATATCAGGAATATTGCAATGTCCAAAAAAGTTATGCCATGTCTGCAGATCATGGCAGGCGGTTTTTGATGGGACTACGCTATTTAAATAATATAGTTTTCCATTTTCTTTGATGTCGAATATAGTTCCATTCGGGTATACCAGTTTTGATTTATTGGGGCTAAAGTTTATATTTGCACCTTGCTTAGTGGCAGCTTGTACAGAAAATATATTTTGTTTAAATTTTGGAATTAGAAGAGCGTTTTCTAGAATACAGAAACACAGTTCACCTTTATTGTTCCTTAGCGAGATTTTAGCATCACCTTTTTCAAAACGATATCATTTACTCGACTCCTGTCAGCTAGTTCTACAAAATGATTTTGTGGCTTAAAGTTGAGATCAAAATTGATAAAATCAGATTCCTTTGTAATCACATGTGCCGTGGCCCCACAATCGACAAGAAGATTATTATTGTTTGTTTAAGCATCAAACATACACGAAAATAAAAATGCATGTTCGCTAACAGAGCTCTCCACATTTTTAATGGAGTCGCCATTTTGAGTCCTGTATCTACATCGGAAACTCCTGTGATTAGGTCGTCCACAATTATAGCAAATAATTTTTATACTTTTCTTAGGAGAAAAATTGTTTTTGGCAAAGTTGCGGTTTTTATTCCTGGCATGGGTATAATTTAATTTTGGTGTTTTTATGAGTGTATTTTTAAATTTTATAATATTTGTGGATTCGTTTGTTTTCTGTGATCATTTTTCAGTTTCTTCGTAACTTCTGAGTGCTACCTTGAATTGGTTAAAAGTCATGGGTTTTTCTTTCTGGGTTATCACGGTGGTAAATGGCTTGAAATCACTCAGTAATCCCTTAAGGACCATGTAAATTTACAGACTGTCACTTATAACTTCACCAGACATTTTTAAAGAATTTGCAGTCGTTTCGGCTCTTATAATATAATCAGTAATATTTTCGGCTTCCATTCGTTTTAGAGAGGTCAGTTCAGTATATAAAGACATAATTTTGGGCTTTCCTTTCGATAAATAATGCTCTCTCAATATGTTCAATGCTTTGCAGCCATCGTCCAGGGCTTCTCTCATTACCAGTGATAGACTTCGGTAATCTAAACACTGTATTAATTCCGCAAAGACAGTTGCGTTCTTTTCAATGAAGTCGAGGTCGTTTCTGTTTTCAGGTTGTGTTTGAAGTACTTTGTGTAGATTTTAGATTCGTAGATATCCTAGAAATTTAACTTGCCACAATTCGAATTTTAATTCGGATCCATTGAAATAAAGACGCACGCTGGGCGCATAACCTCTAGAAGTGTAAGCCATGTTTAGTTTCAGAACAGTTTCCGATGGTTCGTTGTTCTAAACAAGTCTTGAGAGGTGACTTGCAACAGAAACAGTAATCAAAAACTGCGTGAAGATAACCGAAGAAGATCAGTTTAAAGTACTTGCACGCCTGTGGAACTCTGTTCGGTCTGCCTGCTTCCCACCTGACTACAACCTCGATGTCTTCCAGTCCAAGGTTAACAAATTCCTAATGAACCGCCCCCTTAAGTAAACACTTCATCAAATCTCCACACTAACGTACTATAATTGCAATAACCCTTATCCCTGAGTGGCTTCCGGGCCTTGATAAGTGGTGACCACTCATGTAAAAAAAAAATATAATAAAATAAATAAAAAAGATGGACGAAAATGACTACTGAACATTCTTACACAAATTCGCCCGATACATAAAAATGACCATTCGAAAAATAGAAAATTACAAAAAAGATGATTAAGCAAAAACACTCCGTGCTATTTAGCAATATCTGTCTTACTGTCTTAATATATATATATATATATATATATATATATATATATATATATATATATATATATACATATATATATATATATATATATATATATATATATATATGTATTTATGTATGTGTGTGTGTGTTTGTGTGTGTGGTTAGTCACTTGAAGAAGGCTTCAAGGTCAGAACGTTGATGGGAATTAAAATGTAGAAAACCGTTCGACTGTAAATAATTGTAAGTTACAGATTTTTTAATGAAAATCCCCCGAAAATAGTCTTCCGATTTCTTGGAGTTTCGCTCATCAGTTTAAAGAGTAATATTTTTTTTTTTTTTGGTTTGAAAAAGAATATCTCTTAATTAATCCCACTGGCATCCCCAATACCGGCGTAAAAAAAGAACTTCTATTATCGAGCAAAAGAATGAAACGAACAAAAAAAACTTTGGATTAAACAGAAGAGAAACAAAAGAACGACCTACAAGAATTTCTTTTTGTTTGGTGGTGGTTGTGGTGGTGGTGGGAGTGGTTAAAATTGTCTGAGACACAAAATAAAGGAAGTCATCCGTTTCCATTTTGTATTGTTTTTATTTAAATTCTTTTCTTCGTCTTTTTGAAAGTCTTCATTTTTCGGTTGATTGTTTTTCTCTTTCTTATCATTCTGTTTTCGTTTATATATTTAATTTCCTTTTGTAATTGGTTGTCAATTCCTAATTTGTGGTTTTGGTTAATTTTTAATTTGCATGCATAATTATTTACATCCTCAGTGGTTAATGTGGCATGATATCAGTCGGCAGCGCAAGTTAAAATGCCTCCTTATGAGAGCAGAAAAAAGGTCGATTTTTTTTTTACGTGGTGAAAATCCAGCTTCCCCAAATAGGACACTTTGGATAAGGACAAAAATAAAAGAAAATTCTTAGTCGAGAAACATTTCTGCTTCCCTGATCTATAACAAAAAAAATATGAAATGTAATATCAGAACAGATAATACACTTTGATCTTATCAGCGATTTTCACATTCTCCTTCAGAATAAACATTTTCTACAGTTCAACATGCCCGGAGAAAAAGATAATAGATTTCTTTTTGTTTTTACTTTTTATCAGATTCGTTTTAAAGTTTTAAAATATTCTCTTCAAATTTTTCTTTCCTAATCTTTTTTTTTATTTATTTAATGCAGTCAGAATATTTCGAAATGCATTTCTTTATATAATAGGCTAAGGCCCATCTGAACAAAAGAAAAGTTCGTTTACGTATTCCAAAAAAAAAATATTCATATTATTTTTAATCAATTTTACATATAAAAAGGATTATAGTCATCTTAATTCTTTCCAAATGTTCCGCTTAACTGCTACCGGACCCGGTGATCAGGCAAAATAGTCCCTTCGCTATTTTTTCTCACGTCTATATCTCCTCTGTGCATGTATTCTTTTTAAATATTAAATTTTAGCGAAAACACTTTTTAAAAATATTTTTTATTTATAATTATTGAAAACAGTTTTTGTAATCTTTTTTATTAAAAATATTGAAAACTATTTTTGCAAACTTTCTGTAATTGAGAAATATTGACATGCTTTTTGTAATCCTTTTTAATTAAGAGTTATTAAAGTATATTTATTATGAAATTTCAAATAATTTTTAAAATTTTCATAATTTCATAAATATATATATATTTAATTTTTATAATTTCATAAATATATATTTATTTTTATAATTTCATCAATATATTTTTTTAATTTTTATAATTTCATAAATATATATATTTTTTAATTTTTATAATTTCATAAATATATATTTATTTTTATAATTTCATCAATATATTTTTTAATTTTTATAATTTCATGAATATATATTTATTTTTATAATTTCATAAATATATTTTTTAAATTTTTATAATTTCATAAATATATTTTTTTTAATTTTTATAATTTCATAAATATATATTTATTTTTATAATTTCATAAATATATTTTTTAATTTTTATAATTTCATGAATATATTTTTTTTAAATTTTTATAATTTCATAAATATATTTTTTTTAAATTTTTATAATTTCATAAATATATATTTATTTTATAATTTCATAAACATGAATTTGTTATAACATTTCAAATAAAATAAAATTTTATTTTTATAATTTTGTTATAAAAAATCCAAATAAAGAATAATTTTATCGTTTTTATTTGTATAATTTTGCTATTTTCTTTTATGAATACTTTTCAATGATGTTTGTTTTTATATTTTATTTCAATAAATCGCTTGAAAATACAGATACTGAATAACAAAAAGCAAAGAGACTATTTAGCCTCGTTATCATCAAGTATTATTGTTAACTTGCACTCTAAACAGAAACATTCATTTCGAATGCGCCCCAGTCGTATCAAAGAACTAACTGTTTATTTTATGAAATTAATTTTACATAATCACTTGAATTAAAGTTAAACGTACAAAAGTCAAGTATCATGGTCCAATTGTGTACTAAAAGAAACATTCATTTCGAACGCGTTCATGCCTTATAAAATAATCTACAGTTGATTTATAGGCTGGCTATTTCAGCTTGTGCGGTAATAAAACTTCTCAAATGCACTTGTGATTTTAAGTCGTATAAAAGTGTTAAATTTGGTCAAAATCGGACTTCTTCCATTTATCGAATTTTTTCGATTATCGATTTTTGATACTTATCACAGGCATCCCAATACAAAATCTTAGTAAGAACACTCACAGACACATCAAGTACCCTTGTGTGAAATTTCCAAAAAATCGTCCGAGGAATTTCGGTGTCCATAGGTAAGCCTCTTTATCTCTATCCCCACCGTCTCTCTCAAACACAAAGTTCCTTTTATATAATAGTAGATATATTTAGATAAAAATAATCTTGTTTGTGTGTGCGAAACTTCTCTACCAAACTCCTCACTAAATATTTATTCTACGGATTTGAAACTTGATATATAGGATATTTGGACCCCGAGGACATTTCAATTTGGTTTTTAACTTGTATAAATAATTGCTAAGGAATCAAAATTAAAGAAAATAAACGGATGACTTTGGCATAAATAAACCAACTAACTTTTAAGTATGAGCACATAGGAATTTTTACCTGAAACTTGCTTAAGATTTAACTTTTTTTTCTATCTGGCTACAGCTCAAACGGTAGTAATGAAAACTGAGGCTGAATGTTTGGTTTCGATTTCAGCTGATGGTATCGAAGTAATTTTTTAAAACTTTAAATATCATTATATATATATATACATATATATATATATATATATATATATATATATATATATATATATATTGTATACAATATAATAATCAATAGAAAATTTTCTCTATAATAATAAATACAAAATCTGCAGAATTAAAATATCGTATTCAAGCATATTTTATAGATGGGCAACGCCGAGCGTCTTGCTAGTATATAATAAAAGTCAGAATTCAGACGGCAAGAAAATCAATAATAGTTTCGTTTATTAAAAAAAATCCAATGTTCAAATGCAAAACGCGATAAATCCAATTCGTTTTAAATCAAGGCATCAAATAATAAAACAAAAATCAAATATATTAACTTTAGACTTCGATTAAAAACTTATTTTGATTGAAAGCAAAATTACATTTTTTACCGTCATCATATTTATGTCAAAGATAGATTTCTCATTTCCAACGTTCAATCTCATCTCATGATATTCACCTAAGGCCATTTAAATGGTTTCGTAATCCTCGACATAAGTGATAATCCGATGGAGCTGGATCAGGAGAATATGCAGGATGAGACAAGATTTCCGAACCAATTTCTCTTGAAAAGGTCTTTGGTCAGAAGTGTTATGTAACAACGATTATTATCATGATGGAACACGACTCGTTTTTCTGTTTACGTAAAGAAAGTCGTTTTCGGGTCCTCATGGGCGAAGATAATCCAAGAAAAATATGTTGTAATAATATGAAAGAAAATGTTATAAATTACTCATTGTGATATGTTTAACTAATAACAATACGCATAAAATAAAATTAAAATGGGTTAAAATGCCCTTTCTACAAACTAGCAACATTTTTTTCATTGATCTGAAATATATATCTGTTAAACATCCGGTGTTTTTTTAGTTTTTTTTTTTTCATCTACATAGACACTAAATAGGATAATACACGTCAGAAAATAATTTATACAGATGTAAAGTTTCTACTTTCTTTACCGACGGCTAGTGCTTGGAGCCGTACAAACAACTAGTAAACATTTGAATTATTTTATATTAAACAGCATTTTTTGTGTTGAAGATATAAACACATCTATCACATAGCACCATTTAATTAAGACGAAGGCGCGTCTTATGGATTCATATGTTAATTACAATAGAAAAATGCGAGCATGAAAAGTAAGTATGGTTAAGATTAAAGATGGAAAAGTAAAGGACTAGTTGTTAAAACTGGAAAAAAAAGGACAAGATATTCTAGTAAAAAATATAATAAATCTATTGCTTAAAATATTGCAGCATTAAGAATTGATTGTATTATGTTATAAATTGAATTAAAAGAAATATCTTAATGCTGCAATATTTTAAGTTAGAAATTTATTATATTTTTAATAGAATATCTTGTCCTTTTCTTTTCAAGTTTTACCAACTAGTCCCTTTCTTTTTCCATGCTTAAGCTTAACCATATTACTTTTCATGCTCGCATTTTTCTATTGTAATCCATGATTTTTCCAGGCTTCCAATAAATTCATCTGTTCTTTGTTTAATTTCAGTCTTATATTTTTCCAACATGAACACATATATAATAACAATGTACGGCACTCGTCTGCTTTCAATAAAATCTCCCAATTATCTTCCTTTCATCCTTACATGGTTTCATTTTCTCTGTTTCACATGTTACTTCTCTTTTCGAATTAGCAGCAACAGTAGTTGCTGATGCAACGTAGTTGCTATGGAAACCAGTCATAAAAAGCGTTGTTCACCTCCTTGCATATTTTTACAATTTTGAACACCAGAAAATTCATCATAACCTTTGTTTTACTGAACAAAAATTAAAAAGAAATTCTTTCACAATTTAGCTGAGAAGGTGATCTATAAACTGTAATATTTGTTTGAAATTTGGTCGAAAAATGAGTGAGTGGTGAAGCTTTAAAGCAGTTCTAAATGACTAAAACTGCCATTTAAGCATATATTCAAACATGGTAGTATTTGAATGATATAAAGATAAAATTAACCTAGGTATTGCATTTTTCACCGTTAAACCAGCGATTGTCCAATTCATTAGCAAGAGAAAATTATCAATATAATCTCGCCTATATCGATTAGTGCCCTCTTCTAATAATCTTTATTATTAATTATAATAAGGGTGTCTATTTAATTTTTTGTTATCTGTGTACATAGCTGTGTATATTTTATAGTGTCCTGTTTAAAAAATAAAAAAATCCACCCCATCCTCTTCCGCTAAAGTTCATCTTAAGCATCCTTCTTCACACGCACATACGCATGCACGTATCCTGATTGTTGCCTTATTTTCCGTCCCTCCCTTTCATCGCCCCTCCTCTTCCCATCTTTCCAGCCTCTGGCCGCTTGTCTCCAACTGAGCCAATTGCACAATGCGGCAAAAGAAACTGAACAACAAAAAAAAAAAAATGAAAACATGTGTTTTTATAGACTCCACCAGCCACAAGCCTTCATTCGCCGATTCGTGTTTGACAAACCAATAGAAATACTAAGTGACAAGCAGAACATTGACACAGAAGTGTTATAAACCCTCTCACTTTCTCTTTGTCGTTATGTAGATATTATTGGCTAAATGGACGTTGTCTTGCAGAATATAGCACTAATTGTACCGATTTCAAATACTATTGCGCCCGTTTACTAAATAATTCTAATAGAACTTTGAACGAAGGCACCCCAAGATGGTTTCTTTGTTGGAGAAAACCGAGTCATTCTCAGAAATAGCAGAAATATTTTATGATTTGAAAGTCACGAAAAAAAAAATATAAAAAAAAGGGAGATAAGAAGTATGCTAGGAGTTAATTTAGAATTAGGTTGAAATAACCCTAACCCTATCCCCCCCCCGAAAAAAAAAGTTGAATAGCCCCCCCCCCCACCAATGAGGTGGCTTTCAAATTGGCTATTTCTGGGTCTGTTTTGGAATTCCCCATAAAAGTACCGAAATTTTTGTGGTACTCACTCATTGCATGCACATTCGATAATATCTTAGGTAGTAATCGCCTAAACGGACACCCGACTTCCACCGAAAGAGAAAGTTTCTAGGGAATATCAGCTTCATATATGATCTCCAACCGCATGTATATTCCAATCATAAGAGATATATATAGCGCCTAATATTCCCCAAATGGTCACTCATCTTGTACTAGTTAGGTTGAACGTCTCTTAAGCATCGGCAACTTAGCAGGAACTGGTGTGTATACGTGATTTTGCTGTACACATAGCCATTCAGTACAAGTAGTGAAAATCTATTATGTCGTCCATAAAATATTAACCTGGTAAATATTCGGAAAAATATTTTTCCAGTCCGATATCCACAAGTATGGGCTTCTAATATGGGTCGACCTTCTGATTTTTAGAGGATCGTTTTACTTGATGATAACATGGAAAGAAACCTAGTTTAAGGAGAAAAAGAAGAGGAAGAATAAGAAGATAGAGAAAAGAGGATGAAGAGGGAGGGGGGAAAGCTAGGTCTGTGCGAGCTAGCATCGTATATATTGGAGTTTCTTTGGGGGAGGGGGGTTAGGTGTTAGGTTTCGGTCAAATTTTATTGTGGTGACCTTTGGTTCAAATGGGAAATATACATTCTGTGATCTTTTTGAAGAGAGTGGGGGCGGGAGGGGGTGGACACATCATTTTTAGGCGCTGTGGGAGGGGGTTAATAAGCGAGGGGAACAGAGATACGTAAGAATCTAAAATTTTGAATTACTTGGGGGACTTATTATTTAAGTGAGTTAAAAAGGTGAGTATAATTATAAAATAGATTAGTGCACACGAAAGAAATGAGAGAACGTTTAATTTAATTTAATTTGGGGCGAATTGCTCGTTGATTAGAGTTTAATTTTGATATTGATGGAAGGGGTTATTGAGTTTTTATTATTTATCATTATCAGTTATTGTATATGTGAGAATCTGTTAAAGTAATCCGATATGCTGAGATAAAGTCTGATCGTTATGCTTGTCAGAGTAGTGTAGCCTGGTTTAATTAAATTTATTTCAAAGCGTATATATTTCTGTTTGGAAACGATTTATAGATAAATGGGTTCTGCTATTAGTTGGATTGGAGTGGATTTCGGACTAAAAGTTATTATATACCCGGATTTAATTTGCTATTGTTAGAGTGGGGGGGGGAATCTGATGCACATGCAGGGTTAAGCACAAGTTGGTCTAAAAGCGGTTAGATCTAACTACCTATATATATATATATATATATATCCATCGATATATACATATACACATACACACATACATATATACACACATATACATGCATATACTTACACAAATGCATGCATATATATATATATATATATATATATATATATATATATATATATATATATATATATATATATATATATATTAGTGTTATAATGGAAAAATTCCAGGAGGAAATCCGGGTATGAGAGCTTAATGTGGTAAACAGAGCAATAACATAAAAATATATTTTATTATATTTTTTTACATATTTTTATTTTTATATTATATATATATATATATATATATATATATATATATATATATATATGAGAGCTCAATGTGGTAAACAGAGCAATAACATAAAAATATATTTTCTATTATATTTTTTACATATTTTTATTTTTATATTATATATATATATATATATATATATATATATATCCACATGTACGGACACACATCCATGCATAGATACGCACGCGCACACATGCACAGACACACACATATATGGGTATATATATACATCTACACAAAGATACGCACAAGCATATCTATACATATAACCACTACACAGATACGTACATACATTCGTAATTATTTTAGTCTTTCTAATAATAATTCCTCCAGATTCAGAATGCTTCCCCAATATATCTGTGTGTGTACAAATGGTTCGCTGAGATTCAATCATTTAGAGCGTGCTAACTTAAGGTATACGCGTATATTCCTGTATATTATTAATATATATACATGTACATATATATATATATGTACATGTATATATATACACGCATATTGTTATTGTTACATTAAGTAAAGTAATTTTGAACTGGCTATACTTGAATCTTTTCCTGTGTTTGCATAAAGAGTTTAACTCATTTTTGGCGTTTATTGTGGTTTTAGAGTATTTTATTATTGCAACAGCTTCTGAAATGCAAAGATTACAGAATTTGGATTGTGTAGGAGTTGCATTTTTATCTTGAAAGTATTACTTCAATGTAATATCTTACAGGATAATTTACTTGATCTCTAATCCGTGACTTATATATATATATATATATATATATATATATATATATATATATATATATATATATATATATATATATATATATATATATATATTTATACTAGCAAAAGTACCCGTCGCTGACTGGATTAAAAAACAGCTTACAGAAAATGGACTCTGATTTATGAAAGTATTATAGGTTATGAAAAGGAACGGTTGTAAAGAGATAGCTTCGAATTTGGGGGTATCAAAACCAAAGCAAAATATGATGAAAGTAAAAATAAAATAGATAACCCCCATAATTTATTATACCATACCTGTTCGCACTGAAACACTTATCACAATATTCTGTGGATCTATATTACAAAACCTTGTAAACTTTGTGACATATTCTATGGAGGTCAGGCGCGAACGAACACCCCATGATTTTATTATACCATATTTCTTCAAACTGAGACATAATTATCAAAGTATACTTCTATTTAGATATGAAAAATCTTTATTAAAGTGTGCGCTTGTTTTCATTCTATGGAGGCCAGGCGCGAACGCAGACCCCACAATTTTATTATACAATCCGTATTTAAGTTAAAACATACTTATCAAAATATTCCTACGTACATCTATATCAAAAACCCTTGTAAACGTTTTTTTTTTTTAATTTTTAAATTTTTTATTTCCATACTTTTGGGACCAGGCGCGAACGCAGACCCCACAATTTTTATGAACCACCGTTCTGCCAGATCAAACATACCCATTCCTGTGTCTCGATACATCTTCTATCATTATCTGATCAAGCACACACAGACATTCAGCTTTATATATATATATATATATATATATATATATATATATATATATATATATATATATATATATATATAGTGTTATCATTCCAAAACCAAATGAGTATTTAGAAGTATTTCTTTCACATCATAGCATTTTATTCATAGGTTAATATAGTCAGTCTTACACGTATTTCGTTTAATAGCTGAAGTTCACAAAACAACTGATGGGAGACACAAATATCTTTTTATAAAACTTACTTTTTATTTATGTATCTTGTTAAAATTTCTCTTTGCAATGAAAAGTATATGACATATCTATACTCCTATAAATTATTTTTTTGTATGTATTGATATTGAGGAAGGGCGCGGTGGATACTAGAAAGCTGATTGGCTTACTAAAATCTCAATAGAAGTTGCGTATATAAAAACGACAGACAAACACAAAATTCGCGCATAAGTCTGAAGAGTCCTAGAGTGAATGAAACGCGGAACATTCAGTGTAGCTTAATCGCCATATTTATTATAACTAAATAACTAGTTCTACCTACGTATTGAGCACTTTTGAAGTAAATACTTAAAGTTTACGCATAAATTTATACTTTCGTATATTAATTTTATGTGAGTAAATGAAGTATATATATATATATATATATATATATATATATATATATATATATATATATATATATATAATAAAAATTACAATTTAATTCAGCAAAATGATCCAAGATGGTAAAACTAAAGTAAATTATAAATATTAAAGAATTAATATTTATAAAGTAATTTCAACCAGCTTGATAAAACCAAATAGGAGATAGAGCTTATTATTATTATTATTATTATTATTATTATTATTATTATTATAATGATGATGATATATATATATATATATATATATATATATATATATATATATATATATATATATATATATATATATATATATATATATATATATATATATATATATGGTTTTCTGTATCGGTGTGAGTGTCCTTATTGTAGCTTACCTAATAAAGACATTAGTGTTTATAAATTTCATTTAAATATCAAACACGACTGCGGGATGACACTTTCATCCATTCCTGAATGCAACAAAACCGGAGAAGAAATTATGTCTTGAATTATCACGGGAGATTTTTTGGCTAACCAAACGAGAATAACATTAATAAAAATAAGGAAGATAATATTTATAAAGAATACTTCCGGCGTGATAATGTGCTTAACAACGTTAAGACATATAAGGATTTTATTTTTCTATATTCATTTATATATTTATTTCACTTTTTTCTTTTTACTAAAAGATAAGGTGAGAAAGCACATCACTGGGTTCACGGCGATATAGACATCCAGACCGGGCGAGGAAAAGATGGCGCCGAACCGATTACAAGGAACTGCGTATTCCCCGGCGAATTTAACAAACTAGCAGATTTCAAAATTCATTATTCTGTATAAACATCTCGTGTTGCATTAAAATGCTTCTCACGAGGTCGAAGGTGACATTTTTGGAGCTCCGTGTTTTTATTTTAGGGGATCGGGTAACTGGCTGACATCCATCTTCAATTCGTTGGACTTTCTCTTTTTCTCTCATATAAAAAATTAAACAAGCACCTAATATGGAGGAATAATAATAAAAAGAAGAAGAAGAAGAAGAAGAAGTCAGGGGGGCAGCTTTAGTATGTACATGACCAAATTAATATCGTCGGGACTCGTGCGTTTTGTAAAAGTATAAATAAACAACAATAAGTAAAAACAAATATAGACGACAAAGCTAAACAAGAAAAAATGATGGAAGAAAAATTGAACGAAAAGAAGACTCGTTGAAAACCATCATTGGCAGATGGTGAAAATATGGCGGCTTTTTTGGGGGGAGTGGGGATTCCGCTTGATGAGTTAATCAAACTCGCGATTTACACGGCGCAGTAAGAAAAAAAGGAAGAAAGAAAAATCAAAAGAAAAAAATAAATAAATAAAAATAAAAGAAAAAAGCGGTATATATGGCGGCGTCCAAAATGGCGGCGTCTAAAATAGCGGGGCGGATTTGGGGGCGGGAGCTTGAAATGTAAATATTGAGTGTTTGCATTTCAAATCTAGCATTTATCAAAAACAAGGCTGATGTAACAGACAGGCCCGAGAGATAATGGTGTTTTCGCAAGCAGAGCAGTGTAAAGACATGTCGGCTGCTAATAGATTTGAACTGAAATGAATGAGTTCTGTGTTTACTTTGGGAGACATTCGAGGAGGGGAGAGAGGAAAACGGAGATTTTTATTATGATTTTATTAGAAGGAATCCACTCGCATACAACCGTTTTTTTTTCGCCTCTCCCGCGTAACGTCTGTTTCTCAACCATTTTGTCGTTATTTCTTCCCTTCTTTTAAACCTTTTATTATAATCTATTAATATCATAATGTGTACGTGTATACATGAACGGGCAATGTTATGTGTGTGTATGCGCGAATGCGCGCACATAACAAATACACACACAAACACACACACATATATCGTCTACAAGCATAATGTTTCTCTGTATCACAGCTCTTCAGTATGGCTAGACTTGCATACATTATATATATATATATATATATATATATATATATATATATAGTCATCCACATACAGTAGTGTGTGTGTGTGTGTGTGTGTGTGTGTGTGCTATAGATTCTATAACCTTTATTCTATAGAAAACAGAATAGAATAAGAAGTATATGTCAGCAAAAACCTTTCTTTGAATGAAGCACGGGCATTGGCAAATGAACACGTCAACTCACAAACATGAATAAAAAGGAATCCAATTGGTTGGTTAGCAAAATAAAATACCACGTGGATGTATAAAAAAAACAAGAGGCCATACAAATTGCATGTATTCTAACCTGACGATACCATACCAATATTCTCCTGCATAGAAAGACTTTAGACACTCATAGATAGTATCTAGTAGGCATTTAAATGCTCTCTCTATATATATATATATTTGTTAACATTCCAAAAATCAGATGTTTTTAATTCTCACTCTTATTTCATTCATATTATATATATATATATATATATATATATATATATATATATATATATATATATATATATATATATATATATATATATTTATTTACCAGTCTATGAATTCTGATGATGCTAGTTGGATTTTTCCTCTCTTTGAGGATTTTCCTCTAGTTGAAACAATTTGTAAACTCATTCTGGACTCACAGTAATAAATTTCCTATATATATATATATATATATATATATATATATATATATATATATAGTCTGTTTATTGTACAATCAGTGGAATCTCAATTCAAAGAGACTACCTCATGAGAGCAAAAAAAAAAAAAAAAAAAAAAGGGAGACGTTATTGAAACCTATTTTGGTCTGATGAGGTGGTCTCTTTGGATAGAGATCCCACTGAAACGGCTATACTCATATGTAACCAATGATGTTTGTATTATAAACAGACTGCATACCAGCTCTGTCCTTCATCGAGTACTCCTTAATAATCACTTGGGTTTCATTGGATTTACATCTAGGAATCCAATCCACACACACACACACACACACACACACACACACACACACACACACACACACACACACACACACACACACACACACACACACACACGCGAGTTCGCGCGTACACACACATACATATATATGAGTGTGTGTGTGTATGTTTATGAGTTAAGCATAAGTAATAAAGTTAGAAATATGTGTAATTAATTATATAGAGCAAACATACAATATATATATATATATATATATATAACATACAATATATATATATATATATATATATATATATATATATATATATAAAGGGCGAATGAACCCTTTTTTGGGGTCAACGGCCAACTAGCACCGTGTGTGTTTGTGTATGCGCATATGTGTGTTGGGGTGGAGAGAGAAGGCAACCTTTATCGGAGAAGCAAATCTTTGATTTAAAAAAACATAAAGTGGGAGACCAGTACCCGCATTAAGCTGGTCTGCAGTTTAACTTGTTGCTGTTTCTTGCTTATTGCTGGATCTCAAAATTTTGAACCGATAGAGAGACTTAGCTGTCTTATAAAGCTAAGACTCTGTAAAATCATCTGTGTATAGATACTCCCTCAGGCATTTGTATATTAAAATGGTCCTGTGGCGATAGAAGTCATTTTGGGGCTCATGGACTTTAAGTTTCTGAGGGAGTGGCAGTCGTCTGACAAGGCGTTGCAATCATCATATATATATATATATATATATATATATATATAGAGAGAGAGAGAGAGAGAGAGAGAGAGAGAGCGGGAGAGAGAGAGAGAGAGAGAGAGGGAATTAGACTTGGAGTCTAAGGAGCAAAGTTTATTTTAATGTATTAATAATTCAAAAGAAGAGCGCTCATAGTAATGTAGATATGTAATAAGCTCAATAGGTATATTTATCCCAGAGCTATATTAATATTCAGTATAAAGATTGATAATTGTAAATGATGAATCAGTTTAAAAAAAAAATTCTTTAGTTAGATTTTAGTTTTACTGGGTAGTATAAAATCAATAAATATTCATTAGTTTATTATTACTAACGGCAGTGGAATATTTTGCTTTAAACAAACTCAAATAAAAAAAGGTTATTAAAGGAATCGTTTTTTGACATCGGAATAATAGATACAAAATTGCCTAATCTGATACCCTCAAAAGATCCAATTATATATATATATATATATATATATATATATATATATATATATATATATATACCGAGCAAACAGTTAATAAAACGTGTTAAAAAACACTTTGAAATGAGTTAAAAACATATTTAATCTGAAAAGGAAACGATAGATAAGTGGATAGTCCTTAATCCGCGGAGTTTCGAAGAAATACTTTCCTTCTCATCAGAGGGTAGGAATAAGCAAAATGCGAGATCGTATTTTGCTTGAGAAAGTATTTGATGAAACAACAAGTAAGTCAAAGATCTTACTTGAAAACAAAAAAAAGTGAAGCAGAGGGAATATGGTGAAGAAAAAGGTGATTACACATGAATGAATAGTCTGGTGGAAGATAAATAGTCCAGTGACGGTAAAATCCAAATATATAACTTCAAGAAAGTTAATTGAATTTCAATTTGCACAAGTAAAATCCAAAAATCACGTAATTGGAAGAAGATGGTCCGTAATAATCCAAAGGCAGAAATCCATGAAAAAATTCACAAAATATGTGTACAAGGAAAAAAGGAAAAACTTCCAATAATATTAATAAAAGAAAAATAAGATATGCTTTTCATTCTACTGCCGAGATATAAGTATCTTTATTTATTTTATATATATATATATATATATATATATATATATATATATATATATATATATATATATATATACCGCGTGTATTTAAGGAAACATTGTTAAAAATAATATATATATATATATATACATATATATATATATATATATACTGCGTGTATTTAAGGAAACATTGTTAAAAATAATAAGCATCTGCCTGATTATGCAATTTTATTTTTTTCAATTTTCGTATTTGTGCTAACATAATAAAATAATAAAATAATATAAGTTTCTATATCTGTCACAAACATTTTCGATCATTTGTCAGATCTTCGCCAGGTGAAAAAGCAAAGGTAAAAAGTAACAGGGAAATAAAGAATTTCAAAATGTAGCTGTACACAGGGCGTTTTAAGACAAATGCCCTTTTTCACACTGTTCTAAGAAACACGTTCATAATTTAAATTTCGCGATGCCAGAATTAGAGCCACAGGATAAAACTGTATTACGTTATACATTTTAAAATATTATTAGTGGTTATATACGCAATATTCTTTAGGTTGTTCAGATTTGATGTAGATGGCTTCGAGTTGTTTATTTTATTTTTTATTTTTTTTGATTGGTTTTGGAACGTAGTATTTTAATGTTATTATCTAGGATGATCTGATGAGAAGTCGACGAAGACTAAAAAACATTCGTAACACGTATAGAAATTATAAAATTATTTGTATTTTAACAGTAAAAGGATTATGAGAATCTTAAAATCAAATGAATTATAAGTAAGCGAAGCTTTTTGTTATTTTAAAAATGTTTGTTTGAATATATTCTACTGAAAACTACATGCTGTATTATATATATATATGTATATATATACATATACATACATATATATATATATATATATATATATATATATATATATATATAACAATCAACTTGTATGGAAACCCGTGATTATAAGTTTTACACGGCATTACTGGCAGTAATCTAATAATATTTCAAATGTATTCTTTGTCTTACATAGAATAATAAAAATATTTTGATTTGAAATTCAAAGATTTAACGTCATAATTTTTTAATTCATTGAATGACTAAAATTTTATATATATATATATATATATATATATATATATATATATATATATCATATATATATATATATACTCTAGCAAAAGTATCCGTCGTTGACTGAGTTCAAAAACAGCTTACAGAAAATGGACTCTAATTTATTAAAGTATGATAGGTTATGAAAATGAAGAGTTGTAAAGAGATAGATTCGAATTTGGGGATATCAAATATATATAAATATATATGTAGCAATATATATATATATATATATATATATATATATATATATATATATATATATATATGTAGCAAAATAAAACAGTAATATTAATACTAAATAGATGCATATGAAAAATCGTACAAATATCAAAAGTATGGAAAATTATTAAGCATAAAATAAGAGGTATATAAGAATATGAAAAAATACTTATGAAAAATATAAATTAATTGTACAAACATATGGATATGAGTAAAGGTAATTGTAAACTGATTCTATTTGTTTGGTAAATTTTATCGAATAACGTTTGTCGATTCAAATACATATTATATTGTTTGTTACTTTTTCTTAAATATTTTATCTTTCCCAAATTATTTTATTGTTAATATCCTTTATGTGTTTATTTTGTTTTTGTTTTGTTCACCATTTTCATAACTATTCACCATTTTCATAACTTTTTATTACTATAACATGTTTGTAATTTTTTTATATATTATTATTATTTGTTGTTGTTATTGTTCTTTTTGTCTTTTTTCTTCTTCTAATCCTCCTCCTTCTTTTTATTATTCTTATTATTACTTAATGTGTATTGACTATTATTATTTTATGTTATTATTTCAATTATTTTTTAGGTCAATTCCTCATAATTTTATTATTTAATCATAAATATCTTGCTTGGAGCCGTATATATATATATATATATATATATATATATATATATATATATATATATATATATATATATATAAAGTTGAATGTGTGTGTGTGTGTGTGTGTGTGTGTGTGTGTGTGGTCACGAATAGGCTCCTATATGGTTGACTATTTAAAAAAAATTGATTACATATAATGTTAGAAGATGTATCGAGACACAGGAGTGGGTATGTTTGATCTGGCAGAACGGTGGTTCATAAAAATTGTGGGGTATGTGTTCGCGACTGGTCCAGAAAGTATGGAAATAAAATTTTAAAAATTAAAAAAAACGTTTACGAGTATTTTTGATATAGATGTACATAATAATACTTTGATTAGTATGTTTTAACTTAAATAGGGATAGTATAATAAAATTGTGGGGTCTGCGTTCGCGCCTGGCCTCCATAGAATGGAAATAGGAACAAACTTTAATAAAGACATTTCATATCTATCTACGTAAATATACTTTGATAATTATGTCTCAGTTTGAACAAATATGGTATAATAAAATTATCGGGTGTTCGTTCGCACCTGACCTCCATAGAATGGACATATGTCACAAAGTTTAACAAGGTTTTTTAATATAGATCCACAGAATATTGTGATAAGTGTTTTAGTGTGAACAGGTATGGTATAATAAATTATGTGGTTTTTCTATTTTATTTTTACTTTCATCATATTTTGCTTTGGTTTTGATAGCTCCAAATTCAACCTAAATTTACAACCGTTCCTTTTCATAACCTATAATACTTTCATAAATCAGAGTCCATTTTCTGTAGGCTTGAACCCAGTTAACGACGGGTACTTTTGCTATTATATATATATATATATATATATATATATATATATATATATGTGTGTGTGTGTGTGTGTGTGCGTGTGTGTGTGTATTTAGGCAGCATTTTCACTCTTATGATATATCATTAAATTAAATAGACGTTTTTTGTCTATTTATTCTATTTTCGATCCTTTCCAACTGGCGGGAACTGGCTGATATAATCACCATATTTATCATAAATCCGAGTACTTTCACATTCTTCAAGAATCATCGTCAGGGATAAAGTAATCTAACTTGTTTTGAACAATATATAATTCTTTTTCTTCATTTGTAGATTATTTATCCTTTTGTATATGTGTTGTGTGTATGAGTTCATTCCTTATAGTTTCCGAACCGGCTGATCCCATCTTTTTCAAATTTCACACAAAGCTAATTTATATGTCTGGCAGTGTTCTTAGATATGTTTCCTACAGAAATTCATCCGATAAGTATCAAAAATCGAAAAAAAATCCGATCTTAAAAATATTTTTTCCCTCTTATAGATAAAAAAAAGTAATGTTTACAGGGGAATATTTTACGTTACACCGGTCAAGGGGGGATAATAAAAAATCGGCAAATCACTTATTATTAAAAACAGATTGATTATAGTCTGGAGATTTAACTGATTAGTAGAGAATTCGACTACAGATCAATGAATCTGCCGTACAAGTCCGAGTGTACATCACCATTGCTTTTTTTTCTTATTAATGAGTTCAATTTGCAGTAAAAGCAGAGGTACCATTTAAAATCGCTGCAAATCATTTCTTTGTTTGCATATTTTAAAACTAAAAATTAATCAGAAGGTACTTTTCCAGGGCATTTATCGTCAAGCCCAAATATCAGCTGATGTGATATTGTAAACAAACACAGACGGAATTTGATCATCATTAGTTTTTTTTTCGAATTAGTCCACCGGATAACTTATTTCTCGTAATATATAATAATCAATAGAGGTTTGATTCTATAATAATACATACGCAATCTGCATGAATTGAAATATCATGTTTAAACATATTGTACGATTCTGGCTGCCAGCTAGTATATATATATATATATATATATATATATATATATATATATATATATATATATATATATATAATGAAAAATATTAATAGGGGAAATAAGCAAGTTTTATAATATTATAAAGTAATATAATATATTTTGTATATATTTTCAGTATTTACTTCAACAAGGCATAATCCGTAAGTAGAGCTTAGGATTCCTATGAAATGTGGAAGTAAGCTACACAAATTTTTTTTTAAACTAGTGGAAAATAATGAGGCTGATTTCCTGACGATTTTACTAATGAATGAAACATACACTTATCCGTGTAGTTTACTTGCCATAAGTATGATTCAATATTACGTTTCAGATAGCTCACGTATTGAGCACTGTTGAATTAAATGCTGAATACATATATAATATATTAGAATAATATAAGATGTCTGGACTAAATAATATATATATATTAAATGGTCTGTTTTCTTATAGCTGTGATCCAAACGTCTTCCAAATGTGTAGCTAAGTAATAATTGAATAAATAAAAAGTATTAGTCACAATATAATGTAGTTATTTAATTCAGATAAGCCTATTTTATTTATATTTTACTATTTTTCCACTCGAACCAAAGAGAATTTATTAATTTAGCCGTATTTAGCTAAGCATTAGAATATATGTTTTGTATCTTTCAATTTCAAAATATAAATATTCAATCAATTAAAACAATACATGATAATTTACGTATAAAACCCACCATTTTTTCCTCTCCTTTTTCTTCTTTTTTATTTGAGCATTTTATCTTTACTATCTATTATGTGAAATTAGAAAAATAAATATATATATATATTCATCTTAGAAAAGAGAAATCTCCATATACTAAATAATAAACGAGTAAAAGCAAAGATATAAGTGATGAAAAGAACTGAATAAATTATAATATATATATTATATATAATGAATTCAAAATTTTATATATAGTTAATTCAATAATATTATACATCATGAATTCCATAATAATATATAATCAATTCAGCCGAAATTCAAACAATGAATACGAAATTCTTAATCCTTAATATTGTAATTGACTCAATTTTTTTCATTACATATGTTCATATATATATATATATATATATATATATATATATATATATATATATATATATATATATATATGAACATATGTAATGAATATATATATATATATATATATATATATATGTTGATGAGATGATTCCAATATTTTTCCCGACTCCACAAAAAATTCCCGATTCCGATACAATTACTGATTCCGATTCTTTAAAAATCTCAAAATATTTTATTATATTTTATTATAAAGTTACGTATGTTCATGTATGTATAAATATATATATATATATATATATATATATATATATATATATAAATATATATATATATATATATATATATTTGTGATGACATGATTTCTATATTTTTCCCGATTCCGATACAGTTCTAGATTCGGTAATAAATTCCTGATTCCGGTATAATTACCGATTCCGATTAAGACTCTTTAAAAATCTCTTAATATTTTATTATGAAATTTCTATTTTTTGCTGATTAGCGTAAAAACACATGTTAAATGTGCAGATATTTCTTATACATAAAAACACACTTGTGGGGGAGTGATGGGTAGATTTTAGTTTTACGTGTAGTTTAAAATCAATAAATATTTATTATTTGATCATTACTACTAATGGTATTAGATTGAAAGAATCGTTTTTCGCATTATGAAATAGGCACAAAATTTTACGATTTCATAAATGATTCCGATACCAATTCTTATTTTTCTGATCCGATTTTTCCGATTCCAATTTTTCTAATCCTGACTTTTCTGAATTCGATGCCGAAGTATCGTCCCAACACTATTATATATATATATATATATATATATATATATATATATATATATATATATATATATATATATACATTGCTTGACTTATTAATTGAATTGTATAAAAATATATACTAGCTCTATAAATAACTATATTAGTATTCAGATTGATCACTATTGAATGCTAAACTGATTTGTCTAAATTTATTAAGTAGAATCGCCCCTCTCTCTCTTTCTCTCTCTCTCTCCACCCTCTCTCTCTTTATATATATATATATATATATATATATATATATATATATGTATTTGTATATATATATATATTTCTGTAGAAATATATTTTCTTATATCTCAATCCTATTTAAGAAGCTCAATATAATTACAGAGCAATATAGAGAATAAATGATAAAAAGTTATATTCTAAAATTCATGATGTTGACCATCTTATAATTTATTCCTTTAATTCAATTGACTTATACAATTCTTGACAGCATCTGTTTTGTAGCGCAAAATCAATCACTTAAAGCTTATATCAATCAGTGAATCTATTATGTCCTTAACTCATCAGAAGAAATAGCAACAATCAATCCGCCAAAAGGAACTGAAATCTGATTTGACATGATTAAAATCCGAAAATTGGAAGATAATGTGCAAATACCTTTCAAAAAATTCAATATGGCGTAATGGAAAAATGAAAAAGTATTTGCAGCTTAATTTCCAATGAATTAAAAAATCCAACTGCGAATTATTCAGGACTTCTATCCAGTCATGGTTGTTGGAACGAGAGAATGCCATTCATATGAATAAAAAAGGGTTCCGTTCGAAATTCTGTGAAGATTCCGATAGTTCGATAGAAAAATTCCCGAGTGAAAAACGATGCACCTGAATAAGTTTTGAGCTTACATCAATCGAAACGCTGTGAAAATAACACCCAAGATGAGAACAGTAGTCCGAAGACTCCAAATAATAAGAATTTTCGGTTAATTATAAAACTCCGTTTATTAGAAAAATTTATTTATAAACTTCCAGCATATAACACACTCCCAGATCTAAAATATATTTTAATAGAAATTATGTGTTCTTAATTATATAGAAACAAACTCCTTAGCAAAATAAACGTTAATTGACATTTAGTATAATAACTATTTTTATGTATGTACTTATATTATGAGTTAATATATTACGTATTATTGGCTATGTGTTTATTTTCAACAATATTGATTATATAGATTGTATAAAAGTATATTTGCGGCAAGTGAGCTGCACATGAACGTTTTGAATGAAACATGACGTTTTTGTTTAGTTCATATTTGTTTAAATAGAAAATTCCCACTTCGTCATGACTGTCAAATCTAAAATCGGAAATTTTGACTGACGATCATCCTCCCAAAACTCTGCCATTTTTTTTATTTTTGCAAGTAATAAAATAATGGCACCCGACATGTTTTTTATCATTGGAGTTTGCTTTATTTTGAAAAGATTTGTTTATGTAATGTAATAATTAACTATTAACCAAATATAATTATTAGTGATTGGACGATTCTAATATTTTTCCCAAATCTGATACAATTACCGATTATGTACTAAAATTTACGATTCCGATTCAATTACCGATTCCGAATCTTTATAAATTACTAAATATTTAACTATAAACTTGGTATTTTTCTCCCGATTGCCGTTAAGTGTACATATATTTTCTCAAACGTAAAACCCATTTATGGGGGGGGGGCTATACATTTTAGTTTTACTGGTAGATTGATATCAATAAATATATATTATTATATTATTACTACCAGAATGGAAGAATTTGAAAGGAATCGTTTTGGCATCGAAAAATAAGCGCAATTTTCCGATTCTGATACCGATTCCGATACCCCAAAAAGTTCCGATTTTTCTGATTCCCGATCCCGATTCCAATTAATCAACACTAATAATTATATTACAAAGCAATGAAACTTATTAATGAAAAAAAAAAAAATTGACAAAAATTGAATATATTACAAATTTACAATTTTATGTAGGCTAACAAATAAAGCATAATTATAATGACGTTTCCAATACAGAATGTTGTTGAAGAAATCGTTAAAGCAGTCAAAAATAAAATTGGTATTTTTTTTTAGATTATGCTGTTCAAAATTTCTGAATTCAGATTTGATGGTCATAAGGAAACAGGAATGTTCTATCTGAACGTTTATTTTATTCTAGGGTGTACGGCATGATCACGTTTACAAACCTGCTGGCGTGAGATCACCGAAATTAAGCAAGGTTGAACCTGACCAGTGGCCACTAACAAATGAGCGAACATTTTGAGAATAACAGTCACTGTATATGAGAGGATGTGGTAACCTCCTCGCAAAAAATAAAATCAACCCTGAAGATGCCTTTAACGAAGACGTCAATATAACTTGCAAATCCACACACGTTGACTAAAGAAAAAAGAATGTACTCTTGACGGATCTTCTACTCTCAATCATGATCCGAAGCTTGTTAAAAAGAGATTATGGATTTCGTGTTCTTTTTCTTGTTATTAATGTGTATTTGCAAATGATAATGTATGTATGTGTAAGTCTATATGTACTAGTGACTATACAGGTTGGTTGCGCGGGGCAGCCCAATCTGTATAGATAACCTGAGACCACATAAAACAAAAATATATACGTCTGAAAAAATAAATATACACTATTTATTATTCAAACCACATTAAACAAAATGATATATATACATCTAGAATATGAAAAAACCGACATTATTTATTATTCAAACGGCATAACACATACTTATAATACGCGAACATTTTTTGTGTACTGATATTCATATTAAAAACCCTTTTTTCTATTTATCTAAAAAGAAAATACAACTTTGTTATATATGAGTCGTGGAATTGCATTCATCTTCAAAAGATCTAGCTAATTTGCATATTCTTTTAAACATTCATTTTAATTAATTCCCTATTAGTTTTTTTTCGGTTTTCTTATGGGATGATCATCTTTAGTTAACTATAACGTGTAATTATAATCATGCAAATATTCTACATGATTTATACTTGCGTAATATTTACGTAAAAACTTTATAGTAAACACAAACTTCTTTATACATATATTAATGTATGTGTATATATATATTTGTTTAAAAAAATTGGCCTACCAAACTCCTCTGTCAGTTTTTGATCTACAGACATGAAACGTAATGTATAGAGTATTCGAACCTATGCGAAACTTTATATTTGGGTTTAAGGCGGGGAAAATTGTTGCAAAAGTGTGAAAATTAAAAAAAAAAGACATCTGCCAAGTGAAGATCGAACGATAGCATTACTAATATACATGCGTAACATAATAGCCATTGGTTAATGTTTTAATTTTTA
>NC_136486.1:41662986-41670486 GCF_053919585.1 Euprymna scolopes | reverse complement strand
GTACGTTTTAGCCGGCAAAGTCGTTGTTAAGGAGTCAAAATTGAAAACAAAGCAGTTGGCATTGTCAGGCTATGTGAATAAAATAAGACACCTGCTGTTTCTTTTGAACACGCTCAAAATTAAATATAAATTGCTCAAAGTCGCTGAATTTTTATCTTTTTGTATGCACCCGTCCGTAGCTCAGACTGTAACGACGCTAGAGAGCTAAATGACGACCAACGCTGGAGTACTAAACATTCTGTTTTCGATTCTAGCGGATGGTACCCAAGTCGTAATTTTTATAACTTTTTTGTGTGTATTAATATTCATATTAAAACCCCTTTTTTTTTCTATTTATTTAAATAGAAAATATAACTTTGTTATATATGCGTCGTGGAATTGCATTTATCTGCAACAGATCTAGCTAATTTACATATTCTTTTAAACATTCATTTTAATTAATTCCGTATTAGTTCTTCGGTTTTCTCATGGGATGATCATCTTTAGTTAACTATTACGTTTAACTATATTCATGCAGATATTCTACATGATTTATACTTGCATAATATTTGCGTAAAAAGGAAATAGTAAACACAAACCTATACATATATATATATATACACACACATATATATATATATATATATATATATATATATATATATATATATATAAAGCTGAATGTCTGTGTGTTCGTGTGTGTGTGCCTGGTCACGAATAGGCTCCTATATGGTTGACTATTTTAAAAAAACTGATAACATATAATGACAGAAGATGTATCGAGGCACAGGAATGGGTGTGTTTGATCTGGAAGAACGGTGGTTCATTAAAATTGTGGGGTCTGCGTTCGCGTCTGGTCCACAAAGTATGGAAATAAAAAATTAAAAAAATTAAAAAAAAAAAAAACGTTTACAAGTGTTTTTGATATAGATGTACATAAGAATACTTTGATAAGTATGTTTTAACTTAAATAGGGATGGTATAATAAAATTGTGGGGTCTGCGTTTGCGCCTGGCCTCCACAGAATAGAAATAGACACAAACTTTAATAAAGACTTTCATATCTATCTTCGTAAGTATACTTTGATAATTATGTTTCAGTTTGAAGAAATATGGTATAATAAAATTATGCGGTGTTCGTTCGTACCTGACCTCCATAGAATGGAAATATGTCACAAAGTTTAACAATGTTTTTTTTTTTTACTATAGATCCACAGAATATTGTGATAAGTTTTCAGTGTGAACAGGTATGGTATAATAAATTATGTGGTTTATCTATTTTATTTTTACTTTCATCATATTTTGCTTTGGTTTTGATACTCCCAAATTCAACCCAAATTTACAACCGTTCCTTTTCATACCCTATCATACTTTCATAAATCAGAGTCCATTTTCTGTAGGCTGTTTTTGAACCCAGTCAACGACGGGTACTTTTGCTAGTATAATATAAAGCTGAACGTCTGTGTGTGTGTCTGGTCACGAATAGGCTCCTATATCGTTTAATATTATAGAAAATTGATCACATATAATGATAGAAGATGTATCGAGACACAGGAATGGGTATGTTTGATCTGGCATAATGATAATTCATTAAAATTGTGGGGTCTACGTACGCGCCTGGTCCATAAAGTATGGAAATAAAAAATTTAAAATTAAAAAAAAAAAACGTTAACAAGTGTTTTTGATATAGATGTACATAATAATACTTTGATAAGTATGTTTTAAATAGGGATGGTATAATAAACGTGTGGGGTCTGCGTTCGCGCCTGGACTCCATAGAATGGAAATAGGCACAAACTTTAATAAAGACTGTTCGTATCTATCTGCGTAAGTATACTTCGATAATTATGTTTCAGTTTGAAGAAATATGGTATAATAAAATTATGCGGTGTTCGTTCGCGCCTGACCTCTATAGAATGGAAATATGTCACAAATTTAGCAAATTTTTTTTAATGTAGGTCTACAGAATATTGTGATAGGTTTTTCAGTGTGAACAGGTATGGTATAATAAATTATGGGGTTTATCTATTTTATTTTTACTTTCATCATATTTTGCTTTGGTTTTTATACCTTCGAATTCGAAACTTTCTCTTTACAACCCTTCCTTTTCATAACCTATCATACTTTCATGAATTAGAGTCCATTTTCTGTAGGCTGTTTTTGAACCCAGTCAACGACGGGTAGTTTTGCTAGTATATATATATATATATATATATATATATATATATATATATATATATATATTTGCTTTAAAAATTTTGGCTACCAAACTTCTCTGTCATTTTTTGTCTATAGATATAAAACTTATTATACAGGGTACTCGAAACCATGCTAAACTTTATATTTGGGTTTTAGTCAGTGGAAAATCGGTGCAAAGTGTGAAAATTAAAAAAAAAGTGAGTTTCCAGGTTAAGGTCGAATGAATATGCATGTGTATCATAATAGCTATCAGTTCATGTTTTAACTTTTATCCTTGCAGTAAACGTATTCACAGCTCATGCATTAACATCAAAGGGAAAAGTAAATTGTAAGCTAAACGTTTTGGTTTCGATTCTCGGCGCACGAGTAATTTTTTTCTAAATATTTAAATTATTATTATATATTGGGTCCAATATAAACAACATATATAATATTTTGATTGCAGAAATTTCCCTCTGGACCGAAATACCGTAGGTTTTCAACAATAGATGCCACATACAAATTCAATACATTTACCCTAATAGCCACTACCTTATGTAACTGACGACCACCATTTCTGCCACATTCATTCATAATAATAAAATGCTACATTGCATCCGATGAGCAACATCATCACAATCGCCACAGCTACAGCCGAAGGAGTTTATATTTTTCTCTCTCAATATTCAGTGCTCCCGTCGCTACCAGTTGACGCCAAAACGAATTATATATATATATATATATATATATATATATATATATATATATATATATATATATATAAAACCTAACGTTGTTGTTACGGCCACCGCCAAACCGGAAGCAACATTTTTTTAAATTAAGACTAGACAATCTAAAGGAGAGGATTACTTTAAAAAATATCGGCGAAAAAAGTGACCCTCTGTAGAAAAGTGCCGAGTTGAAGGGGAAGATATCAATGTTTTTCGCCAATTTTTCGATATTTGTCGTATGAAATATCGAATTTAAAACGATACTGATCTTGGTAAAATCTGTCTATTGAAAGTTTAAGGCAGACATGCAAACAGACATACATACATACATTTATATATTGGTAACTATAAATCTTCGACCCAAACTAATGAAAAAGCTTGCCCTATCTCTGAATACCCTTTATATAAAATATCAAATATTTAGACCAGAAATTGTCTGAGTAATTTGGAAGAGACTGCAGAGGTCAATTTCTTTTTTAACTTTGACCCTTATTATGACCCCTTAAAATTTATTGTCTTGGCTCAAATCAAGTTATTAAGTTATATCCATGTCCAAGAAACCTATATCTAAAATTTCAAGTGCGTAGACCCAAAATTGTCGGAGGAGTTTGGTAGAGTTCTCAAAGATGAAATCGTTGAACTTTGACCCCTTAATCGCCAAATTTCTGGCCCAAAACCGATCATATCGATATTCCCAAATCTCCATACCCTGTATATCAAATTTCGAGTCTGTAGACTAAAAATTGACAAAGTTATTGCGTAGGGAAACGTACACAGGCACACAGACACACAGATAGATATATATGCATATACGCACACACACGTATACTCAGATATATGCGTGTGTGAGTATGTGTGTGCATGTATAATAGCAGATTGTCTGCGTTACGTAGTCGTAAATAAGCTTAAATATATTTTAATTCATGTACATTTCGTATTTATTATTATAGAGCATTCTTTATTGATTAGTATATTGTACCCAACATAGAAGTAGTGATTTAAAAGTTTTAAAGAATTGATTTGGGTGACATCATCTAGAATCTAAATAAAAAAATTTAGATCCTCAGCGTTATTCGTTACCACATGAGCTCAGTTCATATGCATATCAAAACATTACAATTTAACCGACTTAAATGGATGAATGTATATTTTACTCATGTGTAGAGGAGCATTTTAGGCATTTCTTCCTCCCTTGAATGATTTAATTTGTTATTAGTTCTGTTGTAATGAGACTATATTTCTTTAGCGGGTGGGGATAGTGTAGTATATGTTCGTTCGTCATATCATCTTCCCAGACATTAACTTCCTTTTTTAACGGGAAATGTAATGGATATAATTGCGCCCGAGTATTTGGAGTGCGTTATTAGCAGAAACTCAGAAATCCCGACGCGACATAAACTCTTGATGGTTTGAAAATATGTTTTGCAAGAGTTTAGAACGATATCCTACAGATTACTCGTCCTACGCAAGTCATGAGATGCACGGGCAACATTTTGAGTACCTGTTTGTGTTTTATAATATAAAATAAAATTTTCATTTGAAAAATTTCCTGATTTTTTATTGACCACCCTGTATAATTACCAAGGCTATGACAACAGCATATTTTTTTCAATGCTTGACTCTCGAATGTGCATCCGTTGATGTCTTATATGCTTTTTATGTATAGTGATGTGGTTCTCGGTTGATTAATTGTGTCTAACTGTGTCGGATATATACTCGAGAGTCAAAACAACGAAAAGAATATTCTGTTGTCATAGCTGTAATAATGACACTATTCGTCTATTTCTAATCTGCCATCTTCCTGATTTATTTTATATTTTGTTTGTCTTCTTTTCTTTCTTCTTTATGTTTGTTGTTTTTGCTCTTGCTGCTGTTGTTGTTGTTGTTGTTGTTGTTGTTCTTCTTCTTCTTCTTCTTCTTCTTCTTCTTCTTCTTCTCACCCTCTCTCTTGTTGTTTCTACTCTTTCCCTTCCTCTTTCCGCTTTCTTCTTTTTCTACTCGTTCTATTTACATCTGCATTAACCGTTGTGCCATTATTGACCACATATTTAGACACATTTGCCGTATAGTGAGCGCCAGTTGTGTCTGGTGCCGTGTATTGAGAGCCAGTTGTAGTGCCGTGTATTGAGAGCCAGTTGTGTATGGTGCCGTGTATTGAGAGCCAGTTATATCTAGTGCCGCATATTAAAAGCTAGTTATGTTTGGTGTCGTGTATTGGGAGCCACTTGTATCTGGTGCAGTGTATTGACAGCCAGTTGTATCTAAAAGCTAGTTGTGTTTGGTGCCGTGTATTGAGAGTGAATTGTTTCTGGTGCCGTGTATTGAGAGCCAGTTATATCTGGTGTCGTGTATTAAGAGCCAATTGTGCTTGATGCCATGTATCGAGAGGCGGTCGATGTCTCAGTCCTAGAGATGTCATGCATTAAAGCATTTTTTAATGTCCATTTGTTTAGGTTGTTCGTCCTCTGCTGTTCATCCTTTTCTGTTTGTTTATTTTTTGTTATTCGTCTTTTTTCCCGTTATAGCTTTATCATTTCTCAATTTATTTTCTCTGAATTCCTTTCACTCAAATCCTCTTCGTTTTATAATTTTCCATAATTCTCTTTATTTCTTTATCCATAAATTTGTATTTTTCCTTTATCTTTTATATGCCCCCACCCTCTCTCATAATTCGTCCAACTGCTTCTGTTACTTTTCTTTTTCTCTTTCGCATTGACGCTCAACTCCAATCCAAAATGCGACAGCAAGTCCCTAAAGACAAATAGGGACTGACTTTAATTAAGCTGGGGCCAGATATCTTAAAACTACTAAGACTGCTGCCAGGCTCCAATTTTCTTTGGATCCGCCCAGGACGACGGAAATTACAGCCGACACCCACAATTATATAAGTGAATTATTGCACTCGCAGCTGTGCGTCCGGTGCATGGTACAAGGTGGCACTTTTGGAATCTCTTGGGCTGGGTTGGCGGCTAAAAGAGGACGGGATCGTTAGCGATTGGCAACTGACATCTGATTATATTTAAATCTCTAGGAATTGCCCAATTATGTTGATCATGAACATAAGATATATATATATATATATATATATATATATATATATATATATATATATATATATGTGTGTGCGCGCGTGTGTGTGTATATATATATATATATATATATATATATATATATATATATATATATAGAGAGAGAGAGAGAGAGAGAGAGAGAGAGATGAAAACAATTTAAAATTTAAAAATTGAATAATTCTGTAAACTTATAGCGAGTATAAATATTAAAACTAATATTTATAGGACAATCCTTACCAGATGAAACATTTCAATATTCGAGCTAGAGCAATGAATATTATTTTGCTACCTACTTTCCACTTATGATAAAAGCCCTTCTTTAAAACTCCATGGAATATTTCGTCTTTGGTTTTCATATTTAAAGCAAATTTCACAGTGTATAAGGTTTATTTGATACTGGAGATATTCATAATCGTACCCTATTTTCAAAAGAAGAAAGATATAACGTATGAAAAATATTTTGAATTAAGTCTCCCATTCCTATTATTTCAGATCATTTGAAACCATAGCAGCAAGTTTTTGTCACCATTCCACCAAGGCCAGAGGTTTTGGAGAAATATATATATATATATATATATATATATATATATATATATATATATATATATATATATATATATATATATATAAATTCGTTTTTTCTTTGTGTGTATTGATATTCATTAAAAACCCTCTTTTCTATTTATTTAATGTATTTATTTGCTTCCCCACCAAAGCAAATTAGGCACAAGGCCGTTTTTAATGTGGGGTAAAAACCAGCTCCCCTAAAAGTAGGCAAAAAGGGGGCACTCTGGTTACCAAAAATAATTGTCCCAGTATAGACGGTTTCCCCTCCATTGACTGGTAAAAATTATCTTAAGTGCAGCATCTGCAGAACATATACTACACTTTGATCCCGGCCCGAAAGCCAAGAACAACAGAAAAAGGGAAGCCTATTTTCTATTTATTTAAAAAGAAAATACAATATTCTTATATATGGGTTGTGGGATTGCATTAACTAGCAAAAGATCTAGCTAATTTGCATATTCTTTTAAACATTCATTTTAATTAATTCCCTATTAGTTTTTTCGATTTTCTTATGGGATAATTATCTTTAGTGAACTATTACGTGTAATTATATTCATGCAGATATTCTACTTGATTTATACTTGCATTATATTTGCGTAAAAAGTTTATAGTAAACACAGAATTGTTTCCATATATATTTATGTATACGTATATATTTTTCTTTAACCTATCTATCTATCTATCTATCTATCTATCTATCTATCTATAAAAGTGAACGTATCTGTGTGTCTGTCTGTGTGTCTGCGTGTGTACATTTCTCTGCGCAATAACTTTGTCAAATTTAAGTCTACAGACTCGAACTTTGATATACAGAATACTGCGATTTGGGAAAATTTGTCTAATTCGTTTTCGGCCATGAATTTAGCTATTAAGCGGTCAAATTTCAACAATTTGATCTTTGAGAACTCTACAAAACTCCTATGAAAATTTTGGGTCTAAACACTTGAAATTTTAGATATAGGTTCCTTGGACATG
>NC_136486.1:41617986-41657986 GCF_053919585.1 Euprymna scolopes | reverse complement strand
CACTATGTCGCTTCTGTTCAGTTTTATAGACAAATTGATGGTGTCTTTATGGGTTACGCCTTGGGATCGGCATTGAGTAACAACTTTGTGGGTTTTCATGAAGAAGGTTTGTTATCTGCTTTTGAAAGTTACAACGTTTGTTTTCATTATTGTTATGGAGACTTACCCATACCCATACCCATACACTGGTAATGGATTCTTACTAATCATTACAAAATAGACTTCGTAGGACAATGGGGGATACCCTTTCCTCTTCCACAAAGGAGACGTTGCGAGTCTATCTCTGCTCTATCGTTATTTTCATGGCAAATGCTCGCCTGAGTTCTAATCTATGGCCCTTCCTGTCAAACTTAGGCGAAAAACACTCGTCTAGATGAAACGACTGTCAATAATTTCTCCCACTCTTTATCTGGGCCTAAACCTAAACGTAGATTATCATGAACAAAGCTTCTTTCTTAGAACTGCATACATGTTGAACTCTTTTCCGATTCCCTGCTTCCCAACTGACTACAATATGGCTGTCTTCAAGTCCAATGTAAACACGTTCTTGATGAGCTGTCTCCTTAAGTAATCCAATTTAGCAAATTTCCACTAATAACGACTACTACGATATTGTCCCATTGACTATCGTGCACTCATTAACCATTATCCTCGAGTAGCCTCTGGGTCTTGAGGATTGGTGGCCTCTTTCTAAAAAGAAAGCACCGAATCTAATACTCTCGTTAGGAATTATCATGACCTAACGTGAGACTACAGACTGTATAAGGATCAGAAGGTGCCGATAGCATTTTCTTTGTATTTACCTTATTGTACAATATATTCTTTCATACCTAAATCCGTGGTTGTCTTTGTCTATGACCCTTTTCTGGGGCCACAACAGTTATGTTGACAAAATCTTTTGCTTATTCAATAAATAGATAGAAGCGGGGTTTTATATATATATATATATATATATATATATATATATATATATATATATATATATACTTTTTTTATATACGTCCCTCAGCAATTTTTATCCAGCTGTGAAGTTTACTTTAGATAATGCAGTCAATTTTTCTCTTCAATTTCTTGATATGTTAATGTATAATACTTCAGCCGATTTTTTTTTTGTTGTTGTTCAGTGTATTCTTTTCTCTATATTCGTCTGGACTCATTTTGTTCCACAAAGCAAAAGTTCAATTAATTAAGACCCTTTCTCATAGACTCTTAATGATTTGTTAGGGAATGAAGTCGGATGATAAAATTAAATTCATTACTAGGGCTGTGACAACAGCACATTCTTTTCATTGTTTTGACTCTATATCCGTTATATCTTATATGTTTTTATATAGACGGATGCGGTTCTCGGTTGATTTAGTGTGTCTGTGTCGGATATTTACCAGAGAGTCAAAAGAATGAGAAGAATATGCTGTTGTCACATCCCTATTCATTACTAAAACCTTCTGCAACAATGGCTATCCATTAAACATTGCCGAATCTAACATTATACTAAAACTCCGTCTAAAATTTTAATATCATGACGTCATTTCTAGCAAACCTTTAAAACTTAACGACCAAAGCTGGAAAGCTATATGTTTTGGTTTCGATTCAAACCGATGGCACCCAGATCGTATTTATTTTTTAACTTCAAAAATTTCTATATATTGGGTACAATATAATAATCATTGAAGTATTGGCTCAAAATAATGAATACGAAATCTGCATGAATTAAAATATATTTAAGCGTATTTTATGATCGGGTCACGGCGAGGGGGCACTACTATATATTGAGTATAATATAATATGCCAACGTCTCAGATTTTAACGCCATGAAGTAATTTCTCGAAAACTTTTCAAACTTAACGACTAAAGCTGGAATTCTATATGTTTTGGTTTAGATTCTAGCTGAGTACACCAAAGCCAAATGTTTCTTAACATTTGAAATCATGACTATTTATTAATTACAATATAATAATCAATAGAATATTGGCTCTATAATAATAAATACGAAATTTGCAATCATTAAAATATCATATTTAAGCGTATCTTACAACCAGGCTATGCTCCTTGTTTACTATTAAAAATAACATTTTGAAGTTTTCTAAAACTACAAAACCATCTGTTGACGGATGTCTTATTTACTATCGCCTACCTTGGTAACATAAGTTATTGAGTCGACAAATAATTATATTGGACTGTACAACAATGTTACTTAAATTTGAATACAGGAGGTTTTTAGTCACCAAACCTATCTAAACATAGGCTCGAAAAGCTATTCTCCCCCCTCTATGATACAAGTTACTTTATTAATTTATTTAAGTATGTTTGCGATTTGTACTACGCTAGGAGGGCGTCGCAAAAGATTTGATATCAGGTTAAACAACATGTGCGCAAAAATTATTTTCCATCCAGTCTTTTTAATACATACGGTCATCCATGGCCGAACACTTTAATAATAACTGTTCCTGTAGAGACTTCTATCATGTAAAGATTCTGGAAGCCATTTGCATTACATCTTTGCAATATTCCTTTTATCATCAGAGAGAAAATCTTTGTGATCTGATTATTTTTTCCTTTCCTTCGCAAAAATTTCCACAGCATTATGTTTACTCGTAATCGTAACCTTAACCCTGATTTTACTCTGTTGAGCGAGGTTCGAAACCGGAATTTAATTTTTTTCAAATTTAATGTACAAAAATACATACAGTTCTTTATAGTAATAAAATCTCTCTTTCTCAATATATATATATATATATATATATATATATATATATATATATATATATATATATATATATATATATATATATATATATATATATATATAAACTAGTAATCTACAAGTAAGATGTCTAATACCTATTATCAAAATTACCCCAAAATCAGAATAATTTTCACGAATGCTTTCACTTCATTCTTTTGCGTAAAACTAAATTAAACTTTTTTTTAAATTTTAAATTTAAATATAAATTTTAAATATAAATTTAAATTAAAATTTAAAATTTTTAACTAAATATTGCTCATATTAATCACGCTTACACTTATCAACTGTATCCTAAAATTCAGAATAATTGGTTAATTAGCTAAAGTGGATCATATCAACATACATAACTATATTAATAGAGGTTAGTGCAAACAATGGCGAAGCATAATTATTTCCGTCATTTTGGACGCAGTGTATGAATTAATTTGTAAGATAAAGTTTCATTATAATGAAATCATGTTTGATTTTCTTTTTAAATGTACGCATTTCTTTGTTTATAAAGGCTAATATTGGGACGCTGTATCACAAATTTTGCAAAGGAACAAGAAGGTTTAACGCAAGTAACGATAACGGAGGGGACGGGTCTCGGATCTTATCTAAGTTGATCGCGCGTCTCCAGTTAAGCGTGTTCAGTTAATAGCATCAAGAGTTACCGCCCCTTTGAGCTGCCAGAGAAACGAGGCCGGCTGTAGTGTGTAGCTATTGTGCTTAGGGATATCCACATCATTACAGGCATGTCTGGGTGTATTTTGATCTCCTATTGCACCGATAGCAATTTTGGCGCCACACACGCCATCTTGTATCATCTATCAGTGGTTTGATATGTAAGAGGCAGATGCCAAGATAACCTTGTAAGTTATGGATGCTGGCTTGATAACTTGAATAGGAACAGAATCAATTGTACGCAAGTTAGTAACTTCCAATTTCGAAACTTTAATAACCAAAACGTAGATAACATCCCGAAACATGTTTCTGAATGAATTAGATGAAGGTTGATTACTCGTATTATTTGTATTTTTCGGAATACTGTTCTCATCTTGAGTGTTATTTGCACAACGTTCCAGTTGATGTAACCTCCGACTTCTTCCGTGTATTTTGTCAAACTCGGGAATCTTTCTGTCGAATTGGGAAATTTGCACGGAATTTCAAACCCAAACTTTTATTTAACTCACATGCGTAGTGGATCAAGAGATTGGTAAAATTCAGTTGAAAGTTACACTCTTCTGGAAGTTGAAACTTTAATCCTCAGTGCGGGCGATATTCAAAATAAATTTGCAAAGTACTAAGGATCTCTATACAGTTATGTCTAACGGAACGAGGGCATACTATCCTCGTTGATTAAATAATAGATTCTGTTGGAAATTACGTCCAGATTCCCAAGTTCAACAGAAAGATTCCTGAATTCAATAAGATACATCTAAAGAAGATCGGAGGTTACATCAACCAAAACGTTGTCAGATTAATACTCAAAATGAAAAGAGTAGTCCGACAGATCCAATTAATACGAATACCGAAACCTAATAAACTAAACTAAATAAATCTTATAAATAAAAATATTATCTAAATATAATACAATATTATGTACATCTTATAAATAAAAATATTACATAAATATAATACACTGTTACTTACATCTCATAAATAAAAATTATTACCTGAATATAATAAAATATTACATCTTTTGAATCGCAATATTATCTAAATGTAATAAAATATTACATACATCTTATAAATAACAATATTATTTATATATGATAGAATGTAAATATCAATACACTTGGAGAAATATTATCCTATTCTTTTCTTCTGCTGTTTCCATTAATGTACGATGAAGACTATTCCAGCCAGAAACTTAGCATGATCGTTTTCAAGTTCAATGTAAACAAATTTCTTACGCAATCGCCTATTTAGAAAATTAAATGCTTCCTAACACCATTATCATTACCAATCATCACAGTCTTTTCTCACTGTATATCTGGCACTCATTTAACTCTCATCCTGTAGTAGCTTTTGGGCATTCATGATACCAGTAAATACAAAATCCTTTTTCCTTTTTTGTTGCTTTGAGGAAATGTAGTTTCAACGGTAATTGCCACCCACATCAACAGCTTTGTGGGTTTCTAAAAATGTCAGTTTTCAGCTCATACGATAGATGTTTAGCCCCATCGCAGTCAGTGGGGGCAACTACATTTGCTCACAGTACTTAAAAGACCTCCCTGACTGATTTCCATCATACAGGTCAAAGGTCATGTGTAGTCAGCGTCCTAACATACACTTGTATTTGTTTTATTTCTTGAGTGTTGAGGTTTTCCGATCGAAACGGCGATATTGTTTTTATTCTATTCTCCTCCGAACTTGGCAGAGTGATTTTGGACAGGGAGGCGGTGGTGAGATGAATGGATTTCCATTAATACTGGACGCCATTTTGGATCAAATGAAACGTGTTGAACCAAGATGGCAGAGCGGACACGAAAAAAAATAAATAAATAAGAAAAAACAAAACAAAGCTTCTAAAACAGAAAACAGGAAGGAAATTAGTATGCCAGCCATATTGTCTAAATATCTTGAATTCTTACCCCTCTCTAACCTTAACTTTGTCTCAGGTACATGCAGGATGATGGATGCCGGAACATCTTGACAGCATTAAATCCTTTCCTATCGTAAAATGGGATCCATGTATCACGTGGCCAATAAAATAGCAAGCTTCGTCTAAAGATACACAGTAGCCATCCGTCTTTGGGAAAGTTGTTCCATTTTACAACCAATGCTTCCTTAAAAGTCTTGCGTATATCTTGAACTTTATAAATAAGGATTTTGAATGCGTATGAGTAGATGTTTATTCTAAAGTAAAGTGTACGTTGCCCTGCAGGTATATATACGTACGATTTTTTTTTATTTATATAAAACAAAATCGTACGTATATATATACTATGTACGTAATGTATGGATAAAAAAGATTCTGTTGCTCAAAACATAACCACGACTCCTATAAAGCAGTTAACTGTTAACTGAAAAGTAGCGTCATTCACGTAGTAAACAAGTGAGATCTGTGCAAAAGGCAGACTGTCGATAATGAATGAGAACTTTAAAATATGCATTGGAAAATAGAAAAATAAAGAACATGATTTATTCTGAAACTGAACTTTATTTAATATTAATTAGCCCCCCCCCTCCCAAAAAAAAAACCCAGACAAACGAGAAACAAGAATTAATTCAAAAAGAAAAGATGTGTATTGTTACTGCATGAAAAGTAAATAAACATCAGGTTGGATTTTAAATATTAAAATTCATTTATTTTGAATGTGAACAATTTGAAAATACTTCTTTACATATTCAAATAAAAGCAAAGAAATGTAATTCTGATTATATATATATATATATATATATATATATATATATATATATATATAACCAACAGTAGGTTCTCTACAGTGCAATATAGACTACAATATATTGTGAAGTAAGTTATTGCGAGGAAGCATTTAAAGCTTCCTCACGGTACACCGCGATGGGTCCCCAAGCAGAGCAGGCATCGATATTCGCTTTTTATTCCTCTATAATTTTAGCTGTTAATATTTGACTTTTAATTGAAATGTTCTAGTGTTCACGTCAATTTAAAAATATAACTTCAAATCGAGAAGGTAAAAAGAAACTCCGCACAATGGAAAATTGTTACTTAATTTTAGAACATTAATGCAAATACAATAGGATCACAGTGAACTACTTAATATTTAGTAGCATAGTTCTTCTGCAATTTGAGAGCCTGTACTCTTTTGGGCATTCACTGAATTAGTCTGCGACAATACTGAAGCGGTGAAAGAGCATCTCACTTTTTATTCAAGATTCTTCCAGATTTGAAATTTTATGATTTCGTAGCTGTTGCTTGATGCAATGCTTTACGATTTAAATAGGATTGAGGTCCGGAGATTGTGCAGGCCAATCTTAACACGGAATATTCAAGGTTTTTTTTATTTTATTACATTTTCACCCCAAACAAGGCACATTGCCACTTTGATGTAGGGGGCTACTAATAGGGACATACGCTACAGGTACTAGGTGGGTAGTTGGGCTGCAAGATGTCGGTTTACGTTACACTTGAACTTCTGCATGTCAGTACAGTAAGGAAAGCAGGAACCTGGCAGGGAGTTCCAAAGTCTAGCGGTTCTGGGGAAAAAACTACCGGAGTAGAAGGCTCTCTTACATCTAGGGATCTCTACTGTGAAGGGGTGGGATTGCACTGCTTGTCGGGTTTGTCGGGGGTATTTACGTAGAGGGGGTACAAGTGCTTGCAGTTCGTCGAAACATTCACCGTTAAAGTACTTGTAGAACAAGCAGAGGGATGCTACATTGCGTCGATGGGACAGAGGCTAAAGCTTGGATGACAGTTCAGTACCTATTAGGTTGGCGACTCTCTTTTGAACCTTGTCTAGGAGTGAGAGACTAGTAGCAGATGCACCGGCCCAAATATGACAAAAATACTCCATACATGGGCGAATGGTGGCCTTATAGAGGTACAGGATACTTTCGTGCGTTAGTAGCTTTCTAGCACGGTAGAGAGAACCTACCTTTTTCGTAGCAGTCCTGGCAATGCTCTCAATATAATTGTTCCAACTCATGTTTGCTGTGAACGTAAGGCCGAGGAGTTTAAAAGATGTACTTTCAGATAAAGAGTATTTGGCCATTGCTATTGGTGGTACCTCTTTACATTGCGAGCTGTGTGGATGGGAGCATTATCCTGCATGAAGATGGGATTATAGCCAAAATTTCGGCTAAAGTAAGGTAGAAAATGCCCAGGAAAAGTCAGCATATTAATATACTAAGTAGAATTAATTCGTTCTTGCAAGCGAACCTGGACCACTGGCACTAATAAGGCCTCACACAAAAACTGAACCTGTACCACCTTGCAGCATTAAAACTATGCACCTAGGATTAAATTTTTCCTTCGACGGATGTACTGCCTATCATCACTGCCTAGCGTATTGAATTTGCTTTCGTCGCTAAAAATCACTTTCGACCAATATAAAGTGTCAAGATCTTCATTACATATGACGAAGTCTAGACGGGACTTTCTGTTCTTTACATGGGCTAAACGTTACGTTGTATAACCTGGAATAGCAACAATTAAGATCAGAGCTGTTTTGTTACCTAAAAGGTGGATATTTTAAGCTGGTTTTAAGCTCATTTATTGCTGCGGAGTTTCTTTTTGCCTTCTCGATTGGAAGTTATTTTTTTTTTAATTGACGTAAACACTAGGATACTACAATTAAAAGTCAAATATGAACAAGTTAAATTATAGAGGAATAAAAGACTAATCAAATGAGGTATAGGTTGTATCAACAGTTACATTCAATTTTGCTTAAATTTGCGTTTTTTGATAAAATGACAAGTGCAGACTTCCTTATTTGCGCCAATATATATATATATATATATATATATATATATATATATATATATATATATATATATATACGTTAACCGCGTGAAATAATGTTTAAATTTAAACATTTTATTTTTAAATGTCTTTTTAACTCAGTCAGTGTGATATAATCATTATATGATGATCGGTGCATAAGAACTAAATTGACCGACTTTATTCCGACTGAATGTGCTCAACGATTTCTTTAAGAGGCTGACATAATTATTTACCATAATAATTATGAAATATCTACAGGCACTAGTGTTTCATCCTTTCGGGAATCTTCAGTGCAGGGTGTCACGATTAACACCATACATATGTATATGCCCGAATTCATAACAGCTAACAGTGGTATTTGTTGACACGCAGCAGTAGTAAGCTTAATCAGTTGTGATATCTTGAGTAGTGATAGTAGAGTCGTTTGTATCCTTTCTTTCCTTATTTGTCGTTATGAACAGATGAGTTACTTCTATTTCTCTCACTTTTCCTTAATTTTGTAATTCATGTAGAAATCATATAATAATAAAAACAACAATTAAATTATTTGTCCCGAGCTTCACTTTCGTTACTTAAAAAAAAAATTACAGTATACTATTCTTTCAGCACTTCACTATTTATGTGGATTGTATGGAATATTCAGACTACTGTTCTAATCTTGTGTGTGTTTTTTTACAACTTTTCCGCAGATGTGATCTCTGACCTTCTTCAGATGTATCTTCTCGAACTTGGAAATCTTTTTTGGTTCCCCAACAAAAAGGACGTGTAAATTCACTCTTGTCCGATAGTCCGTTCGTCCGTCCGTCCGCACTTTTCTCAATAACTATGCCTTCGAATTTTTTAAAATTTTGCACAAACATTAAACTTGATATGAATTAAAAAAAAGTAACAGAACGTATTTTCCGGGAAAACTCCGGGTTCTCCCCCCCAGGGATGCTTTTCGGGTTAAAATGACTAAAATGTACACTTTTGGGTTTATGAAAAAATTGATGCCTTGGATTTTTATAAAACTTTCTGAAAAGTTGTCACTAACTGATTTCTATATAATTTTGTTTGTCTATACTTCGCGATAACTCTTGGGTGTACCCCAGGGGTTCTTTTAGAGCTAATAAAAGCAGTCCATTTTAGGGACTATTTTACCATATTTGTCCCAAATTTTCTGTATGTATCTATTTAGCAGTTTTTCATGGTGCTGAACTCAAGCCTTGGAGACTTTTGGAGCTAAAAGTGGAGGCAAATGATGGACTACGTCATTTCCTTTTTTTTGCATGGCGCAGAACTCAAATTTACATATGTTAAGGCCTAAAACGGCACCATTTGTTCATTTTTCACTAGGATTTGACGTCCTCTGGGGACTTTTGAGGCTAAATTGTGGGGGAGCAAATGCTGAACTTTTTTATGTCATTTTTTCATGCCTCGTTCACTGTGGACTCACGGGGACCATGCATGCTTCACTTATTTTTTTGAACTTGGGTATCTGTACGGAATTTCAAACGGAGCACATTAGTTAATTGTATTCTTATTATCGCCCGCACTGAGGATTAAACCTTTAACCCCAGGAAGAGAATTTAATTTTACTTGAACTAGGGAATCGAAAATCTGCACAGAATTTCGAACGGAACCCTTTATTTAATCTATGGGGTAGCATACGCTAGTTCCGTCAACCATGTTCACAAGGACCCGTGGCGTAATGGATAAAGAACTAAGTAAAATTTCGTTCTAAGTGACAATCTTCTGGAGGTTGAAGGTTCAATCCGTACTGCGGGTGATACTAAGACTACAATTGCGAATTACTTAAGACTATTCCACGGCCGTGGTTAACCTCCCGTGGAGTAAATGAAAAGTTCTGTTCGATTCCCGAATTTGATAAAAAGATTTTCAAGCTCAACAATATACACTTGAAGAAGGTCGGGGGTCACATAGGTCGAAACTTTGTGAAAATGACACTCAATAATAGAACAGTCGTCCGAATAATCCAATAATACAAATTATCAATCCACATTTAAAAACTTTAGAAACACAATTTTCTCTTTAGTTTTTTCTCTCTCTCTCCCTCTCTCCCTCTCTCTTTCTCTAACCTATTTTCTGTATGTCTTATTCTCTATCCACTACACCCTTTCCCTTTTCCATCTCTTCTACCCATCCTCGTTACAGTTAAGAAGGACCCCTCCTCTCCCCGACCGAGTTGCACAAATAAATATTATGCTTCTCCTCGTCCACCTTCACGACAAGGGAAATATGACGAGAGGGCTTCGACAAACACGTCTGAATTCATCTAGATCGCAAGTCAGAGAGAATAGATTTCAATCGCTTTTATTGTCATGTTGAGTTCCTGATATAGCGTCATTTTCTGAACACGTCAGTATAATTTATTAACATAATGGAAAATTCTCTTTTTCTACTCAATTTAAGTTTAGGCAGAAAATGCTATTTCTATGTGATTTAACGCAACCCACCAGCAAAAGAACTACCCAGGATCAACGTTGCTTAACCTCGATAATACAGCGGAAATGGGTGTTCCAACGTGTTATAGCAATAATTACCCTTGTAGAGATCCTGTGTAAATACATAAAAGCAATACAGACTTCATAATAAAGGTCATTTGAAAACTAATCACGATGGCGACAATTATTCGTGTGTAACAATAAGAAAAAAAAATCTGTTCGTGTAGGAAACAACAAAGATATGTCTTTATAATCGAGATTATTTGAATTTCCTGTGGTAATTACCATCTAGTAGAATGGCACTTGGAATCAGGACGCGTATCTCCATTAAATTAACATTCTAGAAATTTTTCAAGTCGAACCAGCGAAATTGAAGCATCGTTACCAACTAGATGCGCGGAGGTTCGAGAGTTGTGTAATAATTACCGTCACGGACTAGGGAATAAGAATGCCGAGTTTAAATCTTGACGGAGCTGAAATATTAATAAAATATCGGAAACCAATCCACGTAGGCGAATGAACCGATAAAGTCTGGGTTAAGATAAAATAACACAGTATTTTGTAAACTCAACCAGAACTATATATAGAACAAACACAGAATAAAAAACAACAGGACTGACATTGCAAGGATAGATATATAATGAAGCAAAAATACATCCACAACTTAGAGAAAGAGCACTATCCAGACCTCCACCGAAAGTATTATCACCTAATACTTTTTGAAATGTATGAAAACAGAAGGTTTCAGAAGTAATAAGCAGAATATTGACACTTGAGTGTTATAACTGTTCAGTTTGAGGTATGGATGTTGTATGTGCTTCTTGTCTTTTTCGAAGAGACGTGGCAGACAAAATTGATATTTTTTGCACAGACTATGTCATCGATTATGTTCAACTAGCATCGGATTTATTATGATCGAATTACACACTAATAACCCTTTCGAAATGTATGAACCAAAATTGTAACATTACTACATGTAAAATAACAATTGGTTTTCTAATTACACATAGACAATGAACCATTATAATCGGTACCTTAAAAGGGTTAATATGAGAGACTCAAATAATCCCCTTTTTTAAAACAGCATTTATCTAAATGTGGAATAATTATTCAAGAAATTTACATTTATTCACATGATATATTTTCCTCGAATCAGTTGAAATATGAAGCTGATCTAGAAGTTGATCTGAGTTCAGTTATGGATTGGTGTAAGAAACTGCTCGTTTCGTTTAACCATGTTAAGACTCTGCTATTATATTTCAATCGTAGGCGCGTCCCTTTTGTCCCCGAGAGGCTTATGAATGGCTGTCGATTAGAAATTGGCTCTAAAACTTCTTGTTCGTTCTTTCTCATCAAATCTTTCTTAGAGTTCATATATTAGATCCATTGCTCTTTCTGCTTCTTGTAAAAATCGGTTCTCTCTATCGCTATAAACACTTTCTCACACATGAGACTATTCGCTATCTCTGCAAATCTACTATCAAACCATGTATGAAGTATTGCTGTCGTATTTGAGCTGGTAAACCTGTATACAATTTGAAGGTTGTTGATAAATTATAGAAACCTAGTAATTTGATTGCTCCCTACTGTTTCTTTTTCTAATCTTCTGCAACCTCTCTCTCACAGATGTGATGTTGCTAGTCTCAGTCTTTTCTATAAATATTATTATGGCATGTGTTCCTCAGAAGTTTCTGATCTATTCCCTGCTACTTTTGTTCCAGCTTGTTTAACTCGTTGGTCTAGAGGTCTCACCAATTCGCTGCTTTAATAACTCATTCTAATACAGCTTTCTATTCCAGTAGCTTCTGTCAAAGGACTGCAAAATTGTGGAACTATTTTCCCGTTAACTGTTTTGCTTCTACCTACAGCCTTAGTCTTTTGAAAACTAAGGTCAATAGGCATCTCCTGTCTTAACAATAATTATCTTTTCGTTCTTGTTAGCTCATGCTTTGTCTCAAGCAATTTTCACAAAAAAATAATGTCATCCGGAATCCAGTCATTCTTATTGTGGACAGTTTAGTATAAAAAAAATTGTTAACAAGAACAATGCCTGCTACTACTGCTGCTGCTTATACTACTACTACTACTACTACTACTACTACTACTACTTATTATTATTATTATTATCATTATCATTATTACTATTATTATTACTACGAATATTATTTTCTCTCGGTTGACAGTTGATAGTAACGAACATATACTACACTACCTTCAAAATGCACATACTACACTATATTAAAGAATTGATATCTAGGAGGATCGTCACTTCACCAAATGGAGATAGGGTATGTTAAGGAATTATTTAAGTCTCCTAATCACAAAAGAGCTATTGCACGTCTACAAAGAAGGAGATAATGCCTTGGAGAATAGCAGCGTGACTGCATAACAGATACTATATCACAACCATGGATTAATCATTCGAATAGAGTAATAGTACACTTTCTCCCTTTTAAAAGAGGTTAATTTATTGCTAATCGCCTGAGACGGTCCTACCGCGAAATGCCGACGAGGTGGCTCAGGCATTTTTGCAGGCCATAGTTCTTTTCAAATCCCACCTTCCGACCCTTGCGTCACATCATCTCCTCGTAGGATGGAGATAAATCATTAGAAGTACTAGTGTAGTATCGGCTTCAGACAGAAACCAAATCTCCAATATCATAGAGTGAAGAATAGTATTGTTTTGACTTCAGATATAGGAATTAGTGTATAGCTTCGGCTTCACATTAACAGATACCAACTCTCTAGTAGCAGTAGTAATAGTAGTAGTACTAACAGTAGCAGTACTAGTATTAGTAGTAGTAAAAACACATCGGCTTCAAAAAACCATTAAGTAGGAGAGCTGTAAATTTCGTACAAATAGCCCCTGAGGTGATGGATGTAATGAAATTAAAATACTAATTATGATAATCTAATAAAGTCCCAACAAGCCACCACAAGAGAGTGACTAAAAGCCGCCCAACCTGCGGCATTCTAGAACCAGTTTACTTTAATGTTCTATTGGTTTGCATTGAACTGTTGATGCCAATCAAAAGCTATAAGCAACAACAAAATCAGAAATGTCAACAGCACGACGATGAAGAAAACGTGTGGGACGAACCTTCGGCGAATCTGACTGGAAAGGAAATGCAATCAAAGTATTTCGCGTTTATTAACGCAGTCCAATTTAAGGGGGCCAATTAAATGGCTCTTAAAACGCGAAGCGATTCGAATCAATCGCTTCAGGGTGGTAATCTGTCTTAAAATCCTAATGATCAACTCGCAGAGAACAACTCCAAAGCGTCGAATTGCAATAAATAAGATGTCCATTATTTTTTTTTTTTTGGGGGGGGGGGGGAGGTGTGAAATCCAAAATCTGTAGATTGTGTCAGGCAAGTCTATATTTGTATTAATTAATTAATTAATTTATTTATTAATGACTTTATTTGCGGACTATTATCCTCATCTTCTTAGTTTTTGTTGTAGTTGTTTCATCACGTTTTAGCCAACTCATCCTCTAATTACTGCCTTCCATAGTTGTTGTTATCATGTTTTTGCCTGGTAGGATTGAAACCGCTCTCTTCAGACAATGCTCACCTGGAACCGTAGAGATTCAACGTCTCTATCCACTGCGCCACGGGCTTCGAATGGCGATCAAAGTTGGATTTCTTGGGTCTTATAAATCCAAGTATTCGTTCTTATCTGGTCTTCCATTGTCGTGTCCGTCCCGAATGGTATTATATACAGAGTGCCCCCCCACCAAAAAAAAACAAAACAAAACAAAACAAAAAAGCAGAGGACATTCAATTGTTTTTCTGAGTATTTTACAGTCAACGGAGAAAAAAAGGCCAAAGACCCTAATGTTTTGATGTGATGTTTTCAATATAATAAACTAGTTATGACCAAAGTTTCATTTCATTCGGACAAAACACTAAGAAACGGGGCCTAATTAGAGTTGGTGTTTTTTGGGGGTCACCTTGTATTATTTATTATTATTCTTATTAAGCACTTGTAGAAGACTAGAGGATGAGTTGGCCGAAACGTGGTAGAACAATAACTGTGAAGATAAGGATAACCCTCCGCAAATTAATAAATACACAAATCTCACACAATCCCCCCCCAAAAAAAAAACAATATATAAGTCTGTACTTGTAATTGCGTATAGTGAAGAAGTCACGTGACTAGGCAGTGGAGTTTGTGAAAAATTTGCATAGTTTATGGAATCTTCGAATGTCAAAGATAAAACAAAATATATTCCTTAATCCACAGAGTTTCAAAAATCAATACTTTTTTGTAAGATGATATAAAATAACAGTGTCAAAATAGGAAAAAAAAAAAGATTACAATTGTTACCCGGGATTGGTGCAGCGCACAAGAGCAAGTTGCTTTCTTGTCAGCGAAGTTATCATTCATTTATTCAAAAAGGTGAACAAGAGGGCGAGGATTACTCAAGGAAGTTTCGATGCCAAGTAAAATAGTGAGTAATCTATGGCAACACTTCAAAGATCAGCAACGATCAAGATCTTCCTGATTATCTTCTGATCTTGAGAACGTAATGTAATGGGGAAATGGTGGTTGATTAATTTTAATGCATTGAAAACCAAGCTTTTTTCTTTCATTACAATCGCTATGACCTCATCACGCCCAAATTAAAATGAATGCCTCTCGTCTCACCATATTTGACAAGCTTCGGGGACTGACCATCGCTCCTGATCTGTAATGGAACACATGCATCAAATCTGGAGCTAAGATCGCTGAAAAAATGGTTCCAATAGATATCTCTGCCGATGCAATCCTCTATCTGTATAAGAGCCAGATACGTGCTAAAATGGAATACTGCTGCCACATCTGAGCAGGAGCTGCTCGGCCTTCCTTATCCAGCCTTGATAGTGTTCAAAACCAGCTTCACAATCTAGTAGGTGGTGGTCTTTTCTCTTCCTTGCAACCTCTTTCTCACAGAAGAGACGTAGCGAGCCTGTGTCTGCTCTATTGTTATTTTTGTGGCAAGGGCTCGACTGAACCCTAATTTATGGTTCCTGTTTGCCAAACTTTCACAAAAACTCTCTATAGCTACAACCACTATATACGAGGGGCGTGCAATAAGTAATGCCCCCTGACCCACTTCCCATAGCAGTAGAGCAACAAACTTGGCACAGTTATTAGTCTTTCTCTACACAGGAACCACCCAGAGTTATGCATTTCTCCCATCGTTTGATGCAGCTCTGGAGACCGTTTTTGTAGAACACCCCAGGTTGGTCCTCCAACCACGACGTGACTTCAGAAATCAAGGCTGCATTATCTGGGAAACACTCTCCTTTCAAAAACAACTTCATGGCTGGGAAGAGGTGAAAGTCAGAGGCTGCAAGGTCAGGAGAGTAGGGATGATGGGGGGAATGTCATAACCACACGCTTGTGCTTCTGATCTGGCAACATGCGAGTTGTGGACCGGAGCGTTGTCCTGCAGAAGACTGTGAGCATGACCTTGCCAGCGGAGGGTTGCACCTTTGCATTCTTTAGAGGTGGTGAGTTCAAGTGCTTCCACTGCATTGACTGGGCTTTGGTCTCTGGATCATTATGATGGACCCAGGTTTCATCCTGTGTAATCAGTTTTTTGAAAAACTTTGACTCATCTTCTTCATACATCTTCAAATTCATCCTCGAGCACTCGATGCGTGCTCGCTTCTGGAATGGTGTGAGCAACCTGGGAATCCATCTGGCAGACACCCTATGCATATGCAAATGGTCATGAATGATAGTTTCCACAGACCCTGTAATAATCTTGACATCTTGGGCTATTTGGCGAATAGTAATGTGCCGATCTTCCAAAATGGCAGCCTCAACTTGACGGACAGATGCCTCATCAATGACAGAAGGGGAGCGACCAGGCCTGGGAGGTGTTTCCACAGACTTTCGGTCATGTTTGAATTCACGATGCCAGCGTTTTACAAGGTCATATGATGGGGCATTATCACCATAAGTTTCTTTCATTTCATCAAAAGTCTCCTGTGGTGTGCGTCCTTTCAAATACAAAATCCAGATCACTGCTCGACATTCAACAGGCTCCATTTTCACACCTGACTCAGTTCAAACACCTGTAAAACAGAAACCACAATTAGTTCAGAGCTGTAATTTGCCACATAACCCATAAAGATATAAATCATTGCACATGCAACATTTCAGCTAGATCAGACAACTGGAAGTGGGTCAGGGACATTACTTATTGCACGCCCCTCGTACGATTTATCCCACTCTCTCTCTCTGGCTAAATTTAGACGTGTATTCCATGAACAAAACTTATTTCCCTGAACTGCCTGTATGTAGAATACTGTTCCCCTGGCCTTCTTTCCGGTTGAATACAACATGGTAGCTTTCAAATCCAATGTAAACAAGTTCTTTTGAGCCATCTCCATAAATAATCAAATTCTACCCAATTTACACCATTAGTGATTACTACATTACAATCTTATATTCATTAACACTTATCCTCGAGTGGCCTTCGGGACTTGATAAGTAGTGACAACAGTGACAATTCATAGTTTATTCTTTTTTATCTATCCTTATGAGTTGGTGTGCCAATGATGTAATGTTTTGCTCCTATAAGTCTTCGTCAGGCACATATGTTACAAAATTAAAACCGTTTCAAAACTATTTTAGTATATCTTCTCGCCTTCGTATCTATCTATCTCTCCTTCCGTCTCTCTTCCTTTCTCCCCCCTCTCTCTCTGTATATATATATATATATATATATATATATATATATATATATATATATATATATATATATGTGTGTGTGTGTGTGTGTGTGTGTATTTATTTTCTGCACGATACTTTTTGAGCGAATTTAATTATCTAAAAGAAAAAAGCATTCTTACTTTGCTGCTTGTTGGAGTTAATTTTTTCTTTACAAATGTGATGCACCAGAGCGACATATATTTTTGAAATTTGAATATCCAAGCACATATGTTTCCTGGGTTACGACTTATCTGTGTGGCTGAATCTAGCTGAATTCGATATCAAGACGTCAGAGCCTGAAACAAGCTTTACCGTATATATAGACTCACACATACACACACACATTATATATATAATATTTTAGCAAAAATGAAGACAACAAAATATAAAATAAGAATATCCTACGGTGTATTTCTTTATGCGCTACAATTGTTTCATAACCACTTAGACAAATTTAAACATTATATCATTTAAATATATTCCAAAAATAGCTACTCTTCAGACACCAACATACATTTATCATATATATATGAACATATCCACCATCCTTATTTTAAGGGACAAAGCAGGAACTCGCCTCATTTCTCTTCTATTATTTATATATTTATTCGTTTAGTTCAAATTGATAAATATCAAACAATCGTATTTCTTCTTATTAGATGATAATTTTACAATTTCCTATTTTATATTCATTTAAAAAAAATTATTAATTATTTTTTGCTCTCTATTTTATTAATTTTATTGAGTTATACCCCATATCCCAAGTTTAATCTTCTATATTTAGTTTCTATTTATATGTTCAAGTATTCATTTCTCAATATGCCTTAGTTTCGTATGAATTTTTATTTACATGTTACAATATATTTGTAAATCTTTTCTATTTTACACGTTATTTTTTAAGACAAAAAACTATCATTATAAACGGTTTATTTTAAATTATTTTAGTTATTTAATATTTATCTTCACCTTATACTGGTTATGTAATTAATTTAAATGTGAAATCTATCTTTTCCAACCTCTTTTTTAAATAAAAATGTTATCCTTATTCTTTAATTCCTTACTATTTTTGTAGCATTCAATATTATTGATACCGTTTAAGGGACATAACTCGATTTTTGCCCACATTAATCAACTTATTATTTTATCGAAAATCCTTTATATTCTTAACCTAATATTTTGATTTTTGTCTTTATTATCCTATGCTTTATTTTAAACTTATTAAACGATATTACTCTCTTTATAGCGATCCATGTTCAATTTCTCACTTAGCTTACTTCATCCTTATAGTCTCATTAATCTGATAATTTCAATATTTTGCAATTACTTAATATTTGACTTTTTTTCTATTGAAATATTTCCAATAACAATTATTAAATTTAATTATATTTTCCTTATTTAGGTTATAGTTAGTTTGGATACTATATGTTAAGTTAATGACCAATTTATTTATTGCACCACTTGAAAATCTCCGTGTTAAATTTAATATTATTTTACTACACCTATATTTTACTCATACATATTATTTTAATCAGGTCTTACGCGTGATAATAGGGATTTATTTCTATGAAGACAGCTTTGTACAATATGAAACTTTTTGTTTAAAATTTCTTTAGAATTCACTGTTCTTGTATGACTCTAGTAAACATAGATTACATCTTTTTGATTTACTAGGCTTATATTTTCTAGCTTTATCTATATATAGACTATTTTAGTTCAAATTCTATTTAATTTTGACGTAGTTACCTTACCCAATCCTTTAATGTAGTTGTGTTGCTCTTTTTATCTTTCATATTTATTCTTGTCATATCCTTATTTATATCCTTATATTCATTCTTATTTGGTTCCTTTACTGGTCCAATGTTAAATGATGCAATGCATTTTCGGTATCTGCCCTTAAAATTACATTCAGTTTTCCCAAGATATATCTTTTTACTATTATCCACCTTAACTTCACATTTGTATACAATTCCAGAAATTAAGCAATTGCTCTTTAATGGACATTCATTAGGTATTCTACAGTTACAATATTTCTCAATGTTTAATTAATCTGATTCAATCCTACCATTGTTCATTATTTTCTTAATTTTACCATTATTTGTACTTATTATAATTTTACTTAAATTTGCAGCAGTTTAGAATGAGAATTTAATTGTGTTCTTATTAATTTTATTTTACTTAATCTTTTGTCTGGAGGAAGCTTTTATCAATTATTTTGTAAAATTCTTTAGAGATATTATTTTGTATATGTTCACCGAAAGGTGGATTTTTTTACATAGGCATCACCACTTATGAAGACCAAGAGGCAACTCGAGGCTAAGGATTAAAGAGTGTACAGTAGAAATTGGACAATATAGTAATCGTTAGTAATGGAGATTCGGTAAATTTGTAAACTTATATGGAACGGCTCATCAAAAACTTGTTTGCGTTAGACTTTACGACAAGCATATTGTAGTCAACTGGAAAGCAGGAAAACAGAAGACAATTCCACAGGCGTGCAGTTCTAAAAAAATAAGCTTTGTTCATGGAATCTACGTTTAGATTTAGGCACAGATAAAGAGTGGGGGACATTATTGATAGTGTTTTCTGCTAGGCGGGTGTTTCTTGTGAAATTTGGCGGAGAGGGAACCATAGATTGGAGCTCAGCCGAACATTTGCCATGAAAATAACGATAAAACAGAGACAAACGCGCAACATCTCTTCTGTGAGAAAGAGGTTGTGGGGAAGAGAAAAGGACATCTCCTAAATCAAACTTACTTTTTGCGCCTATTCCTCTTTTTATAACAGTATTATTAATATTATATAATATTATATGCTCACTTATCATTTTTAATCCCATTCTTTTATATTTTTATCCCTATTTTTTTACCTATTTTTATTCCCTACATTTCTTTTTCCCTTCATATGATATTGTGTAGTTTATCCTACAATCTTTATTATACACCTCTTTTATATATTTGATCTTTCCTTAATATCCTGATCGAGTTAATGCTTCATTATAGTAATCCTTATTTTTATCGATTATATATTTATATACTGGGGGTAATTATTTTTTTTCTATAATTTTAGGATGATTAGATTTATAGTCGATATAGAATACTGTTTGGTTCAGTTTGTGATACGGTTTATTAGTATTGTGGTTCTAGTTTAGAGTTATATTCAAAAAATCACGAATTTATAATTGCAGTCTTACGTTATTTTTAACTTAAGTTCATTAAAAAATGTTTTTTTTTCTTTTATTGGATCCTTTGAATAAACTAAAAATAACGCATCATCTCTATATAGCTCTCCATTTAACCCCAGTATTAAAAAAAAAATTACAGGCTTACTAAGTCCGTTCAGGTAGAGTCCGTACATCCCATTGTAATGTCAAAAATTTCCCGTTAATTTTAGTGCTTTTTCAAAGAGTTCAAAAGTTATAGATGGATATCAAACATAATGAATTTACTGTTTGTATATTTAGGTGTTTTCCGGAACTGATCTATAACCTCACCAGAAGAAATCCAATGGTTATGTTGAGTTTTAGATTTCAAACTTTTTTCCAATATTTTTTACCAATAGTTTCTTAATTAAAAACACATGGTGCATTTAATCTTATGCTGGTTTCATTGTTGAAGTCAGGTTTATGATCTTTCAACAAAAAAACGTGGGTCAAGTAATGTATATATTTCTATTTTATCTTGCAAGTTCATTTTTTTTCCACATATTCTTAATGCTAATAAGTTTATGTTATAAAGTCTTCCGTTGAGTTTATCATACGTTTCAAAGTCCATATTGTTTATTTTTTTATCCACTAGTACTATTATGTCAGTATTGTCGATTATTTTTTAATACTTTATTTATACTTTTTAGAATTCGTGTATTGTTTTGCTTTTTTTAAACCTTTAAACTCTTTACAAGGTTCAAGATGTCCATTTCGAGGTTTTTTAATGACTGTATCTGTGGTTGGCATATCCATGTTTTAATGTTTTACATTTTGCAATTTATTTTATTGTTTTGTCTGTACAATTTTCATTTGAATTCTATGTGGTGATATTATTCTTTTATCCCTAATCTTTTGTGTTGTAGTGGTAGACCTTCCATCCGATTCTTTTTTATAAATTCATTCACTGCTTGGATTATATTCATTATGTATACTCCATGTCTTTGTATTGCTATGTTCTTTGGCGAAAATAGGATTTCCTCCTTTGAAAAATATGTTGGTGAAAATGTGATTTCCTCCTTTGAAAACATATATTTCGTCTCTTTAAATGTAACGATTTTTTTAAATTTAAAATAGTAAGTTTTTACAAGGAAGACTATACTTGAAGCTTCCACATTTTCTTAAATTTAGTCAAATTATTGTAAATCCTCATTTTTTTACGAGTGTATAATCTTTTTTTACGAGTGTATAATCTTTTTTTACGAGTGTATACGCACACTATACTTTTTAAGTCTATACGAATATATCAATGCAAAATCACATCTATAATGTTTTATTTAAACAAGAACCCAAGTTTGCCTAGCTGGGCAAACTTGATTCCTTGTACCGGAAAATATACAGTAAATGAAACGTTGTATAGTAAATCGTTATTTTTTACATTTGGTTTTTTGCATTTCTATACACCAAACATGGATATAAATATCACTAAAACATCCGGAATTCATAAGCTTCATTTCGGTACCTTACTTGCCTGGGTGGGTTGCCGGTAGGCTGAGATAAACCGCATCACACACACAGTCACTCGAACTTACTAAGGGGGATAATAACTTCCGGTGAATACCGGAAAATATCCAGTAAATAAAACGTTGTTTAGTAAATCGTTATTATTATTTTTTTTTTGCATTTTTTTTTTTTTTTTACATTTCCATGCACCAAAAATGGATATAAATATCACTAAAACATCCGCTGGGTTATAAGTTTCATTTCGGTACCTTACTTGCCTGGGGAGATTGCTAGTAGACTGAGATAAACTGCGTCTCTCTCTCTCTCTCTCTCTCTCACACGCACACACACACACACACACACACACACACACACACACACACACACACACACACACACACGCGCGCACGCGAGCGCGCGCGCACACACACACACACACACACACAGAGGGGCATTAGGAAAATTTATAATAAAGGTGTTTTATTTCTACCCACGTTAAAGTTTTTGTCTGCTCGCGTTTCTGCCATTGTGGGATTGGGCATTGTTAGCAGCTCCTGTAGATGTGACATGCATGTTTGCGTTCATGTGTATGCGTACTAATGTATGGATGCCTTGTCTCAGAAAGAATGGGCCTAGAAGAAAAAAAAAACGATTAAAAAAAACTAAACATAGCCGTCAAAAAGAGTGTTATGAGCGGAAAGATCCCTAATGAAACATGCAACGACAATTAGTGAACGAGGAAACGATTGCCAACTTACGCAATTAAAATGTTTATTTGTCGACGATTAAAAGTAATGAGAAAATGGATTGATTAATTTGAAATTCTACCTAACTTGGTCTTTCCATAGAAAAATAAGCGTGTGAAGGAAAGCGGGGTAGGTTTCGAATATAAACAAATTGGTTTTAAATGTCATCTGGATTAAACGAATTTCTCGCATGACCAGCGGATACAGAACACATTTCCGGGCAGTGACATCATTAAACCAATTAATGTTCAGCTGTAACGATATTCGCTTAAAAAAGTATACACTTTGTGTTACTATATTGTGTTCACTTACAACTTAGAATATTATTGGCTACATATGTGCATACATATTTCTGCTGGAATTCCTATAGAGAAGTAGCTTCCTCAAAACAAGATTTTGTTAAAAGATATGGCCTGAAAACGCTGCCTCTCTAAATAATTGCATATAAATTATGTCTAAAACATACTATATATATAACAAGGGAATCACCTCTTATGAAGGCCCAAAAGCCACTCGAGGCAAGGATTAATGAGTGTAAAGCGGTGACAGAAATGATAGCTTAGTGATCATTGACGGTGGAAGTTTGGGAAGCTATGATTATTGAAGGAGACAAGACATAAAAAAAATTGTTCACATTAGACTTGAAGACGCCCATGTTGTAATCATCTGGAAAGCATCGCAGCGGAACCGAGTATCATAGGAAGGAAGTTCTAGGAAAGAAGCTGTATTCATGGAATCTTTGATCAGATGTAGGTACAGATATAGAGCGTAGGGAAATTGGCGATAGTGATTGTAGCTAGACGAGTGCTCTTTGTGAAAGTTTGGCGTGAACGGACCATTACTGTGTGGTGCTAGAAGGAAAGAACCTCCAGCAAAGTGCTAAATTATAAAGAAAAATTCAATTTAAGAACGTAATATTCATCTTAAAATTTTACGAAAGATAGAAAAACACCGATAACGTCGGTTTCAAATCCGGTATAAGGGGACGAGTTCATGGTCGAAAAATACTAGATTCTCTTTAGCCTCTGTTTACAAATATATATGATGTTTTTGTTACCTTCAGTAAAATTTATATATATATATATATATATATATATATATATATATATATATATATATAAAAGTGAACGTGTCGGTGTGTCTGTGTGCCTGTCTGTGTGTCTGTGTACATTTTCTTTCAAAATAACTCCGTTAATTTTTAGTCTACAGACTCGAAATTTGATATACAGGGTACGGTGATTTGGGAAAATATATGTGATCGGTTTTCGGCCAGAAATTTGGCTGTTAAGGGGTCAAACTTCAACGATTTGACCTTTGAGAACTCTACAAAACTCCTCCGAGAATTTGGGGTCTAAACACTTGAAATTTTAGATATAGGTTCCTTGGACATAGATCTAACTTAAGAACTTTATTTGAGCCCCAAATAATCACTATTAAGGGGTCATAATAGGGGTCAAAGTTTAAAAAATTGGCCTTTCTTTTTTTTTTTTTTTTTACTCAGCATACACCTCTAAATACCCGGGCAACGCCGGGCACCCATGCTAGTATATACATAAAAGTGAATATGTCTGTGTGTGTGTGTGTGTGTCTGCCTGTGTACGCAATCTCGGTCAATGTTCAGTCTACAGACTCGAAATTTGATATACAGGGTATTGAGATTTTGGAAAATCTTTGTAATCGGGGTTCAGCCATAAATTTGGCTGTTAAGGGGTCAAAGTTCAACGATTTGACCTTTGAGAACTCTACCAAACTCCTCCGACAATTTTGGGTCGAAACACTTGAAATTTTAGATATAAGTTCCTTAGGCATGCCTCTAACTTAATTACTTGATTTAAGTCCAAAACAATAAATGTTAAGGGGGTCATAATAGGGGTCAAAGTTAAAAACATTGACCGCTTTTTCTTTTTTTTTCCTCAACATACACCTCCAAACACATTATATATATATAGTCATATATTAGAAGACAGTTCGTAGATAAATTAAAATTATTTGAAAACCAGAAAATGCAAAGGTTAGGGTTAGGGTTAAGGAAAATTTTATTAAATGTTAAAATCATTTTTGTTTGTCTGAGAGTTTCCGTGTTATCACACCCTTATCAAAGAAGATTGATGCTTTTAGTGTATTTTTTTTTTCGTTTTTTTTTCTTCATTATTGATGTTGAAGTCCATAGGGGTTAAATCCTCGTAGAGTGAAGAAGAAACGTCTGTTTTTATTGACGATGGTAGTCAGTCTGAATTGATATAGACATGCACTGGTTGGCGCGATTTTTAAATAGGAGACTTGTTTTCACATCTTAGAAGACATTTTGTAGATAAATTAAAATTATTTGAAAACCAGAAATGGCCAAGGAAAATTTTATTATATGATAAATCATTTTTTTTTTGGTCTGAGACTTTTGGTTTTAACACACTCTTATTAAAGAATATTATTACTATGAAAATAGTGTAATATTTTTATTCGTCATGATCGATTTCTTTCTGATATTACATCCTCTTTGGGGGGAATATAATGTATTTTCGTTCCCCACGATTGTTGACGGTGTTCGAATTTCCTGATCAACAGTAATTATCACTTCCTGCACCGATAATTGCGTAAGCATGAAACACTAGTATCTTTAGATGTAAAGAAAAATGATTCATATTTATTGAAAAAGTATTACAGTCATACGTCCCTTTAAGTGAAATTATAAGTGAGCCCAATTTATGAATTGAGAATAAAATCGCGAATTGACTGAATGCACCATTCACAAACTTCTTGTTTATTCGAATACTCTCATTGCTGTCTGAATTATGACAAGACCGCTTACATGGTTTCATAAGTAACTCAATTCACTTCCAGTTGAATCTTAATTCCTGATGGCCGAATGGAAGAACGCCAATTTGCATAGCCAAACTTGGCTTTGTTGACTAAGAATCACTCGACCAGCAATAATTATCACTGTTTGAACTGATGAGTGCGTAACCTTGAAGCACTAATGCTTGTAGGTATAAAAATTATTAATATTTATTTTAAAATATTCAGGAATTGTCATCCTACACTGATGATTACGTAAACATAAAGCACTAATGTCTGTAGGTATTAAAAATATTAGTATTTAATTATAATTATCAAGCCTTATAAAATATGTAAGGATAGGTCCTGTTCTCACGTTAATGCAACGGTCAGCACTTTCGTTGTTCGGACACTCTAGATTATCTAATGTTGGCGCCTGAATTGAGCGTTTATTAATTCTTAATTCCTTTCATTCCCGTGACAATTGTTTGGTGACTCGGAGGTAAAGGCTTAGTAAATAGAGTCAGATAGCTTCCTAGCTGAGTTTAGATCATCCGACCGATAGGAATTGTCATCATACACTGATGATTGCATACGCAGTTTTTTTTACCAGGTGGTCACCACTTATCAAGGCGCGGAAGTCACTCAGGAATAAGGGTTATTGCGTGTACACTACGTTAGTGTTGAGATTTGATAAAGTGTCTTACTTAAGGGGGCGGTTCATCAGGAATTTGTTTATGTTTGACTTGAAAACATCCAGGTTTTAGTCTGCTGGGAAAAAGGCTGTGTGTATTAAAAGAATATTTATTATTTAATTATATATATAAATATATATAATAAATGAATGAATGACAAAAGCCTATATTCCAAATCTCATGATGTTGACCATCTTACAATTTATTCCTTTAATTCAGTTGACGCACAATTCTTGACGGTATTTGTTTCGTAGCAAAAAATCAATCTCTTGATTATTATATCAACCATTGAATCTATTTTGCCCTTAACACATAAGAAGAAATAGCAGCAATAAATCTACCAAAAGGAAATAAAATGCATTTGGACATGATTAAAAACCGAAAATTGAAAGAGAAGCTTCAAATACATCATAGCTTGCTTACGTGACGCCATTTTGAATATATATATATATATATATATATATATATATATATATATATATATATATATATATATATATATATATATACAGTGATGATCATATTTATTGGCACGGTAAAATAAAAGTTAAATTTTGTCTAATAAATTCTAAAAAAAGGATTAAATTAAAGAAAATAACAAAGTATATTATGTATTTTTAACTGGCCTTTCCGATGCAGCAATCGGATTTTAGAAAAAATAAATAACAAAGGAACAACAAACATAATTGCAAAAAACCCTTGTTTAAAATTATTGGCACGGCTTTGTTTTTCTTTTAGTATCAGTATAATATCAATCAATTTCCGGTTTACGTGCTTTCTGAACTTTTTTATAGCCATATTATGCTTGTTTAACGCTAATTCAGTGAATAATTTTTTTCAGATAATTTTTAGATAGCGATTTATTTAAACTATTATAAGTGACTAAATTATAATTTTCAATCGCCATGGTTAAAACTAAGGAACACAGCGAAGACGTCAGGAAGCTTGTTGTAGCATGCCATACCAATGGGGAGGGCTATGATAAGATTTCAAAGAAGCTAAACCTTCCCAAATCCACTGTTAGAGCCATAATAAACAAGTTCAAATCGCAAGGCCACGTTATGAGTTTAGAGGGTAGAGGGAGAAAAAGGATTCTTTCCCCAAGAGATGAACGGAAAATTGTTTGACAAGTAAAACAAAACCCAAGGATCTCTGTTGGGGAGATTGTTGATGAATAGAGCACCTCTGGAGTGAATGTATCTCGACATACAGTTGGTAGAGTTTTGAAGAGAGCTGGTTTAAAAGCATGTCGTCCGATAAAGGCTCCCTTATTGAAGCCTATGCACCTGAAAGCAAGGCTAGCCTTTGCAAAACGCCATATTGATAAAGATGTTGCATTCTGGAAACGTGTTCTATGGACTGACGAAACGAAAATAGAGTTATTTGGCCATAATAAAGTGGCTTATATTTACAGAAAATCTGGCGAAGCTTTCCTGCCTAAGAACACCATACTCACAGTGAAGCACGGTGGAGGCAGTTTGATGTTTTGGGGATCCTTTGCTTCCTCTGGACCAGGGCGACTTGTTAAGGTCACAGGTAGCATAAAAAAGGAAGATTATGTTAAAATATTGGATGAAAACCTGAAAGACTCTGCTAAAGAGCTCTCACTTGGTCGTCGTTGGTGGTTCATGCAAGATAATGACCCAAAGCATTCGGCTAAACTGACTAAGAAATGGCTTGAGGACAATCATATTAATGTTTTGGAGTGGCCATCACAAAGCCCAGACCTTAATCCAATTGAAAATTTATGGAGAACATTAAAATTGAGGGTAATGCAAAGGAAGCCTAAGAATCTTATTCAATTGGAGGATTATTGTCAGGAAGAGTGGGCTAAAATTACTACTGAAGAGTGCAACAACTTGGTTGTAAACTATGAAAAGCGACTGAGGAAGGTAATCAAGGCCAAAGGCTATACAATTGATTATTAAATAAATCGTGCCAATAATTTTGAACAAGGGTTTTTTGCAATTATGTTTGTTGTTCCTTTGTTATTTATTTTTTCTAAAATCCGATTGCTGCATCGGAAAGGCCAGTTAAAAATACATAATATACTTTGTTATTTTCTTTAATTTAATCCCTTTTTTAGAATTTATTAGACAAAATTTAACTTTTATTTTACCGTGCCAATAAATATGATCATCACTGTATATATATATAAATGCGAGCATGAAAAGTAATATGGTTTAGCTTAAACATGGAAAAGTAAAGAACTAATTCTTAAAACGGGAAAAGAAATGGACAAGATTTTCTAGTAAAAAATATAATAAATTTATAACTTAAAATATTGCAGCATTAAGAGTTGATTATATAATGTTATAAATTGAATTGAAAATAAATTTAAGTTATAAATTTATTATATTTTTTTACTAGAATATATTGTCCTTTTCTTTTCCAGTTTTAAAAAAAACTAGTCTCTTACTTTTCCATGTTAAACTTAAGCATATTACTTTTCATACTCGCATTTTTCTATTGTAACCCCTGATTTTTCCAGGCTTCAAGTAAATTTACCTGTTCTTTGTTTAATTTCAGTCTTATTTTTTTGCCCCCATAAGCATAATACACACATATGTAAAAACAATATACGGCACTCGTCTGCTTTCAATAAAATTTCCCTAATTACTCCCCCCCTTCATTCCTTCATTCTCTCTGTTTCACTTGCTACTTCTCTTTTCGCGAGAGCGGTTAATTGGTAGCAACAGTAGTCGCTGAAGCAAAGTATTGCTATGGAAACCAGTCATAAAAAACGTCGCTCACCTCCTTACGTTTTTTTTTTATTTACGATTTTGAACACAACTAAATTCATCATAACCCTTTTTTACTGAACGAAAATTGAAAATGTTATTTTCACAATGTAGCTGAGAAGGTGATTTATAAACTGTAATAATTTTTTGTAATTTGGTCGAAAATGAGTGAGCGGTGAAGCTTTAAAGCAGTTCTAAATTACTAAAACTGCCACTTAACCATATATTCAAACACTACACGTTTACATTTATTGTATATATATATATATACATACATATATATGTGTGTGTGTGTGTATATATTTATGTATATATATATATATATATATATATATATATATATATATATATATATATATATATATACAATAAATGTAAGCGTGACAGATAAACGAAAAAACTGATTGGTGTTCATACCCTTTTTAAAAACATACAAACCAACGTGTGATTTTTAAAAATACATGTTTGTAAGTTGCGTATCTGTTGAGGTGTGTTTTCTTCTAGTTCCCTTTTCTTTTGCTGAAGGTGCGTAAAACTTGTCCCTAATTAAACAAACATTTATGTATATCTGTCTAACTAACTAACCAAATAAATAAAAAAAATTTTTTAAGTCCCAAAGGGCATAATTTACGTGATCACGTCGCCTGTCTACAAACCCATAACAAGTTACATGATTCTCTGAGGCTGGTTTCAAATTGAAACATATTTGCTCCGAAAGAAGATTGAGCAGCGCATTAAGATCACTTTTCAGTTTAAGTGGAAGAAAAAAAAACGAAATATATGACACTATTTTGTGTGCGCGGATGCGGATTGACGCATATGTTGGAAAGGAGTAAAAGCACATAATACTTGAAGAGAAGCGTCAAAAAGAAGACGACTGTAATTAGTTCCGTCGACTGATTACCGTTGAAGAAGTATCACCAAAGCATTGCAGAGATGTCTGTAAGCCATCAGGCGGCAGGATTTTTCCACTTGTCTTAGTTAGTAAAGATGCGACCATCTTTAGACTGTTGAGGACCACCGCACGCATATCTTTTGTCAGTGATGAGATTGGTTCGTATATATATATATATATATATATATATATATATATATATATTTATATAAAATGGGTTAAGAAATTCCAACGAAAGAAAGATGTATATTTAAATAAGGGAGTAGTCACCAACAATGTGTAATTTTTAACATTATTTTATTATTCCGTGTCTTGGTTTTTCATTGGGAATTATGTTTGGATCATTGTAATAGTGTTTTTAAGTCATTGAAATCGTTTTTACGCGCGTTTCAGACGTTCTGTGATGCGTCCTCGTCAGAAATTATTTTCAAATGTGTTATCTCCAATTATAGCGACCAGGCTACTTTTAAGTGGGCCACCCTACATAATGATTCAATGAAATTAAAAAAAACTTTATTCAAGTCAATGATTTTTTATTTTTCCAAGTAAGACAAAGAATACTTTAGAAATTTTATCTCCTTATCCTATAGGGTTTCGATGCCTACCATCTCTTCAGAGGAGAACATCTTAGCAAATAGATATAACGGTATTCACCCTATTTGCTAAAGTCAGTTAGACATGAAAAATTATAATCAAAATGGTTTCCATACCAGCTGATTGCGAGATAAATTTATTCAGAAGTATATATATATATATATATATATATATATATATATATATATATATATATATAACTACTTCATTTACTCACATAAAATTAATATACGAAAGTATAGATTTATGCATAAACTTTAAGTATTTACTTCAAAAGTGCTCAATACGTAGGTAGAGCTATTTTATAACTTACTATATATATATATATATATATATATATATATATATATATATATATATATATATATGTATGTATATAGTAATGATGAGGTGATTTCAATATTTTCCCGATTCTGAATCAATTACCAATTCCGATACAATAATCGATTTCAATTCAAATTCTTTTCACATTTCTAAATATTAAAATATAGGTTTGTTATTTATTATATTTCATTTTCGGATTACCGTAATATTGCATATATTTTCAAGAATGTAAAATAAAACATTTCTGGATGGGTTATCTATGGATATTAGTTTTACTAATAGTTTAAGATAAAATATATATATATTTGCATTTCATCATTAGTGCCAGCATTACAAATCTAACATCAGAGAATTGAAAAATGTACGTACAATATGTTAGTTCGCGCCGAAAAAAAACAAACAAAAGAAATGCTTACTAGAAATTAATATTAGGAATTTAGTTTATTGAGTGTGTGACTTGAGGAGTGACGTCGTGAACAGGAAGTCAGAGTGTAAAAGAAATATCGGAAAAAAAGGTCTTTAGTCTCTTGGTCTTTGTAAAAAAAGAGAACAGGCGTGTTTTATAAGATCTTAATATTAGATGAATATGAGTATGAAGAATATTATTGTGGTTATACGAACGTAGGATGAGAACGTTTATGCGTCGACTAGAAACAGCCTGAGACTTGCGAAATATTGAATTCAGTAATTTTATCCTTTCTTTATTAATAACTGCATCGTTTTATTCCCTGTAACTCGGCGTATCTGCTTATTCAAACAAACACTTAAAAACTAGTAACGACCAACTTTATATAAGCCATTTACATCCATTTTTTATTTTTAAAATTTGCTGCAGATAAACTTCCAACACTTAAAAATATATTCCGACTACCATAACAAAGCGAAGCTAAATTGTTTTCATTTTCAACTTATTTGCCTCTCCAGGAGCTCATTTTGATTGGCGCACTTTGGTTTAAAATGTCTGAGCAGCCCCGCCAGCATTGCCCAGTAGGAGTGCTTCAGGTGATTAGCGGTAAGCTAATTCCTTCTCTAAAAGAAACAAAAGCCTGAAAAGCTGGACCTCCTAGACATGAACAGAATTACGCTTCAGTTAGACAGTAACAGAGTCAAATTGCCGAGAAGCCTCTACCGACTAACTTCAAAGTCTTCTTTGAACAGCTTGATGTCAGGAAATATAACAATATATATATGTGGATTGTAAGACTATTGTTCTCATCTTGCGTCTTATTCGCACAACGTTTCCGTCGATGTAACCTCTTATGGGATGGAATAAAAATTTTAGACAGAAGAACTGTGCAAAGTAAGAATCAGCGCATATGCTGGCGATGATCACCTACTAAGCAGAGCTAGTATAGCATTTAATACAATATGGGAATTATTAATTATGAACAAGAGATAAGGGCGCCATTAAGAGAACCTGTGTTATCACGTATATAAAAAGAACTTTGTCTGTGGATATGTCTGGGTGTAAGTTTGTTCCCTATGGGTTCGAAAACGTCTGGGCTGATTTCATACGAATATACCCTATGTGCCTGGCTGTGTTCTTAGATTTTGTATCGGAAACAAATTGTGATGTAAGGTTGTATAAGGTGTTAACTTTGATCAAAATCGCCTGTTTCTTCTTTCATCGGATTTTTTCGGTTGTCGATACATATAGAAGACCTTTCGATACAAAATCTATCTAAGAAGATTCTAGATACATAAGAACATTTGTGTAGAATTTCACTATTCTATAGAGAACGAACTCACCCTTGTACAATGTTCGAAACACTATTCCCCTCTATTGATGTTAGATGAATTAAACTTTATCATGTCAAAGCATAAATAATAATTTAGTTGAGACTATCATTGAAAACATATCAGATACAAAGCGTATTAGATATTTCCGTGAGGGGAGATTTTCTAAAGAGAAACGAACTTGTGTTTATAATTGAAGACTTTTATAATTGGAACCGATTTCAATGCGCGAAAAACTAATTCACACTGTATAGACTGTCTTTAAAAGACTGATTAAAAGCAAATAGGAAATGGGATTATTGAGAGCGGATAGAATTCATTTGTTTTTTGTCAATGTTAGTTTTCAGCTTAGCATTTTTTTGTCAATGCTATGGTTTCAGCTTAGCAATTATGGTAATGTTATGTTTCTAGCTTTGAATTTTTTGTCAATGTTATGTTTTCAGCTTTGCATTTTTTGTCAGTGTTATGGTTTCCGCTTAACGTTTTTTGTCAATGTTATGTTTCTAGCTTAGCATTTTTTGTTAATGTTTAGCATTTTTTATCAATGTTAAGTTTCCAGCTTTGCATTTTTTGTCAATGTTATGTTTCCAGCTTTGCATTTTTTGTCAATGTTAGGTTTCCAGCTTTGCATTTTTTTTCAATGTTATGTTGTCAGCTTTGCATTTTTTATCAATGTTATGTTTCCAGCTTTGCATTTTTTGTCAATATTACGTTTTCAGCTTTGCATTTTTTTTTCAATGTTATGTTGTCAGCTTTACATTTTTTGTCAATATTACGTTTTCAGCTTTGCTTTTTTTTGTCAATGTTATGTTTCCAGTTTAGTATTTTTTGTCAATGTTAAGTTTCCAGCTTTGCATGTTTTGTCAATGTTACGTTTTTAGCTATGCATTTTTTGTCAATGTTATGTTTTCAGTTTTGCATTTTTTTGTTCAATGTTAGGTTTCCACCTTTGCATTTTTTGTCTATGTTATTTTTTCAGCTGTGCATTTTTTTTCGATGTTATGTTGTCAGCTTTGCATTTTTGTCAATGTAATATTTTCAGTTTTGCATTTTTTGTCAATATTATGTTTTCAGTTTTGCATTTTTTGTCAATGTTATGTTTTGAGTTTTGCATTTTTTGTCAATGTTAGGTTTCCAGCTTTGCATTTTTTGTCAATGTTATGTTTTCAACTTTGCATTTTTGTCAATGTAATATTTTCAGCTTTGCATTTTTTGTCAATGTTATGTTTTCAGTTTTGCATTTTTTGTCAATGTTATGTTTTCAGCTTTGCATTTTTTGTCAATATTATGTTTTCAGTTTTGCATTTTTTGTCAATGTAATATTTTCAGCTTTGCATTTTTTTTCAATGTTATGTTTCCAGTTTTGTATTTTTTGTCAATATTATGTTTCCAGTTTTGCATTTTTTGTCAATATTATGTTTTCAGTTTTGCATTTTTTGTCAATATTATGTTTCCAGCTTTGCATTTTTTGTCAATGTTAGGTTTCCAGCTTTGCATTTTTTTCAATGTTATGTTGTCAGCTTTGCATTTTTTATCAATGTTATGTTTCCAGCTTTGCATTTTTTGTCAATATTACGTTTTCAGCTTTGCATTTTTTGTCAATGTTATGTTGTCAGCTTTGCATTTTTTTTTCAATGTTATGTTGTCAGCTTTACATTTTTTGTCAATATTACGTTTTCAGCTTTGCTTTTTTTTGTCAATATTATGTTTCCAGTTTAGTATTTTTTGTCAATGTTAAGTTTCCAGCTTTGCATGTTTTGTCAATGTTACGTTTTTAGCTATGCATTTTTTGTCAATGTTATGTTTTCAGTTTTGCATTTTTTTGTTCAATGTTAGGTTTCCACCTTTGCATTTTTTGTCTATGTTATTTTTTCAGCTTTGCATTTTTTGTCGATGTTATGTTGTCAGCTTTGCATTTTTGTCAATGTAATATTTTCAGTTTTGCATTTTTTGTCAATATTATGTTTTCAGTTTTGCATTTTTTGTCAATGTTATGTTTTGAGTTTTGCATTTTTTGTCAATGTTAGGTTTCCAGCTTTGCATTTTTTGTCATTGTTATGTTTTCAACTTTGCATTTTTTGTCGATGTTATGTTGTCAGCTTTGCATTTTTGTCAATGTAATATTTTCAGCTTTGCATTTTTTGTCAATGTTATGTTTTCAGTTTTGCATTTTTTGTCAATGTTATGTTTTCAGCTTTGCATTTTTTGTCAATATTATGTTTTCAGCTTTGCATTTTTTGTTCAATTTTATTTTTGCAGCTTTGCATTTTTTGTCAATATTATGTTTTGAGTTTTGCATTTTTTGTCAATGTTATGTTTTCAGCTTTGCATTTTTTTTCAATGTTATGTTTTCAGTTTTGCATTTTTTGTCAATGTTATGTTTTCAGCTTTGCATTTTTTGTCAATATTATGTTTTCAGTTTTGCATTTTTTGTCAATGTAATATTTTCAGCTTTGCATTTTTTGTCAATGTTATGTTTTCAGCTTTGCATTTTTTGTCAATGTTATGTTTTCAGTTTTGCATTTTTTGTCAATGTTATGTTTTCAGCTTTGCATTTTTTGTCAATATTATGTTTTCAGTTTTGCAGTTTTTGTCAATGTAATATTTTCAGCTTTGCATTTTTTGTCAATGTTATGTTTTCAGCTTTGCATGTTTTGTCAATATTATGTTTTCAGTTTTGCATTTTTTGTCAATGTAATATTTTCAGCTTTGCATTTTTTTTCAATGTTATGTTTTCAGTTTTGCATTTTTTGTCAATGTTATGTTTTCAGCTTTGCATTTTTTGTCAATGTTATGTTTTCAGGTTTGCATTTTTTGTCAATGTTATGTTTTCAGCTTTGCATTTTTTGTCAATGTTATGTTTTCAGTTTTGCATTTTTTGTCAATATTATTTTTTCAGCTTTGCATTTTTTGTCAATGTTATGTTTTCAGTTTTGCATTTTTTGTCAATATTATGTTTTCAACTTTGCATTTTTTGTCAATGTTATGTTTTCAGTTTTGCATTTTTGTTAATATTATGTTTTTAGCTTTGCATTTTTTTCAATGTTATGTTTTCAGCTTTGCATTTTTTTTCAATGTTATGTTTTCAGCTTTGCATGTTTTGTCAATGTTATGTTTTCATCCTCAAAGCGTATAAGATATCAGGCTTCCGTTTTTACGAATGAAAAAAACAACTCGTATTTATAATGGCAGATTTTTATAATTGGAACTAATTTTTACACGTGAAAAACCTATTTATATATATAAACACACAATGACTTCAAAAGGATTAGTAGAGCAAATAAAAAAATGCGATTATTGAGAGCTGAAAGAAAGCATTTCTTTTAGTATCTTATGTTAATGTTTTCATGTTGCCAGCTTCAAAGCGTATAAGTTTTTTTGAAAAATTATTACAATGTAACATGAGCAGCATTCTATTATTTAGAAACGCCTTAATCGACTGAACTAAGTGTCTAAGAAGGACACTACGTAGGGAAATAATATGAAACAATAATAAGATTTCACTGATACAAAGAATCGTGCGCATGCGTGTGTAACAGAATGGCTGAAAAGAGAGGTTAAGCATGAATAATATTAATCCATCTCTTTACAATGTTTTGGAGTGGTACCTTGTGTAAGTGTGTATAGCTGACAAAAAATTAAAAACACAATCTTTATTTGTGACAATAGAGAAGAGCATTTACTTCAAAGAGTGTTTTGCTTATCGAGCGACCGCTTGGCGGAAGTAAAAAAAACATGCTTGGAATTGTGGTCATATGTAGCAAACAACTAACTTTATAAGACGGAATAAACACAGGTAAACAGAATGATTTACATAGCAGTGTGTGCGTTGTGTGTGTGTGTGTAAGAGAGAGAGAGAGAGAGAGAGAAAGAGAGAGAAAGAGAGAGAGAGATCATTGTTTTTTTAAATAATTTTCTCGATGTTGTTACGGTGTTGCATGAGGAGGAGTTCTTTCAGAATTTTGAACCGTCATTGCGACCTCATTACGATCATAGGATATTTATATACACATTTCTTGCTTACATTGTATTTACTATTATTTGAAATAAGGATTCATTTTTAAAGTTATTATTTTTTTTTCTTTTATTAAAAGGTTTGGTTTCAAAACAGACGTGCCAAATGGCGAAAAAGAGAACGCTATGGTCAGCTACAAACGATGAGAGCAATGGCCACCAGTCATGGCTATGACATGTCCCTTCAAGGCCGCCACGACACCTACCAACAGGTTAGTCAATTGAACATGTCAATCGCTGAAAACATTCGTTTAACTTCTGTTAAATATGAAGTAAAATCCTGAAAAAGATTTATATTGCAATAACTTATATATTTATCCTAATCTAATTATGTTAAGTAGCAAATAAATAGTCGCGGATATTTAATATTTTTATTATTGCATATGTAAGCATTAGATTTATGTACTTAGGATTTCCCTAAGTATTTAATGGTTTTCTCATGAGTGTTATGCAAAAAGCTAATCGTTATACGCATGAAATTAAAACAATAAATAGTAATTTAATCATACAGGAGAATTATTTATTACAATTTGCTTTGTAAAATCATTAAGAAAATCAGATATTTACAAAACCAGATGAACCACTTCTCTCTCTCTCTCTCTCACACACACACATATATATGTGTGTGTGTATACATATGTATATATACATACATATATATATACGTATATATATGCATACACACATACATATATACATACATATGCATATCCATATATATATATACATATTCATATATATATATATATATATTCAAGCAAATATTATTAAATACAACGGAGACTTTTTTTCTTATAATTCTTTTTTTTAATTTTTCAATTTTTCGTATTGTCTTTTTTGTTTCAAAATCAAAAATATTAATAAAGGATCCATACATGTTGCTGTTACGAGCGCTTTCGATTCGTCCATGAATCATCATCAGGTGTTAAAAATACAGGATTGCGAAAATGAGGATTGAAAATGAAAACTAAAATATATATAGTCAGTGATGAGTTAAAATAAAAGTCGATTAAGAATAAAGTCGATTAAAAATTCGAGTGTTAAAACCAGCAAGTTCGTAGACACCATGTACGAAGTCCGTCCAACACGGACTACGCAAGACATTTCAGAACGTTACTACTTTTTTGAAATGCAATGTCATTTATATTAGGTTGAAGAGTTCTAATGTACGACGCTTCAAGAATCTTTAATTTTTTTACATTATTTTCCCGTTGTATAATTTTTGTGTTGTCAACGAGGACCTTTCTAACATTGGAGGGGGGACAGCTATGTTCTTTTTTTAAATGTTTGTAAATCGCGCTTGTGTCGTTAAGGTGCATAGTTATTCGCCGGGACAACGTTGTTGTTGTATGCCCAATGTATGTATTATTTTTGGAGTTACATTCTCCAATAGAGCATTTAAATTTATACACTACATTGGTTTGTTCCAACGCTTTTATCGCCGGTGAAGAGTTGTTTTTAACCACAAGGTTTTGTGTTCGAAATTTCCTATAATAGATAATAAATTTAATTTTAAAATTACTATCAACAGACGTCAAGTATCTTCGTATAATATTTTTTATTGCATTTTCTTCGATTCTGAAATTAGGCGTCATTTGATTTTGGTAAAATATATTAATGGGGTTTGCATTGCGGTGTTGGCTAACGTTATTATTCTGGTTATCGGAAGATTGTAGCATTTTTTTTTTTTTTTTTTTTTTTTTTTTTATTTGTTCATCAACAATGTAATTGGGGAAATGATTATTGATGAGTACTTGTTTAATGTTTTTTATTTCAATTAGCAGTGCTTTTTTTGTGGAGGATATCATTTTAGCGCGATTTAGTAAATTGTTTATTATGGCTATTTTGTACCTTTGTGGACACTCACTTTTAAAGTTCAGGAGGCTAGGGTTTATGCTAGTTGTTTTTTTATATACAGATGTATTACAAGTGTTATTAGACGTATCAATAAGGACATCAAGAAATGGAATTTTATTGTTATTATTTAACTCTACTGTGAATTTTAAAATTGAATTTTCTTGAAAGAGGTGCTGTAATTGGTGTATCTGTTCATTATTTTCAGCTAAAATGAGAATGTCATCCACGTAGCGTACATAAATTGGGGGTTTTATGTTGTTTTTAAATATTTTGTTCTCTAAGTCAGCCATGTAGAATTCACTTAGGGTTGGTCCGAGGACTGATCCCATTGCTACACCGTCTATTTGAGTATAAATGTTACCATTGTGGTCATAGAAGGGTACTTCTGTAGTGCAAATTAGTAACAATTTTTTTAAAACTCTTTTGTTAATTTTAAGTGGGGGGAGTGATGGATTATTATAAATGTTCTTGATAATTATATCTATTGTTTCTACTACAGGTACATTTGTAAATAAACTTTCTACGTCAAGGGAAGAAATTATTTTGTTTTCTGGTTGCATTGATTTTAATATTTGTATTAGTTCGTGTGTAGACTTAACGCTATATTTACTAGGAATATATGGGCTGATAAGTTCGTTTAGTGTTTTTGTTAGGCGATAGATGGGAGTCGGAATTTGGGATATAATAGGTCGGAGAGGGAAATCAGGTTTATGTGTCTTGACTGTGCCATATAAGTAACCAGGTTTATAGTCTCCAATTATTTTAGGGAGTTGATAATTACCAATTTGTGCATTATTAGCTGTAATTAGTTTATTGACTTGCGTTTTAAGTGTATTAGTAGGATTCTTACTAATTTTTTTAAATTTCGTATTATCATTAATAATATTTTTAAGTTTTTCATCATAATCGGATTTATTGAGAATGACGAAAATATTGGATTTATCAGCTTTTTTATAACTATATTAGGGTGGTTACGTAGTTCTTTGGCAGCATTTTTTAAATCGGTAGTAAGTACCGAGTTGTGTTCTTTATAGAATCGGGTTTTTATAGCTTCCGCTTTTAGGATATCTCTTAACCCAGGGTGAGTGGTGATTTTGTTTTCTTTTTCTAGGTTAGTAATGCGTTCATAGAGTAATTCAATTTCGGCTTTTTTGTTTTGATGGTTAAATTGTGGTGTGAGGTGACAGTTAGGTCCAAGGTTTAAGAATTCTTTTTGTGCGTCTGTAAGTTCGTAGTCTGAAAGGTTAACGTAAAATTGTGTGTTAGTAGGCAGTATGATAGATCCATGGTATAGAGAATTAACTTTTTTTTGGATGATCAGTCGATGAGAATGTTCGTAATTCGTGGTGATGTCAGTGAGTCGTTGTTGGAGTTCAGTGTATTGGTCGTTGGTAATGTGGTCCTTCAGTTTTTCTTCGAGTTGATTTAATTCATTTGTATGCTTAAGAATTAATTCTTGGGCGTTAGTAATTTGCCTTTTTACTAAATCAATTCTAAAATTGCATACTTTACTATCCCGTTGAGCCGCTGGATCATGTAGTTTGAAATTGGTATATTTAGGCAGCATTTTTTCATTCAAGCAAATATTATTAAATACAACGGAGACTTTTTTTCTTATAATTCTTTTTTTTAATTTTTCAATTTTTCGTATTGTCTTTTTTGTTTCAAA
>NC_136486.1:41605486-41612986 GCF_053919585.1 Euprymna scolopes | reverse complement strand
AGATAAATGCAACTGTAGACACCGCACACTTTGCCCACTTCAAAATAAATGTCTAACCAAAAGCGTAGTTTACTAGGCCACAATATTTGCGAAAGAAAACCTGAATAACAAGAAATATTACGTAGGTATGACTTCCTTAGATTTCAAAACTTGATATTATGACCACAAAAGTACATTCAACAATAGACAACACCGTATGAAAACAACGAATAAATACTGGGAACTCAAGTAAAGCGGACATTCGCCGGTTGTCGAATGGAAAATAATAAGATACAAAATAGTTTTAAAACTAACAAAAACAATAGAAAATAAACAAATAAATAAATTAAACAAACATGATTATACATAAACGATCGCACATATATGTATATATATATATATGTATATATATGTGCATATATGTGTGTATACATATATATATTTATATATAAACTAACATTAATAAAAAAAGCAAAAAAGCACTAACCTAGATGTAAAACAGATCAAGAAACTAAATATCCAGGCTAAATAGAGCACACACAAAGGAACAGGTCAACCAGAGGTCAAATAGGCCTTTGTCCGATAAATGCATGCTCATTGGCTGATAGGAAGGGCGCGGTGGATAATAGAAAGCTGATTGGCTTACTAAAATCTCAATAGAAAATGCGCATATAAAAACGACAATTAACCACAGAATTCGCGCATAAGCCTGAAGAATCCTAGAATGGATGAAACGCGGAATATGCAGTGTAGCTTAATCGCCATATACATTTTATAACTTACTATATATATATATATATATATATATATATATATATATATATATATATATATATATGTATGTATATATATATATATATATTAATTTCATTTTATATTTATTACAGAAGATCAGAAAACATCGGTACCAATAGTTTAAAATGTAAATATAGGGGTCTATAGTTGGTCTCCGATACCTGTTTTTGATAATCAACGGACAAAAAAAAAAAAAAAGAAATTCGACAATGATTCAAGGGAATTAACTTTTTATTAAAACCATTTCTAATGTTTGTGTAGCCAATAAAATTAATAAGAAAAGACATTAATCGTAGTTAATTACTCTCTTTTGCAAACACTAAGTAGTGTATTTTCCCCCAGTGATTTTCATAACTATTTTCTATTAGTTATAAAGCGGTAGCAGTTAGGTAAAGATTGAAATCAACTACCCAGATCAAGTACCAACGTCGGCCAATAATTAGTCATTATTTCGAACAAGTGCTATCATTTTTTGTTGTTAATTCATTCAAATTTATGAACAGTATTTTTCTGTGTGGGTGGCTTTCAATCAGCAGACTCACCTGTTCACCTTGAACATTGGTATAAAATTCATGTTTTAGCATTATAACCGGAAGATAAGTAATACGCAGTTTAGTAAGAATTTTAGGCTTACATGCTAGATTTGAACGATGCACTCTATATAGATGCATTTACGAATATCCGATTTTTATAATTAATGAAGACCCAAATCCCTATTGTTTTCTTTATCTCTCCTGAGATCACACTAAACAGGTAACAATGTGTGCGTATTTACTGTTATATCAAAGAACATTGTCCGACTACTTCGAAAACATTCATAATTACTAATATAATATACTTGTATGAAGTGCCTTAAATAAGTTTCTAGATTTTTTTCCTGTGGGAATTTGTAGTGATAGTATACACATGGAACTCTAGTCTCCTTCGAAGTAATCTCCTCCGGCTGCAATGCACTTATTTTACGGTTCCAACAACTTATGGGAGGTCTCATGGACGCCCTTTTATGTGATCATGTCAATGACCCTCGTCACAGCCTCTTTCATTTCCTCAATTGTCTCATTACGACAGCCTCTAAGGTCTTCCTTGAGCTTAGAGAATAATCAAAAGTCGTAGGGAGCATGTTCTGAACTATAGGGAAAGAAAGCAACTGTCTTAATGCCTATCTTGGTGAAATAATCTGTTACATGGATGGAGCACCTTTGGGACAAACTTCTCGCAAATCTTCTGCATCTTCAGTTCCTCACGAATAGTTGTGTGTACAGTTCCCACACTGATATTAAACTCTGCACTTATTGCCTCTAAAGACACACGAATGTCCTTATACATGAAATGCTTTATTTGGCCAATCAACTCTGGTGTTCTAACTTCATTACTCCTTCCATACCACTCATTATCACTTACAGACTCCTTGCCTCCCTTGAATCTCTTCTGTCAGTCAAAAACTGATGCTTGATTCATACAAGATGGTCCAAAAGCTATCTGAAGCATTCCATAGTTTCTCTGGCATTTTTCTTTCGAAGTTTAAAACAGACTTTTATTGGATATCGTTCTTCTAAAGTGTACTCACGTCCAGGTTGCATTTTTGAAATTCACCAGCTGTGATAATTAAGCTTTAGTAGAACGTATTCCAATTCCTGCTGTAGCTGTTTATTTTAACCTGAAATCATAACAGTTGGTCAGTCATCTCATAAGATGTCTAGCAAGAACATTCTAAATTTTCAAGAACCCTATGATAATTTTAAATGCCTGTAGAAAAAAGTCTGGAAACTTATTGAAGGAGCCTCGTATGTATAATTGATAACTATTAATGGTATGTTTGACAACCTTCATATAACTACTAATATAATTAATATATTAGCATAATTAATAATTATTAACATTATAGGTTTAATACACTTGCTATAAATACTCATATAATGTAATTACTAATATAATTAATAACTATTAATATAGTAGGTTTAATAACAGTCATAATTATAATATACTATAATTACTAATATAATTAATAACTATTGATATTATGGATTTAATAACCGTCCTCAGCTAAGAAATCTGATTTTCATAAAGGTATTTTATGTAAGTTTAATTTCATTTGTGCGAATTTAATGCACCAAAATAATATGTAAGTATGAATTCTTTTACTATTTTTTAAATGTTTATTTTTTGCTGTTATTTTAAATAAAATAGTGTATGCATGCGTCTGATAGTATATTTTTACGTTGTATGTACATTATATGCATATACATATATATTTATATACTAGCGAGATCCCTGGAAATTCCACAGCGGCATCTTTCATATGTAATATATTGCTGCTAGGCATTCTGTGGACGTTCGGCGTGAATGGAGACCCCGCGATATTATTGCAGCCATTTCGTTAAAACTGTAAAAGTAATCTCGTTCATGTTCTGTCAGAAAATATCTGGTCATTACGGTTTATCTCCAACATCCTTATAGGAGTTTATAATAAATTTCCATTGTATGGATGCCCGACCCAAATGGAAACCCCACGATATACTTATACCATCTTTAGACAGAACAAATACTACCCTTGGATCCTAGCCAGAAAACCGAGAAGGTATATTTTAGTTTGACGTACGCCCCAAAAGTGACAACATTTTTTTATCGTATTTTTTTTTTTATATTGCGTCTCCGGTGATCGGGAGATCTTATTTATTAAAAATGGGGGTTAGAAAGTGATAGCATACAACGAACATTAAATTAGCATATTTATATACTTATTTAATGCTCGTAGTACGTTATCACTTTCTTGCTTTCGTTTTTAATAAATAGGATCGCCCGGTCGAATAATTCATAATATGGAAACCGCGACACACATGCGTACGTACGTGAAAATATACGACGGTATTTATATATAGATACATAATCAAATAATGTTGATCAAATATCGACTATCATCTTCTCGTCACTAGTTTGTATGTTATCTACATAAGTTTTGTATGGGCTTTTGCATAATAGAATCAAAGAACGTTCTGACGTTAACAGTTACTTTTTTGAGTATGCTTATCTTAGTAAGATTCACCTCAAGAATTCATAAATTGCATGCATACTAAATTATATATATATATATATATATATATATATATATATTAGACATTAAGAGGAGGTTATATATATATATATATATATATATATATATATATATATATATATATAAATATATATAAATACCCGTTCACATACACCTTTCACGATAAAGATAGAACCCAGAATGCAATTGCTCGATTATATCTAATTCTGGGTTCTATCTTTATCGTGAAAGATGTATGTGAACGGATATATATATATATATATATATATATATATATATATATATATATATATATATATATACTAGACTACCGCTGACCCGTTGGGTCAGTATGTTATATTAGCTATGGAATTAGTGTATAAGCGTCACAAGTGACGTAAAGAAAATAGTTTTTTGTGACATAACAGAAACATTTCTATGAAGGTATATTAAAATGAAAAAAGAATATACATAGATTTCTATGAGTGGTTCTGTTTATAATTGTTTATTTAAAAAAAAAAACTTACAACCATTGAATTATAAGTGGTTTGCCATATTTATAAGTAAATGTGTACTGAATAGATACCATAATACTTAAAGTTAAATTCAAATTTTGTATATCTTTTAATTTAAACGCGAAAAAAAAAAACAATTGGGACGCTGAAAACGTACACAGTAAAACAATACGTTTTATTGTGGGGTTGATTATTTATTTGTAACGCTAATTAAAAAAACATATTTTCGAGGTTATATATTTATGTTGGCAGTGTAGAAGAAAATGTATGAATGTTTTAGTAAGAAAGGATATTACAAAATGGAGAATAAATTTGAAAATGAAGACGGTGGGTAAGTGCTCTTATGGTTGTCAACGGGTTAAAGTAGATTTATTTAATAAACTTAAACATAATACAGAAATGAACGATGTAAAAAAATGCAGAAAGTATTAACAATTATTTATTTGGATAATTTAAACGCGAAAAACAAAAACAATTGGTACGCTGAAAACGTATACAGTAAAACAATACGTTTTATTGTCGCGTTGATTATTTCCTTATGTACGCATGCACAACCGGAAGTCGTAAACCGGATGTTGGGTTACAACACCCGTTACAAGGTCATTAGAGTTTTATAATTATATAGATATATACACAGGCGACAAAAAGAAAGTTCGCACTCATTTGATTCCCTTTTATTCTTCTATATGTTTACCTGTTTATATTTGACTTTTTTTTTTTAATATTCTAGTGTTCACGTCAATTTAAAAACATAACTTCAAATTGAGGAGGCAAAAAGAAAGTCCGCACAATGGAAAATTGTTATTTAAATGTAACTTTAGAACATTAATGCAACATAAATACAACAGGAACACAATGAACTAGTTAATATTTAGTAGCAGAGCCTTTCTACAATTTGATTGCCTGTAATCTTTTGAGAATTCCTTGAATTAGACTGCAGCAATACTTCGGGGAAAGGGCATCCCACTTTTCTTCAATTTTGGTGCAAAGTTCTTCCAAATTTGAAATTGTATCATTGTGTAACCGTTGCTTAATGTAAATCCATACGTTTTCGATAGGATTGAGGTCTGGAGATTATGCAGGCCAATCCAAACACGGAATATCATGCTCTTCCAGGAACCTCTTGACATTGCCAGCTGTGTGAATAGGAGCATTATCCTGCATGAAGATGGGATTATCATCCAAATTCCGACAAAGTAGAGTAGAAAATGCTCAGTTAACATATTAATGTACTTGGTCGAATTAATTCGTTCTTGCAAACGAACTATAGGCTCTGAACAATTGATACTAATAATGCCCCACGCCAAAACTAAACTTCCACTACCTTGCAGCGTTGAAACTGAGCACCTAGTATTAAATTCTTCGTCTTTCCTACGACGTGCGTACTGCCTACCATCCCTGCCTAGCCTATTGAACTTGCTTTCGTTGCTAAAAAGCATTTTTGACCAATATGTAAAGTCATGATCTTTATTGCATCTGACAAAGTCCAGAGGGCGCTTTCTGTTCTTTTAAGAAATCATTGACTTGCGTCTTGCAACATATCCTCGCAAATTAAATTCCTTTAATCTGTTCTTGACAGTAGAAAGAGAGCACTTTTTTTTACAAGATTGCACTCCTATTGGATTTGAAGAGCCGTTTTAAATCTGTTTCTTAGGCTGCGGATCTTGATAGCTTTGCCTTCCCTGTTAGAACGACCAGATTTAGGGGCATCACGAACATTGCCGGTGTTTTAGTGCTTTTGCACTGTCTTTTGTTCTGTTTTCTCATCACATTTCAATCTGCGGGCGATTTCTCGATTGGATAAACCAGGTGGAGATTAATGAGCTCCTGACGATCACTAAGAGAAAGTCGTTGCATATCAACTAAATGTTACGTTTTATAACCTAGAACAACAACAATTATGATTAGAGATGCTTTTTTGCCTTTTGGTGGATATTTTAAACTGATTTAGGGGCGATAATTTAAGCTGGTTTTAAACGAATTTGTTGCTGCGGACTTTCTTTTTCCCTCCTCAATTTGAAATTATTTTTTTGAATTGACGTGAACACTAGAATATTTCAATTAAAAGTCAAATATGAACAAGTTAAATTATAGAGGAATAAAAGGCAAATTAAATGAGGTATACGTTGTTTAAACAGCTACATTAAATTCAGCTTAAATTTGTAGTTTTTGAAAAATTACAAGTGCGGACTTTCTTTTTGCCGGGACTATATATATATATATATATATATATATTAGTGATGGGACGAGTCCAATATTTTTCCCGATTCCGATACAATTACCGATTTCATACTAAATTCCCGATTCCGATACAATTACCGATTTCATACTAAATTCCCGATTCCGATACAATTACCGATTCCGATTCTTTATAAATCGCTAAATGTTTAACCATAAAAGATGTTATTTTGCCCTGATTACCGTAAAAAACACATTTTAAATGTGCCTATATTTTCTTAAACGTAAAAACACACTTGTAATGAGGTGATCTAGCAATTTTAGTCTTACTAGAAGCTTAAATCAATAAATATTTATTATTTCATTATTACTACAGGCAGTGGAAGATGTTTCTGAAACCAAAATCAAATAAAAAAGATAATTTAAGGAATCGTTTTTGGCATCGGAAAATAGGCTCAAATTTTTCAGATTCCGATACTGCAAAAAGCTCGATTTTTTTCGAGTCCCGATTCCGATTAATAGTCCCAACACTAATATATATATACGACAGTAATTTCAAAATAAATGCACCTTAAAAAAAAGTTTAAGAGCTACAAAGACGAGTGTGGTATCATTAAAACGAGCGATCTTTAGTGCTCCAGAATTTATTTTTTCTACATAGTCACCACCATTCTTAATGCACTTTTGACAGCGATGAACGATGGCTGTGCATGGACATCCGGAGCGCTCTTTGTTATAGAAGGCAGTTCCAAAAATAAAGCCTTCTATTTCTTTTGTTATCTCAAAAAGTTCAAGAGCTACGAAGACTGAAGTGGCACAATTAAAACGAGCGACCCTATTGTGCTCAAGCATTTATTTTTCTACAGACATCTCTGCTTTTGACGCTCATCCATGACAAGGGTTTCTTTCTTAGAGTCTTAAACCGTTAATATCTGCAACAGAGATAGGGAACATTTCAGGTCATGAATGCATAAGTTCAGTTATCATAACAATGCAATTTTA
>NC_136486.1:41582986-41600486 GCF_053919585.1 Euprymna scolopes | reverse complement strand
GCGAGGCAATAGTATAGTGATCGGTATTGGTGAAAACAGCTCGAGAAAAACTTATTGAGACGACTATGTTGTAGTCAGCTGGAAAGCAATTCCACGGTACAGAATTCCACAAGCAGGCAGTTTTGGGAAAGAAACTCTGTCAATGAAATTAACGTTTAGATTTAGGCACAGACAGATTGTGAAGGAAATTGTTGGCGGTGGTTGTAGCTAAGCGAGTGTTTGCTGTGAATCTTTTGCAAGGGACTAAAGATTAAAGTTCAGTCAAGCACTTGCCATGAAAATAACAATCGAACAGGGATGGACAAATAACGTCTATTCTGCGAGAATGAGGTTGAAATGAGGAAAAAGGGACATCACCTACCAGACTTAAAAGCCATTTTTGAATAGTGTAAAGGAAAAAAAGGGAGTCTGATCAACCTCCCACCCAGATGTGGCAACAGTACTAGATAGATAAACATTAGCATTTTGATAATTGCGGTACAAATTTATTTATGTTTTAAAAATGAGTGTAAATAAAGGGAACTCAGTGTGGGGTGATTCGTTTTTAGCTAACAAATAGATTGCAACTTGTTGAAAATCACATCTTTAAATTTAAAAAAGTAGAGGAAAGTAACATTTGAACACAAACAACAGTATTTATATGCTATAAATCTATATTTATATAGATATATAGTATATATATTTTATATGCTATAAATCTATATTTATATAGATATATATTATATAGATATAATTTATATGCTATCTCTGGCTAAGTGGTTAACAACAATGACTAAAAACGTAGGTGTGCCAAGTTCGAATCCAGCTCGTTCCACAGAAACACTTTTATCAAACTAAAACTTATGTATAACTTAAAATGCTAAAACACAAATAACAACAACAGAAACAGAATAATTATTATATTACAACCAAAACAATCAAGAAGAAAAAACAAACAAACAATAATTAATTAAAAGCTCATTCTATACTCAGCGTCTATTACCTCTCCTTTTCTACCATTTTTTTCTACCCTGGATTTTCTTTGTCGAGTTCTGCAGAATAACGCTCATTTTTACCGAACAGATATAGTCGAACTTATATGCAAATTAGTTAATTTAGTGGCTCACATTGAATATATATAAGAATTTATGAAAACGAACATTTCTACTGTTAGTCTGAGAAATGGATCAAACTTTCGCACTTACCCATCTAGAAAATGGCGATGGTTAAGTGATTAACAATACGGACTGACGATCTGGGTATTCTAAGTTCGAATCCAGTTCGCTCCACAAAAATCACTTTTATTTAGCATGTTGGCAACATTCTAGAAAAATATCGGAGAAACCAATGCCAACAGTAGAATTTTAGGATTCATCCGATATGATGATGATGATGATGATGATGTAGATATGAATCTAATCACGTCATGTTCTGATACTTTGTTTTCGGTCCTCAGTCATTTGTAGCAAAAATCCTTCTCTTCTTTATTTTTGTCACATTCCAAAGCCCTTTTGGAGATGAACTGGATTTTTTTTCCACATCTAAAAGCGACTTTGTGCCAAACTCTGTCCATTCCATTTATTGTTTGTCATCCTTTCGTTATCACATTGAAAATCTAAATGACATTTCTATGTTTCTTGACCTTTTGGCTAGGATGAAAGTGCAGTATCTCTTTTGATACTAGACTTCATCATTTTTGTCCTCTGTCAGTGAAAGAGGCCACTGTAATTGTCATTTTTGTTACTAATCAAAGATTGTCCCTTTTTAGAAACTGGATTATTCTCCACATATAAAAAATGACCTCTTGTCTTACTATACTCTTGCGGAAAGACAAGTAAATAGCGACCGTATAGCAAATTCGAATCGCAATGTTAAAAGAAAAGCGTTTCCTACGCACTGTATTTTTTATTGGATATAGGTAAGACTTTGCCGGTCCGCAGACGGGACGAGGGAACAAGCAAAATAAGATCTCGCTTTATTAATGACTTGCACATGGGGGTGGGGAGCGGCCTTGCCCGCTCATAAAGCATGCTTTAAAATGATATTTTAATTCATACATATTTCGTATTTATTATTATAAGGCCAATCCTCTGTTGAATATTAGGTTGTACCTAATATATAATACTGATGTTAAAAGATATAAAAAATACTTTGGTGCCATCAGCTAGAATCAAAACCAAGACATTTAGCGCTCCAGGCGCGTTACCTACCGTTTGAGCTATCGACAGATAGATAAGACATACTTAAAACTTCAAGCTATGAATGAATTCGGGCATGGGTAAAAGTAATAAAAAACATGTCGGCAAGCTGAGATGAACATTTTGCATTTCAACTTGCCGACATATTTCTGTACGCGTTATTTATCCATCCAAACAAAGATTTTACTTCTTATACACCATTCTATGATGTCAGTGTTATGTGACCAGTATTTAAAAAGTTTATCGGTTAAATATTTTTAAACACACATACATACACCTACTGTTTTATTAACATAGGTTATCGTCCTCTCAGCTATCAGCCACCCTTCCTTTCCTCATGTTTTGAATGACTATCTTATCCGCTTCACCATGTCTAATTATCCAGTCAAATTGTCATCAGAAACCGGAAGTCAAAATAAGCAGACAATCTTGACTATAACTCCGGATTTTTTTTGTAAATGTTTGCTTTCATATTATTCTTAATTATTCTTATATTTCGTGTATTAAAATTCACATAATAAAGTGCATAATCGAGGGAATGTTCATAAATACGTTGATAATATAAACAAGATTCGGGGATCATTTATTGACACAAGGTCTCTCATGCGGGAGCTTCACAACGGGGTGCGGAGCCGTTCGACGAGGGAGCATTCGCAGTTGTCATCAACGGGAAAGAATTTTTTTTTCCCTTTCTTACGTATTGCTCTCACTTTCGTTCTCATTCTTTACCTCCCCCCTCTCTCTCTCTGATTTATCTCAGTCTCTACTTCTTTCTTTCTCTTTTTCTCACTTTCAACAGCTGTTTATCAGTTCCTCGAGTCAGAAATAAAGAGAGAAAGACATGACATGAAAGCCAGACTGAACTGGCGACGCTTGGCATTATTAACACATATTTAGTTTGACCGAATAAAACGTAGTTTTTTTTGTTTGTTTTTTTGCCCATTCATCGATCTAATAATAAAAAAAACAGGTGTGCCAACGTGCGTGTATGAACGTCGATCTACACCCTTTATAAACCACGGTTCTTGGAAGAAGGACTTGACCACTTTGAGCGGTATATAATATTTTAGTAAACCTACACCCATGATGGGACGGTGTTAAATTACGGTTTCATAGTAGTCATTTTACTCCTCTGCATTTAAATAATCATAAAGAGGGTGAAGCGATCCTGTCTCTGCTCTATCATTATTTGCATGGCAGGTGCCTAGCTGAGCTTTACTCTATGCCTCCCCCTGTAAGGCATTCACAGCAAGCACTCGACTAGCTACAACCGCAATTAGCAATTTCCCTTACTTGCTTATCAGTGTCTAAAGCTAAACAAAAAATCCATGAGCAGAGCTTTTTCCCCCAGAACTGCTCGCACGTGGAACACAATACCGCGGAACTGCTTCCCAGCTGACTATAATATGGCCATTTTCAAGTCCAATGTAAACAAGTTCGTCATGGGCCATTCTTTTAAAATAAATTAACTCATCTAATTTCCACCATCACCGATATTGTCTCACCTGACATTCTTATTCTTGAGTGACCTCCGGGCCTTGAACAGCGATAACTATACAGTAGAACCCCGGGATACGGCATTAAAAATGAGTAACAAAATACAGTACAGTATATAATACCCATGTATATAATCAAATATCATTATAAATAACACCGTAAGGCGGGGCAAATACCGTAACCAGGTGTCAGAAAGACTTTGTATTCCACATTGTAACCTGAAAAAAAAAAAAAAAAACGTATCCTATGGCAACCATATCCCGGAGTTCTACTGTATAATAAAATAAATAAACTGGCCCCAAACTGTACTTGATTAAATCAGTCAAGCAAAGTAGTTAGAGATAGCTAATGTATATATTTAACTTGTCTTCGAAAACTTTCGCTGACAGATTGATGTTGAAGCCCAGCAACACACGTTATCACGCCGTCCTATTGGTGGTTGACATCTTTTTTTCTGCGGTCTTTTTTTTCTAGACATACCTTAATTGTTGATTTCTTTTTAGCCCGCTTTGCCACAATTCTATTATTGTCAATTACCCACATGATTTCCTTGACACCCCTTCCTTCCTTCATTCATTCATTCATTCCTCCCTTCCTTCCTTCCTTCATTCCTTCATTCATTCATTCCTCCCTTCCTTCCTTTCTTCCTTCCTTCATTCATTCATTCATTCCTCCCTTCCTTCCTTTCTTCCTTCCTTCATTCATTCATTCATTCCTCCCTTCCTTCCTTCCTTCCTTCCTTCCTTCCTTCCTTCATTCATTCATTCCTCCCTTCCTTCCTTTCTTCCTTCCTTCCTTCCTTCATTCATTCCTCCCTTCCTTCCTTTCTTCCTTCCTTCATTCATTCATTATTTCCTCCCTTCCTTCCTTACTGTCCAGACTTTATCTTCCTCTGCTTCTTCCACTATTATACATCGACTCAATCTCAAACCATTTTATCAACATGGCGATTAGTTATTTTAATTGAATAAAATGTTTCATTAAGATGAGTATTATTTATTTATTCATTTATTTATGTATTGCGGACTATTATCCTCATCTTTTAGTTGTTGTTTCACGACGTTTCGGCCATAGCGGTTTCAATCCTCCCCAAAGCCGGCCAGAGGTTTAGTTGGCCAAAACGTGGTGAGACGATGACAACAACTATGAAAGGCAGTAATTAATTGCTGAGGATGCAGCTAGGAGACTCGGAGTTCCTATCCCGTCGCGGTAACCACCTGACGAAGGCCAGAAGAATAGTTGGCCGGAACATCGTGAAACAACAGCTAAAAACATGAAGATAATAGTCCACAATAAATAAATGAATGGCGATTAGTTTTAAATTTTGTGAATCAAATACTTTTTGAAATGAAAATAGACATACGATCAACATTGCAGTTAACGAGTTATTAAATACTTGTCGGTGACTGTCACAGTGACCACCTCCAATGGTCTGCTCTCGCTGCTAACCGTGATACCTGGTGATGTACTGTCCACCAGGCTGTCGCCTCCTTTGAGATCTTCCACGCAGAGAATCTGCAGGAGAAGCGCTGCAGGAGGAAGATTCGGGAAGCCTCAGCTACACATGACGCGACTTTTGACTGCAGCAGCTGTGGCCAAACCTGCTTGTTACGTAGTTGTTGTCGTATCACCACGTTTTTTGGCCGGCTTTGGGTAGGATTGAAACCGCTACCTTCAGACAATCATCACCTGGAATCGTAAAAGATTCACCGTCTCTATCAACTGCGCCACGGCCCCCGAAGGCCGATCAATGTCGAATTTTTTGGTCTTATAAATTCATGTTTATTATTTGATCTTTCATGGTCGGGTCCGTATATATTATTTTTAATTGGAATTCATTGAGATGAGTATTATTTATTAATTCACTAATTAAACCTTGATCTGATCTGTGGCGCAGTTGATAGAGACATTGAATCTCTACGGTTCCAGGTGATGATTGTCTAAAGATAGCGGTTTCAATCCTACCCAAAGCCGGCCAGAGGCTTACTTAGCCAAAAATCGTGGTGAGACGACAACAACTACGGAAGGCAGTAATTGCAGTCAGGAAACTCAGAGTTCCTATCCGTCGCGGTTACCACCTGATGAAGGCCAGAAGAATAATTGGTCGAAACGTCGTGAAACAACTAATAAAATAATGAGGATAATTGTCTGCAATGAATAAAATTAAATATGTTTTTGTTTAAACTCATAAATGTTTGACAATGCTTCATCAAAAATTACTATTTGCAAAGTATTTGTGACAGTAAAGCTTTACAACCTTATTTGTTACAATGCTGCTTTTTTTTCTTTTGGTACGTATGCAAAATAAGGACCGTATCATTGTCGGAATTTTCCGGACAAAAACGCCGAAAGCTACCGAAACGCTGAGCCAATGAAATCGCAGCAGCTCACGTCATTTACAAAAACAATTATTCGCTATCATTGGTTTAATATATGCCAAAATATAAATATTAATCTTGATTTGAACAAAAAATCATAAAAAAGAAAAGAAATCACAAAAATTGTTAAAAACATTTTTTTTGTTTGTCCTCAATTGTTTGCTAATAAAGAAATAAATATTCATTTATGAAACTTACCTTTCAATAAGTGTTTTTTCTTGAATGTTCTTTACGTAAAAATTTTCGAATAATTATTCATTATATTTTCTTCTTAAAAACAAAAAAGAGTATTGTTTTCATTTTTAACTGAATTATCATCAAATTACAAAAATAATATTTTTTTAATTTAAAAAAAAATTGGCAATGTTGGTGCGAAAAAGTCATTAAACTTTCGTTCGGCACATTCCGGTATTTACGTAAACTGCCCAGAAAGTTTCGACGATAGGACGGTTCTTATTCTGCATAAATACAGATTTTTATAATGCCTCAAGTGATTCAATTAAATTAAATAGTGATCTATGTTTATTGGATTTTTATGAGATGTCTTCTTAAAAATAGTTTCAAATTTGTTGATCTAAATGTCTAAGAACATACGCCATCATTTTAATGTCTTGCGTTTTTAAAAAAATTTTTATTGCACCTTTCAATAATTCGTTCTCAAAGAGAAGACCAAATCCTGTAATCGTATTGATTGGGATTCTTGTCCATTTTTAAACCAAAAACAACATTGTAATTTTGCTGCAGAGAAATGGAGGAAAAATTTATTTTTATGATTATGATAATGATGATGATAATAATGATGATGATGAAACCTTTGAATTAGCATTTTAAAATAGATTTAGTATCATATAAACATCGTAAATAATGCAGTTAATATGTATAAATTTCACATCTAACACAATGTTTACCATTTAACAAGTATCATAAGTCACTGCATGCTTTAAACTATCTATCTATATATCTATCTAGCTATCGATATACAATTAAAACGTTATCGTGTGTTTTGGGAGTTCGTCTCTTCGCACGCAAATCGATACATTTGCTTAGTTAATAAAAAGGGACAGGCAGAGTACACTTTACGAAGGCAGTAGTTAACCATGTAAATAATCAGAGTAGATCGTGTGTAAAGTCTAAGCGATTTTTTTAAAAATGGATACGGGATACGTATTACATAAATTTAAATTAATGAACATAATAACAAAGAACATTATATATAAAAATTTTCACTTTTATCCGAAGACGTTCGTTCGTTCGTTGATCCGAGCGTAACCGGCGAATCTCTCGTATTTTGTTTTCATTTTTTCTTGTGTTTAAATGTTCGTTCCATCCATATATATATATATATATATATATATATATATATATATATATATATATATATATATATGTGTGTGTGTGTGTGTGTGTGTGTGTGTGTGTTTTATTTATTTTTTATTACCGTTTTATCTGTTTAATTACATATGCTTCGGATGCCGGACCATGTTTACGATCCAGTAGTCTCGTCAGACCTTACAGGAATGGTTGTTGTCATTTGGAAGAAAGGTTTTATAGGAAATACTAGAGAAAAAAAAGAGGAGGGTAAGAGATAATAAGGGGGAGGGAGACGGGTATCGACAATAGTTAACTTTTGGAGGTTAAAATACATTAGATTGTAGTGTGTGTTTGTGGGGGGTAGAAGATTCAGGTAGGCGTGGGTGAAGATATATGGATATATGGAGGGGGGAGAGAGCGGGGTAAAAAGGGGAGCAAAGGGAGGAAGGGAAATTCAATTTTAGGTTTTAAGATTTGGCTGCTTTTGGTTGTTTAGGCCAGCACTGGACTATATTAAATAGACGAGAGAGAGAGAGAGAGAGAGAGAGAGAGAGAAAGAGAGAGGGGGAAGGGAGGGAGAGAGACGGAGAGAGAGGGAGACAGTTATATGAAATAGATGAGAGAGAGAGACAGTTAGAGAGAGAGAGAGAGGGAGAGAAAGGACTTGTGTACGTGTCATATGGGCTTGACTAGTAAGAGGTTCGATTTCGAATGTTCGTAGTAGCCACGATAAGTCGATTCGTTCATTTGAATTGACAATGAGTTGTTTTTAGGTAGTTAAGTGTTAATACATATACCAACACACGGGCATATACGCATACATACACACACATATGTACATATCAACACATCCACACACATTTACATACGCACATACACACACACATATATATAATGTACATGCCAACTTACATGCATCTAAATGCAGAGATACATACACATACACATTTACTCATATACATAAATACATACACACAAACATATATATATATGCATATATATATATATATATATATATATATATATATATATATATATATATATACATATACGAGACATAGATCTCCGGTAAGATACGGATGTACATATATATAAATACACACATGTACCCACATATACGCATACACAATTATATAAATATAGATATTTATAAAAATATAAATACACACACACACACATACACACACATACACACACACACATATATATATAGAGACATGTGTATATCTATACAAAGTAAATAAAGTAACGTTAGGATAAATAAATAAACGGGTATAGTTAATAATGCGAGGTTAGGTAGACGCATTGTAAGATATGTTCAAATACATGTTGTTGGTTTAATATTTAGGGGTCTGTATGGATTTGCGTTGCTCATTAAGTAGGAATTAAGTTATAGTGGCTACAAAAAGGGAGAAATTTATAGGGATCTAAATATAAGTAAGGATAAAGATAAAAATAGAAATAGAATAAATGAATAGATTAAGAAAAAAAAATTTTAATTTTAAAGAAATTTAAAAAAATTAGAAATTAAGAAGTAAAAGTGATAGAAATAGTAGGAGGAAGAGGGGGAAAAATGATGATTGTAAATTAAATGCGGAGAATGTGTAGATGTGTTTAGGGAGTAATTTTCATTTTCTTTAGTAGTTTTTTGTATATATATTGGTTAAATTTATATGTATCGGAGATATAAATGCAAGCAGTAAAGGTTATTACTAAGGCTAGAATATTCATAATTAGGTTGTATTATATTTATAGTTATATGGTTAGTAGGATGTCTATGAGTTTAAACGTGGTTTGACCGATATAGGGGGCCTGAAGGTTTAAAGGTTAAAGATTATGAAGGTGGTGGTTAAGTTCTAATGAGTCAGGGGTTCTTGTAGTTCCGTTAAGTTCATATATATATAGGGGTGGGGTCATAACATTGTGTTTTGGGCAGTGGTTATGTTTAACTTTATTTTCAGTGTTGCATATATATATATATGATGATTGATGATTGCAACGTCTTGTCAGACGAGTGCCACCCCCTCAGACATTTAAAATCCATGAGCCCAAATGTCTGAGGGAGTATCTACACAAATATGATGTTACAGAGTCTTAGCTTTGTACGACAGCTAAGTCTCTCTCTCGGTTCAAAATGCTGAGATCCAGCAACAAGCAAGAGCAAGATAGCCAGCAACAAATTAAACTGCAGACCAGCTTAATGCGGATACTGGTCTTCCGCTTTATGGTTTTTTAAATCAGAGATTTACTTCTCCTAGAAAGGTTGCCTTCACCACGGCTTACGGGAGCCCTCTCTACCCCAATACACATATACACACACACACACAAATATACACGGTGCTAATTGGCCGTTGACCCAGAAAAAGAGTTCATTCGCCCTTTGGAAGGTCTTGTTTTTAATCCTTCAGGGAGACTAGCCGCCCTCCTCACCAAACAAGTCTGGTGGGGGAACCAGTTTAGTCGCCGGTGACCCGACCATGAGGCAGGTAGTACTGGGTTACATGGTACCAGTAGCATATGACATGACCTGACACATATATATATATGTACATACATACATACATACAAACGCATACACATATAAATCCAGACATAGCTACACCTGTGTACAAACGTTCACCCATGTATACACATAGATATACATATACACATACACATTACCACCCAGATGCACGCATACACATATATGTATCATGTATTCATACACATATATGAATTCATGTAAATGTGTATATGTATATGTATATCTATGTGTATGCATGGGTGAACGTTTGTACACAAGTATAGTTATGTCTGGATTTATATAAGTGCATGTGTTTATATATATATATATATATATATATATATATATATATATATATATATATATATATCAGCAATATATATATATACCTATATCCGCAAATCAAAATACAAAGTTTTACCCATGTCCATGTTACCTACATCAAAAATTTCAAGTCATTAGACCCAAAATTGGCGGAGAAATTTGGTAAAATCTACAAAGGTCAACTCTTTCAACTTTGACCTTTTGGCAGCAAGATTTTCGCCTCCAAACTGTTTAAAATGCTTGCTGCATACCTGAATACCTGTTATGTATAAATTTAAAATGTTTAGACCCAAAATTGACTGAATAGTTTGCGACACACACACACACACACACACACACACACACACACACATATATATATATATATATATATATATATATAAACACGTGTATAGCTTTATTGCAGGTTAATATTGTTATAATTTTGAAATTGCTATGAAACGCAGAACAGTAAAATTTGGTACACTGGAAGAGTATAACAAGGTTCCTTATTTCCCGGATTTTTATGGAATTTGAACAAATATTTTAAAAATTATGCTCATTTTGCTATTTTTTGGTAATTTTAAGTGTGTATCACTTAATTGCAAGTCTCCCAAAATGCTTAGAAAGGGTCAATTGGCAGCTAGTGAAAAAGGAACGGGAGGTGGAGGTGTCATATTTTGGGCTGGAATAATTTACGATGATTTAATGGGACCATTTCGAGTGCCAGAAGGTGTAAAATTGACAAGCCAATCTTATATTTTTTAAATTAGCATTTGTCACCATGGCTTGATGACCTTCCATTGGCACGTCATCGCAAATTGGTTTTTATGCACAACAAGGCGCCATCCCACTCAGCCGAGGCTACGACATCCTGCGTTAAGTCATTAGGTATAAGTGGAAAAAATTTGATGACATGGCCACCTTGTTCTTCAGATATAAACCCAATTGAGCAGCTCTGGGCAATAATAAAGATGAAAGTTTATGAAAGAAGTATTCAATTTTTGTTGAAGGATGAACTTTGGAGAAAGATTTTGGAAATTTCCTATAGCATCACATCATCTCAAATCCACCGATTGACATCATCAATTGACAAAGTGATTTTGAAGCATGAGAGTTATGTTGATAAATAAATATTCCCTTAAACAAAATAATGTGAAATTCATACTTGTTTATAGTTAATATTGTTACTGGATGTGTTTTTTATTCCATATAAATAGAAATATGAAGTTAGAATATTGTTTTATTACTGGAAATATACATTTTTAGACACTTGCAATAAAATGATACACATTTAAAATTACCAGAAAATAGACAAATTAGCATAACTTTCAAAATATTTGTTCACATTCCATAAAAACCAGGGAAATAAGGCACATTGTTATGCTCTTCCGGTGTATAAAATGTCCCTTCTCTGCGTTTCATAGCAATTTAAAAATTAAAAATATTCACCTGCAATAAAGCAATACACAGGGTTAATAATATATATATATATATATATGTAATTATTGCCTATGATTTTTTAATACCTACAGACACTAGTGTTTCACCCTTTCGAGAATCATCAGTGCAGAGTGACACGATTACTAACGGTTATATATATATATATATATATATATATATATATATATATATATATATATATATATATTGTAATATTTTTTAGAATCTGATTGATATAATATATATGTTTCAATATATTAACATTCTCCTCTCAAGCAAAATTACTTCTCTCCTAATATAGATATGGCTAGACGTCAAATCTCTAATATGTTACGTAACATCTTCTCTCCTCTTCTGATGAGAAGAATCTAATTAATGTATCGTCCTTATTGAATAAACAAATAAATATATATGCATTAGTAAATGTTTTTATATTGTCGGATTTTATTTTTTTTACATTTTATGAAAGATCCAAAGTAAAATGTTGAGGTTTGCATTATCCGGATAAGTCTCTTCTTAAAGAATCAATCTAATTTTTGTGACTCCCCTATATATATATATATATATATATATATATATATATATATATATATATATATATATATATATATATATATATATATATATATTTATATATATATATATATATATATTTATATATATATATATAGTCATCCACATACAGTACTGTTTCGCTGTATCACAGCTGATCAGTATGGCTAGACAGAAAACTACCTCAAGCCTGGAACGAAACCCGACCGCCCGTAAGACAATCAAAGCCCCTAACCATTACGCTGTGCGAGTAGGGAATTAACGATGTTTTGACATCGTTCGAAATAATATGTATATATATATATATATATATATATATATATATATATATATATATATATATATATATATATATGTATATATATATGTATATATATATATATACACACATATATATATGCATATATATATATATATATATATTAATGTTGGGACGATTAATCGGAATCGGAATCAAGAATCGGAAAAGTCGGAATATATTTTGTATTTGATTTTGCTTAAAGCTAAATCCTCCATTATTTATAATAATTATAAAAGAATAAATAATTATTGATTTTAAACCTCTAGTGAAGCTAAAATCGTTAAATCGTTCCCCCACGGATATATTTTACGTTTACGAAATATTTGCACACATATCATGTTTTATGGTAACTAGAGAAAAATATAACTATATAATTAAATATTTAGAGATTTATAAAGAATCGGAATCGGTAATTGTGTCGGAATTGGAAAAATATTGGAATCGTCCCATCACTAATATATATATATGTGTGTGTATATATATATATATATATATATATATATATATATATATATATATATGTATGTATGTATATATAATCCTCCAGGGAGACTAGCCGCCCTCCTCACCAAACAAGTCTGGTGGGGGAACCAGTTTAGTCGCCGGTGACCCGACCATGAGGCAGGTAGTACTGGGTTACATGGTACCAGTAGCACATGACATGACCTGACACGAAAAAAACAAAAAAAACATTTAAAACAAGACCTTCCAAAGGGCGAATGAACTCTTTTTCTGGGTCAACGGCCAACTAGCACCGTGTATATTTGTGTGTGTGTGTATATGTGTATTGGGGTGGAGAGGGCTCCCGTAAGCCGTGGTGAAGGCAACCTTTCTAGGAGAAGCAAATCTCTGATTTAAAAAACCATAAAGCGGAAGACCATTACCCGCATTAAGCTGGTCTGCAGTTTAATTTGTTGCTGGCTATCTTGCTCTTGCTTGTTGCTGGATCTCAACATTTTGAACCGAGAGAGAGACTTAGCTGTCGTAAAAGATAAGACTCTGTAACATCATATTTGTATAGATACTCCCTCGGGCATTTGGGCTCATGGATTTTAAATGTCTGAGGGAGTGGCACTCGTTTGACAAGACGTTGTAATCATCATATCATATATATATATATATATATATATATATAACTTATTACCTAGTTCTATTTATAACTTACTACCTAGCTCTACCTACGTATTGAGCACTGTTGAAGTAAATACTTAAAGTTTACGCATAAATTTAAACTTTCGTATATTAATCTATGTGATTAAATGAAGTATATATATATATATATATATATATATATATATATATATATAAGTATCTGATAGGTTAACATTAATTCTGTGTAGCATAATGTGTAGCATAATTTCCACGTATTTTTTCATAACTTTTATATATATATATATGTTGCATATTTTAAAAGTAAACATTAATCAGAAGTGACTTTTCTTGGGGCTTCCTCGTTAAGCTCAAATATCAGCTGACGTAATATAGTAAACAAACACAGACAGAATTTGATGAACGACATTATCCTTATTATTTATTTATTTTGTTTTATTTTTTGCTAATTAGTCTACCTTGAAAATTATTCCTCGTTATATATAATATTCAGTAGAGGATTGATTTTATAATAATGCATACGCAATCTGCATAAATTAAAATAAAATATATTGAACAATATTGTACGACCAGGCAACGCCGGGCGGGCTTCCAGCTAGTATATATATATATATATATATATATACGAGTTAGCCGGACATTTGTTTGAGACAAGCTGAACCGTTGGCTTATGAAAACATTAAACAGTGTAAGGTAAATAAAACCAAATCTGATTGGTTAGTTAGGAAAACTAAATCTCACAGTACACTTTATAATGTTCATAGCGGGAATGAAACGTGTAGCTTAATTGTTATCAATAAATTTTTATGCTATTATGCTCCACTTGCGTACTAAGCACTGTTGAAGATAAATATTGAAAATTTATACTCATATTATATCACTTAATGATATTGAATGTATATACACGAAACAATAATTTATTTATACAATAGCAGGGCGCCCGGCGTTGTCCGGTCGTAAAATACGCTTGCATATAGTATTTCAATTCATGCAGATTTCATATTTATTATTATAGGGCAAATTCTCTATTGATTATTATATTGCACCTAATATATAATAGTGATTTAAAAAATTAAAAACAAATATATTACTTGGATTGCATTAGCTAGAATCGACACCAAAACATTTAGTTCTTTAGCGGTCTTTGTTGAACGCACGTGGATAGCATCTTACATGGCATCTTGTATTTTAATATATATATATATATATATATATATATATATATTCTGTAAGTGCCTGCCCATTGGCTGATTAGGAAGAGAGCGTTGGAAACTAGGAAGCTGATTGGCTAACTAAAAATTCAATAGAATATGCGTATATAAAAACGCGAGACTATAACAACTCTTCGCATAAGCCTGACGAATCCTAATGTAGATGAAATGCGGAATATTCTGTGTAGCTTAATTGCCATATATATTTTTCTAACTTACTATATATATATATATATATATATAAAGTTGAGTTTTTTCTCGCTCTGACATTGATATTAAAAGCCTACTTTTTCTATCCAATAATTATTTAAACGAAATTTTAATATACTCATTCATGGATATCAAGCGATAACATGATACTTTAATAATTTGCATAATCCCTTGATAGAAAAGTGTGAATCGGTATCTAATCAGATGATTGGTTTCAGTTCACTATTACGCTGAATTCTATTTATGCATAGTTTCTTCATTCTGCATAATTGCGTAGAATTTAAGATAAAAACATTCTAGCATACAGAAATACTTATATCTATACATCTCTCTCTATATAAAACTGATCTACCATACCCCACTCTGAATATTTGGTTGGTTGGTTGTTTTTGTTTTACAGCATATTAACCCTTTTCGGGTTATTTAATGCCGAATCCAAAGATTTTGAAGAAAATTTTTTAATAGAATATATTTGTTGTTTTCAAATCAGTTTCTATTTAACCCATAGTTAGGACCCTAACAGGTGCTACCACTCCGGGTCAGAGTGGACCTGGGAGCAATGGTAATTAAAGGGTGGCTCCACAATCCCCAAAGCCCGCAAGCTGGGGCCTCACCACTGGATATAGTTTAAGGTCATATCCAAGACCCTGAATATTTGGTTTACAGAGTTAAACATCTTGAGTTGAGCATATTAAGAAGTGATACACGAATTACCATTAGCGTATAAGCGATGCTCTTTGTGTAAACAAATCGAGCCGAGGTAGTTCGGCGCGATGTCAAAACAACGTTAAACTCATAACTCACGCAGCAGCCGCCAATAACGTAATGGTTAGGAGCTGTGACTGTCGTACAGACGGTCGGGTTTCAATCCTGGCTTGAGGTAGTTGCCTATCTAGCCGCACTGATGAGTTGCGAAACAGTACTGTATGTGGATGGCATATATATATATATATATATATATATATATATATATATATATTTATATATATATATGTATGTATATATATATATATATATTTATATATGTATATAAATAGGGTATTTGGACCTTTAGCACATTTTCTATTTGGCTTTTAGCCGGCAAAAATTGAAAACGGTTAACGTTGGCAGTGTAAGTCGAATAAAACATTAGTCCTGTTGTTACTTTCGTGCATGGAAAAAGTTTAACATTCATGGCTACGAATCGTTTAACCTTTAACTTTCTTTAACCTTTCCTATCTATCTGTCGGTAGCTGAGACGGTAAAGACGCCGGAGAAATAATTAACAACTGAGACTGAAGCGCTGAATAGATATGGTTTCGTTCTAGCGGATGCTACACAAGTCATATTTTTAGAACTTCTGAAATCATTATTCCTATATATTTAGTAATAATCAATAGAGTATTTGCTTTATAATAATAAATGATAAATCAGCATGGATTAAAATATAATATTTATGCGTATTTTACGACCGGGCTACGCCAGGCATCCTGCTAGCGTATATATATATATATATATATATATATATATATATATATATATATATATATATAAGCTGGTTTTTAGTTTCGAGGAACATATAACTTTTTCTGATGAGTTGCTTGGTAAATATCTGCTATTCAACGAAACATGTGTAAGACGTACGATATTTAATACAATACTATGACTGTGAAATAAATACATCTGGTTTCGGAGTAATTAGCCATATATATATATATATATATACATTATAAATATATATATATATATATATACATTATAAATATATATATATATATATATATATAGTAATTTATAAAATATATATGGCGATTAGAAACGCAGAATATTCAGTGTAGCTTAATCGCCATATATATTTTATAAATTACTAACTAGCTCTACCTACGTATTGAGCACTTTTGAAGTAAATACTTAAAGTTTACGCATAAATCTATACTTTCGTATATTAAATTTATGTGAGTAAATGAAGTAGTTATATATATATATATATATATATATATATATATATATATATATATATATATATATATATATATATATTGAAGGCTGCTGCAAGGAAGGTGGGCTCCCTCTTCTACCGTGCTAGAAAACTACACCTGAAAGAATCCTTTACCTCTACAAAGCCACAATTCGTCCATGCATATTATATTGTTGCCACATTTGGGCTGGTGTATCTACCACTAGTTTCTCCATCTTGGATAGGGTCCAAAAAAGAGTCTCCAATCTAATTAGTCCCAATTTGTTAAGTAGACTCCAACCCCTGTCCCATCACCGCAAGTATTTTAATGAAATGTGTTCTGAGTAACTCAGTGCACCTGAACATATCCCCGAAAAACCCGCTTATGACAAAATCACAACCTTCACTGTTGAGGTGCCTAAATACCAGAAATCTTTCTACTCTAATAGTTTCTTCACTCGAACAGCTAGACTTTGGAATTCCCTTCCTGCTACCTATTACCTGCTTCCTAGACTGTACTGATATGAAGTAGATTAAATGTAAAGTAAACCAACATCTTGTTAATCTT
>NC_136486.1:41440486-41577986 GCF_053919585.1 Euprymna scolopes | reverse complement strand
AAGATACACCTGAAGAAAGTCGGAGGTTACATCTACCGAAACGTTTTGAAAATAACACTCTAGATGCTGCAATTTGTCCGAGGAATCCAAATAATACGAACAATGTTTATTTATTTGCATTTATATTAAGAATCTTTAAAAAGTCATCATCTATTTAAAAAAAAAAATTATAACAGTAAAACTGTATTTCTGATAATAAGAAAATTATACATTAAAAAAACAAACATTATTTGGCTTTGTTATTGCATCATTTTTATTACGCCATCTTTTTTACGACATCTTGCACAACGCTATTTTGTTTTAGCCTTTCATGTGCGTTGAATCGCTGATTTTTCCCTCGGCCCTAAAACCTAAAACCCCCAAAGTCTAAGCTATTGTTAAGATACCTTTTTCCCCTATTGGCTAAGGTATGGCTTCGATTCTATGCAGTACTAGAAGGACGCGCTCCTTTTTAGAAAGGGCAAGTTTATTGCTAATCGCCTGAGGTGCCCCAACTGGGAATGCTAACTTGGTTGCCCACACATGTTTTCTTTTTCAGGCCAGAGTGCTGTCCCTCCAGGACGCTGGCTCTTCAGTCCCACAGTCCGATCCTTGTGTCTCAACATCACGTCATTGGAGAGAGATAAAATCGTTATAGGATGAAATAACCCATTAGAATGCCCTACATATTAACCAGTTGCTGTCTTTCGATGTGATTAAAAAATGCATTTTTCAGAAAAATCACAAAAAATTGACAAACTAAAGTCATTTATTGTAGAAGTTTAAGAAAAATAACGAAAATTTTGGAAAATGTGATGTACTTATTCATGAGCCGTTTACAGATATGTGTGACAAGTTTGGGATACTATGTATAATGGCACTCATTATATATATATATATATATATATATATATATATATATATATATATATATATATATATATAGATAGATAGATAGATAGATAGATAGATAGATAGATATTTCTGTGAAAATCTACTTTATTTCCTTATTTCAAAGCTCAATGTAATTACAGAACAATATACTGAATAAAAGTCTATATTCCAAAGTTCATGATGTTGACTATCTTATAAGTTATTCCTTTAATTCCGTTGACATTTACAATTCTTGACAGTATCTGTTTCGTAGCAAAAATCAATTATTTAATTAGTATATCAATTAGAAAATCTATTTTGCCCCTAACTCATCAGAAGAAATAGCAACAATCAATCCAACAAAAGGAAATAAAGTGCGGTTTGACATGATTAAAATCCGAAAATTGGAAGAGAAGCTGTAAACACCTTATAATATGTTGCCATTACGCCATTTTGAATTTAGAAAAATCCTTTTATATATATATATATATATATATATATATATATATATATATATATATATATATATATATATATATGCATGTATGTGTGTGTGTGTGTGTGTATTCATTGTGTTTAAGTCTTGTTATTATCAGAAATGCAGTTTTGATGCTATTATGATTTTAAAATAAGCAATAACTTTTCAAAGACCTTATCTCTCTTTCTCTTTCTCTCTCTCTCTTTCTCTCTCTCTCTCTCTCTCTCTCTCTTTCTCTCTCTCTCTATATATATATATATACATACACACGTATATATATATATATATATATATATATATATAATATATCAGGAAATTAAGTTCTGTTGTTATTTTTATTAGCATTATAATCAGTTTTGAAATGTTCCTATTTACAATGCCTCCCCACGGGACAGAGTTAGACACCAGGGTCGTTTTTTAATGTGGAGAAAAGGAACAAAAATCAGTTTTGAAATGTTGCTTATTTGTATTTCATTTTCGCTTCCCAAGCGGCGAAGCGGTTGTTTCCCCTTATTTTCGTTTTGCGTCACCCCCCCCTTTTATTGACTGAACGTATGTTTTTATTCATTTATTTATTATTTTTATTTATTAAATACTCAAATGACTCTTTTATTTTAATATATTTTAAATATTTTAACGTGCATAAAAAGTATCGATAAACACGTGTTTCTGGGTATTACCCGTCATCAGCATCTCTTCATCTCCCTTTCTCTTCCTCTTTCTCTCTCTTCTCTCCGTCTCTTCCTCTCTCTCTCTCTCTCTCTCTCTCTCTCTGTCTCTCGTTCTCTCTCTCTCTCTCTCTAAAAATATATATACATTTTATGAAAATATGTTATATTAATTTTTGGAGTTTATAAAACACGTTTCTAGTTAAAAAACAAACAAACAAACATTTAAACTTACGCGAGATTTGAACTCGAGAACTGGCAACCTTAAAACCTACTAGCTTAGTAATAAGTATTCTTCCTTCTTCCTTTTGTCAACAAACCATATGTTTCTATTTGCGTACTAATGCGGAAATTCAAGCTACACGGTAACTTTAAATAGTACATAAAATAAGTATATCAATCCTATCATACTTAATTTAGCAAGTAAAATACATGCAACTTTTTAGCCCCGGAATGCAACCACTACAAATCATCAGTAATAGCGAAAAAGCAAGTAGCAATTCAGACAACCATCTCAGACTTACGTTGCCGGGTGAAATGCTAACGGTGGGTATTTGTTCTTTCTTTAGAAATGATGATATTAATTTTATATTAAAAATTAAATTACTTACGTAATACTATGATATCATCAGAACATTCTAGATAATTAGCGAGTGCATACACTGGCGAAGCATAATTTTTTGCCGTAATTTTTTGACAGAGGAGTACACTAGTAGAAAAATTACTCCTAATGTATTTTCTTATAAAAATAATAACAATCAATGTATTTTCATAGTGAAAATAATATAGAAATACTTTCAATGTATTTTTATAGTAAAAATGATTTTCAATACATTTTTATTGTAAAAATAATTTCTAATGTATTTTTATAATGAACGTAATTTCAGATGTATTTTTATAGTGAAAATAATTTCAAATGTATTTTTATAGTAAAAATAATTTCTAATGTGTTTTTAACATGAAAATAATTTTCAATGTATTCTTATCGGGAAAATATTTTCCAACGTATTTGTATAGTAAAAATAATTTCCAATGTATTTGTATGGTAAAAATAATTTCTAATGAATTTGTACAGAAAAAATAATTTCGGATATATTTTCAGTGTATTTTTATAGTAAAAATAATTTCCAATGCATTTTCATATTGAAAATTATTTTCAGTGTATTTTCTAATGCATTTTCGCAGTGGAAATAATTTCCAATGCATTTCGCAGTTAAAATAATTTCCAATATATTTTTATAGTAAAAATAATTTCCAATGTATTTTTGTAGTTAAAAAAATCCAATATATTTTTCCAGTGAAAATAATTTCCAATGCATTTTCGCAATGAAAATAATTTCCAATGCAGTTTTGAAGTGAAAATAATTTCCAATGCATTTTCGCAGTTAAAATAATTTCAATTGCATTTTCGCAGTTAAAATAATTTCCAATGTATTTTTATAGTAAAAATAATTTCCAATGCATTTTTATAGTTAAACATAATTTCCAATATATTTTTCCAGTGAAAATAATTTCCAATATAATTTTATAGTAAAAATAACTTACAATCTATTTTTATATTTAAAAAATGTTTAATGTATTTCGTAGTGAAAATAATTTATAATATATTTTCATAGTAGAAACAAAGATACAATGTATTTTCGCAATAGAAATAATACCAAATCCACGTTTATAGCAAAAATAAGTTCCAATATATTTGCATTGTATATTTTACAGTGCTAGACTCGTTTGTTTATTTACAAACAAATGGCATCGCGTTACATTAAGAAAGAAACGGGTGAAATTATTTTAAGACAGTGCTCTACCAAGGAGAATGGCTTAAAATAGTCATCATCAAACTGTTTTGCTATAAAACAGCTTTGCAGTGCAGCTAGATTATCACCTATTACGATCCAGAAAGCAAACATACAACAGTCTAGTAGATAGTCAACAATTCTACCCCGTGGCTTATCTGATCGCTACCCGTAAAGGAAGGCGAATTAATAAAACCGCACCCCATTAACTCTAAATTTGAATATATCATATCAGGTTGACAAGGAAGTAAACCATACAGCACTCATTATCAACAATTATATTATTGTAAGCAATGTTTAGTTACGTTTAAAGCCCTATTAACATTACAGTCCGCCTGCCCTGACACAATTCTTTCTTTAAAAGGAACACTTAAACTAATTCACCGGGAGGGTTTGCCGGTGAATTCGTTTAGAAATCCATGTTTCGATTTATTTTCACTTAGTGGATCGTTGTGATTCGAATGGATTTTAATGACCTTATAAATGATAAAAAGATTATCATTCTCAATAAAACTATGGTACGTTTCTTAAATATGTAACATTTTTTTTTTACAAAGGAGTCGCCACTTATCTAAGCCCGGAAGCCACACGAGGATAAGTGTTAATGAGTATACAAAAATTATCAGTAATCATTAATAGTGGAAATTTGGTAAGTTAGATTATATAAGGGGATGGCTCATCAATAATTTGTTTACGTTGGACTTGAAGACAACTATATTGTAGTCAGTTGGAAAGAACGAAAACGGAACAAAGTTCAACAGGTTTGCAGTTCTGAGAAAGAAGCTTTGTTCATGGAATCTACGTTTAGGTTTAAGCACAGATAAAGAGCTGGAGAAATTATTGATATTGGTTTCAGCGAAACGAGTGTTGTTCGTGAAACTCAGGAAAGGTGGTACAATAGATTAGAGCTCAGACGAGTATTTGCCATGAAAATAACGATTAAGCTCACAACGTCTCTTCTGTGGGAAAGAGGTTGCAGGGAAGAGAACAGGGAATCCCCCACTAAGCTACGAATTTTATTTTGAACCTTGTCAAGGCAGGATAAGCTGCTTCTAGTAGCTCCTGCCCATATGTAGCAACAGTACTCCATCCTTGGACGTACTTGGCTCTTATACCGATAGAGAATTGTATCAGCAGTGAGATATCTACTGGAGCAGTAGAATGATCCCACCATTTTTCCAGCAGCCTTGGCAACGGATGTGTTCCATCTCAGATCAGGAGTAAAGTTCAGACTTAAGAGCTTGTCAAAACATGGAGCCTCTCCAAAATGAAAGCCATTTTTTCAGTTGATGCCAGACGGGGATCAGAGCGTTGATGATGGAATAATAAAAACTTGGTTTTAGATGCAAAGGAGTTACCACTTATCAAGGCCTGGAAGCCACACGAGAATAAGGGTTAATGAGTGTACAGTGGTCAAAGCCAATTATACTATTTCCTATTTTTAAAACATATCAAAAAAGCTATATTTTCCAATCAGACATTTATAATGAACATTATTACGTTTCGTCTTTTAACCTAATTTATAAAACTCACTACGTCTGTCCGTCAGTCTCAATTTTTTCAAACTGTATCTCATTCGAGACAGAAGATCATACAGAAGCGCGAGGTGACTCAAATGACTGCATTTTTTGTGGGCTATTTTTTATAAGTTCTGGAAATCGTAAGTCAACTTCTACGCATGCGCAAACATACATACATTTGCACATTAATGTTTTTATTTAATTATTATCTGAATAACAATGACTCACAAGGTAACGTCTTAGGTTGGAACGCCACAAATTTTGCTGTCGGTTTCAGTTTCGATTCGAGCTGATGGCACCCTAATCATAATTTTTGTTTTTCACTTTTGAAATCACGACTGTTTTTTGGATACAATATCATACGAAATAATTGATAGAATATTGACTCTATAATAATATATACGGAATGTGGATAAATTAAAATATCACATTTAAGCGTATTTTACGACCGGGCAACGTCGGGTGCCTCCTACTAGTATCATATGAAATGATTAATAAATCCTGTAAACAGAGAAAATAAATAAATAAATAAATAAATATATATATATATATATATATGTATAGTATTATCAAGCAAGTCTACCATTTTAGAAATTCCAAAAAGTCTTAAGAATTCTCGCAAACAAGAATATATGACGAAAGCCAATCACGATGGTGGAATACAATTGCCACGTCATAGAAATGAGACCGTCTTCCTATGTTGTCACGATCAACAAACATGTCTACCCTGCAGTATTATCAGCCAGCGCATATTTCCATAAATCTAAAAATAGAACAGTCACATATTTCATGAAACCAATGTATTCGCTCAGGGTTCATAAAGGTCAAGGACTCCCACAAATAATGATGTGAAATCCTATCCCACGCGCGACTGCTGCTCATATATATTTCAATTAATTAATACATTACTTTATGTACATGATATTCTGTAAGAGTGTTGAGTTCTCTTTAACATTTTTTTATTATTGTTTATTTGTTTTTATTTATATTAAGAATATTTTCTAAAGAATTACGTGCATCAACGAAGTAATATATCATAGTTAAGCAGTCATGAGGAAATGTTGAAAGCACGTGATTTTCTAAGAATTGGCGTTGCATATTGATGAAAAAACTCATACATAATGATATTCGAAGCAAGAACTCGTCTAGTTGCAACCACAGCAAGAAACTTTTTTTTCTTTCTTTCTCTCCCCCTCTCTGTCTCTCTCTCTATCTATCTCTTTACTAAAAACCAAACGGAGCCTCCATAAACTAAATTTAACAATCATCAATATCCATGACTAATAACACCCTACCTGAGACTTCTTCCCTCAAACTCCTCGACTTAACATTCACAGACAACATGAACAAGGACAAATATATTGAGGGTATTGTGAAGGCTGCTGCAAAGAAGATAGGTTCCCTTTATCGTGCTAGTAAACTACTCATACCTTAGAGTATTCTGTACCTCTATAAAGCTACCATTCGTCCATGCGTGGATTATTATTGCCACATATGGGTTGATACATCTACTGCTAGTCAAAAAAAAAAAAAAAAGAAGATCCAATCTAATAGGTCACACTTTGTCAACTAAGCTCCAACCTCTGTCCCATCGTCGCAATATTGTTGTACAATTATTTTAATGGAATATACTCTGGTGAACTCTTTGCACCTGTGCCTCATCGACGTACACATCCCCGACAAACCTGCTTAGCGACAAAATCGCACCCTTTCACTGTTGAGGTGCCTAAATACCAGAAAGCTTTTAACTCTAATAACTTTTTTTCCTTCAAACAGATAGACTTTGAAATTCCCTTCTTGCTGCTTGCTTCTTTCACTGTACTGATATGCAAAATGTAAATGTAATGTAAACCATCATATTGTTAATCTTCCCTAGGCATGGCCCCAAATAGTAGCCGCTTACGTCAAGTGCTAATATGCCTTGTTTGGGGTAAACGTGTTCAAGGTTCTTTCCTAGAACGTAACATATGTGGAACAACATAGTTTTCGTCAAGTCTAATGTAAACAAACACTTGTTGAGCCGTCGTCTGGATAACGAAGTCCTTGTAAGCAAGCTTCTGTCCATCCCACGCATTGTCTCCAATTCTCTGATGGTGGCGGATATCGTCTAATTTACTTTTACAAGGAAGTTTTAGCTTATAAAGTCGCAAATCAAAAGTTAATGAGTGTCAGGTTGCCGGTGAGACAACACCGTTATGATCTGTAGTAGTGGAAATTAGGTGGACTTTGATTATTAACGAGTACGCCTAAACAAGAACTTGTTTACATTTGACTTGAAAAAGACTATGTTCTAACCATCTGGAAAGCAGACCCACGGTATTGTTTCACAAACCTGCAGTTCTAGAAAAGGAACTTTTCTCGTGAAATTTTCGTTTAGCTTTAGGCACAACTAGTGTGGAGAAATTGTTGACAAGGGTTGTAGCTAGATGAGTGTTTATTGTGAATGTTTGACGACGGACATAGATTGAAATTCAGTCGTTCACTTGCCATGAAAATAACGATAGGGCAAAGATAGACCTACAACGTCTCTTCTGTGAGAAGGGGATAATACGGGGAAGAAAAGGGACACCGCATACTAGATTTCAACTAACGATCTTTTTAAACTATTTCATCAGACCTTAATAAATGGTGACCCATTAGTAACAAAAAGAAAAGCGCACAACATTAGATGAGAAATTCTTTTACGCCCAGCTCATGACGCCATATTATTTTTTTAATGGTATTCTTTTTAAATTTCATAATGTTCAGTTTTCAGCATAATTCCCAGTATATACTTAGCATTAGTTGAGTCGAAGTGTTGTAAGTGCACTAGCATACAACGAAATAAATTTCGATAAATTTATAACCTTTCGCCTCTCCGGGACACACCGACGTTTTCAGGAATTAATGAGGACTCCAGTGCACTTTTGCTCCTAGCCTCGAACTCCTGATGATAATTTCTACAGGGTGTTCAATAATTAACGTTGCAAAGTGTTCTGCCCTATATTTATTAAACAAGGCCTATAGCCATTAGTCGTGTGCTCTCGTGTAATGAATGAATGCGTGAATGTAGGATTGACATGAAATTCTTAAAGATAAACTAAAATGACCGAAAAATGGGTTGAAATGACTTAAATAAATAAAAAGTAAATAACTTAGAATGACTTTAATAAACTTAAGGATGAACTGAATAACCTTAAGAATGACTTGAATGCTTAAAATATAACTGGAATCCTTCAAAAACAACTTGAATGATCTGGAGAATGACTTGAATGGCTTTGAGACTGACTGATTGTAAAGTGGATGATCAGTTTACATTAAATTAATGCAGAAAAGTGAACACCCACTTTATATCACAAAGTTACAAACATAAGTACAGCATGTAGTAAGAACAGATACTACACTTTGATCTTGGCCAAAAGGCCAAGAAAAGGGTATTTATTTGCTCCCCAACCGAGCAAATTAGGCACAAGGCCGATTTTTAATGTGAGGAGTGAAGGGGAAATGGGGACTAACTCCCCGGGGAGTAGAGGAGTTGGATAGTGACAATTGGTATGAAGGGTTGCCCCTACATTGACCAAGGTCTTATATGTGGGGTGGTATTTATTTGCTACCCCACCGAGCAAATTAGGCACAAGGTCGATTTTTAATGTGAGGACTGAAAGGGAAATGGGGACTAACTCCCCGGGGAGTAGGGGAGCTGGATAGTGACAATTGATATGAAGGGTTGCCTCTACATTGACCAAGGTCTGATATGTGGGGTTACTCCCACATATGGTCTTTGCTTGCAGTATCTGCCGGAACAGATACTACACTTTGAGATATTAAATCCTTTATTCATGTTAAAAATACATTGAAAATCAACAATGAACAAAAAACTTAAGCACATGGATAACTCAAAAGGGGGGATTGTGATGGTCGTTTGTCATCCTTGTCACTCCAGAACTAAACAAAATCAAAAGTTTCTCCCAGCTAGTATCTTCTTTCACCGCATTCACCCTTTCATACTGGGGGACGTCCTACTTAACCCTCAATTTTTAAAACATTTTTTATTGACGTGTAAAAACAAAAAAAGATAACAATAAAAATGGTACAATAATTCATTTGTGTCGAGGGCGGGGGGGGGGAAGAACAAAAAAAAAACAACAAAAAAACAAAAGGTGATTAGAAGGACCCTCCCAACCCCGTCTAGTTGATAGACTGCCCGTTCCACTAGGCTTATAAAAGGAACCTCGCTTCTGCGGGTCAGTCTCTAAGTGGGGATGCCCTCTAGATGCGGGTGAATGGAGAAAAGAAAATTTTGTGGGTAAGTGATGGGGGTTTTATCTTGGCCAAAAGGCGGAGAAAAGCTTAAAAAGCTAAGAACAGCATCTTTTAAGAACAGACCTTTGATCTTAACCAAAAAGGCCAAGCACAAAAGTGTTATGGATAGACCGACAGACCGACCGACAGACCGATAGACTGACCGACGGACCGACGGACCGACGGAGTGACTTATATAGTCGCTTGCACACGACTAACAATACAGACGACCAAAAACGTAAATATATTCAATAGTATTACTAGATTAAAAATATCAAAACTTGGTTTAATATAACCACTCAGTGCATTAATAACCTGTTTCAAACGCGTAGAAAATGCGCTACACGATTCACGAATGATATTTTTGTGGACTTTTGGTTCATTCCTCAGTTAATTTCTTCTTCAGAGCCTCCAAATCGGTATGGTGGTGACTTCACTCTCCAAGATGGACCAAATATCTTGATCTTACCAGAAATTTTTCGTACTCTTCACACCAACATTCGATTCACATTTAAGGTCTTCAAAATGTCTCTTGCAGACTTTTCGGATTTGAATAATCCTGCAATAGAAATTCGTTTCGCTTAATCATGTGGAATATTGTCAAAAGTAATCTTCAAGTTAAACTTTATCTATATACACTTGAAAAAGATAAAAAAAAGATTCTAAAAACTCACTAAATATAGATAATGATAGAAAGTTGTAACAATAAATATTGAACACCTTGTTTTAATTTCTATATTTTCCGTTGTGATTCTGAAAATTCTTTTAAACAAAGACGAATAAGTTGTATTATTGTGATTATTCTTACCACTGTTCTCATCTTGAGTGCTCTGTTCATAACGTTTCGGTCGATGTAACTTTCGATCTTCTTCAGGTTTATCGAATCGAATCTAAGAATCGGAAGGACCTATTGAGCAAGAGATAAAATATCAAGTTTCAAATTCAAGTAGGCACGCCCCTAAGAAGCTTTAAAAAGATCAAATTTTATGAAAGATAAGTTAGCATTAAAAGTTCTTAAAAAGTGATCCACAATTACTTAAATTTCATAAGTTCGCATCATCTTGTATTATTTTTCAGTGGAATAAATTTCATTAAAATAAATGCTAATGCTTTTTTTAATTGAAGGTTTAGTATTCTGTAGAGATAACTTAACACAAATTGATTAATCTACATAACAAAATTGAACGTACGTGTGTCTGACTCGCTTCAATAATCACTTCTGCAAATATAGTTTTATGAGTAATCAAAGGAAAGTTTAATCTTTATCTTAATAATAGCTACTATTATATAAAAGGAACTTTGTATGTCTCTGAGTGTTCTTACATAGGTGTTGTACCGGAATGTCTCCGATAATTATCGACAATGGAAAAAAAAATCATTAAAGATGGAACAGTCCGATTTTGACCAATATTACTACTTTAACACAGTCTAACATCACAAGTGCATTTGAGAAGGTTTATCACCACATAAACAAATGTATCCGGCGTATAAAATCAACTGTAGGTTCTTTGATATAACAGGGGCACGTTAGAAGTGAATGTTTGTTTAAATCACAATTGAACCATGAGGCCGAGTTGATTGCAAAATGGCGATTTCACCGATTTCGGGGACAATGAAAATGTGGGAGTGTGAAACATTCGTCTATCATCATTCAATTCCGGGTAACGTAGGGTCTTCTTGCTAGTAACTGATAACAATAATAATAAAATGAAAGAATAATCACAAATGTAAATTTAATTTTTATGAGCAATAAAAAGAGTGGCTTACGCTTTATTGTAATAATAGCTATCAATAATAAAGAAAAGAAAGAATACTACCTTATTTTATGAGAAAAGAAGTGGAAGCTAAATCTTTATTTTAACGATAACTGATAATAATAATAATAGAGAAAGGTAAAGTAATCAGGTATGCGGAGTTAATTTTTATAAGACTAAAAGTAAGGCTTGAATAATAACAGATAATGAAGAAATAATAAATACATACGATAATTTTACATTTAATTTTTACTTTTAAATTTGACTTTAAAATTTTAATTTTTTATTTAAATTTTAACTTTTAATTTTAACTTTTAATTTTAAATTTTAACTTTTAATTTTTGATTTTAACTTTTAATTTTTACTTTTAATTTTGACTTTAAAATTTTAATTTTTTATTTAAATTTTAACTTTTAATTTTAACTTTTAATTTTAAATTTTAACTTTTAATTTTTGATTTTAACTTTTAATTTTTACTTTTAATTTTGACTTTAAAATTTTAATTTTTGATTTAAATTTTAACTTTATTAACTTTTAATTTTAATTTTTAATTTTAACATTTAATTTTTCATTGTAACTTTTACTTTTTAATTTTAACTTTTAATTTTTACTTTTAACTTTTAATTTTAACTTTTATGTTTTACTTCTATTTTTAATTTTTAATTTCAACTTTTACTTTTAATTTAATTTTTACTTTTAATTTTGATTTTTTGTCACTTTTAATTTTCACTTTCAAGTTTAATTTTTAATTTTTGATTTTTACTTTAAATTTTAACTTGTAATATAAATTTTTAATTTTAATTTTTAATTTTCACTTTATTTTACCTTTTAATATTTATTTTTTAATTTTCATTAGTCTTATTTATAATTTTAATTTTAATTTATACTTTTAATTATCATTTTAAATTTAAATTTTTTATTTTCTTAGATACAAAACGATAAATTAACATATCTGTGACTAATATAGTAGTTAATCTACTAATACTTTAGTGTTTTATTGGCAGATTATTCATACTCATTATGCATCAATGAAGCAAGATTCCCTTTATGTAAATTTCTATTTAAATTTTTTATATTTTATAGAATAAAAATCATCTTTTCTGATTTCTGTCTCCAGACACTCGATAGTGACCTGTTATGTAATCGGGGGTACATATTTCGAGGACTAAACAAAAGGGTGATAATGACATTTATATATATTACACACACAGTTCATACTTATAACACATAGGAGATGCACATTCATTATTGAAGATGGGGAATGTGCAATACAGTTCTTTTATATCAGAGGGGGAGAATCATTACTGATGATGGAGGAGGGGGCAGCCAATTAATACTTGAAAGAGAGTTATACAAAGTTCGTTTACAAGGTGATAGACAAAACACATTTACTTTTTCCATTTTGGTTGAAATGACGGCAGACGAAGACAACAGTTTACAGATATTAGATGATGCTTTATTCATACCAGCCGGATGATTGATGATTGTCAGGGATTCAAGCCTTTAGGATTAGATTGTCTTCTCCTCCCCTCTCGCCCCCAACGAATATCAGCTCCCAGTGTGGCCGACTCGAGCTCTCTCTGGCTCTGTCTCTCACTGTCTGTCTGACTCACTCCAACTTCGAACCCTGTCTCAATATATTGAGAATCTCCTTTCTTGATGATGTCGGAGGCCTGCTTCGCCATGTGAAATTTATTCACATAGATTTTTACCTATATATGTCCAAACACACTTTTGGCAAGCAAAGAATTCCCAATTTTAATTGTTTAATATCTATCCTATTTTTAATCATTATTTCTAAAACTCGTATTGTCCATTCTTTTAATTGACATATTTATTACTAAAAGAACGAACAATTGACTACATTCCTAAATCAAATATCTAACATAAATAATATTCATTTGCACAAAAAATTACAATCGTTCTGCATTCCTAGGATTTCAATATGTATTCTTTTTTAACTTTTTTTATTGGGTTCGATTCTAACCTTTTCCAAATCTCATTTTGAAACTTATCTAGTTTACTTTCGTACTTACTGGGGTCTGTCCCTTTTCACAACAGACCAATTTCTTCATTCCACAAGTCCGACAGGAAATCAACCAGAAAATATAACATTACGATTAAAATTTTACGTTTTTTCTTGTGTTGAGACAAGATTTTAACTTAGACAAATTTTATTCACATGTAAAGCATATATTAATAATATTTTTGTGTGCTTTTTGCTTTTATATGACTTATAATTATAATTCTCACAAGCGATAATTTATGGAACTAAGTTACAAATTCTTGAAAGAATACAGAATTTAAAAGAACGAAATTTACTCACATGTAAAGCATATATTAATAATATTTTTGTGTGCTTTTTGCTTTTACATGACTTATAATTATAATTCTCACAAGCGATAATTTATGGAACTAAGTTACAAATTCTTGAAAGAATACAGAATTTAAAAGAACAAAATTTACTACACAATTAAATCAATCAATGTTTTTGTTGTAAAAAATAATCAATTGCTAATTGTTTGAATTAAAGAACTGAAATGAATCATACCTAATTATTTAAAAACAATTTTAATCATCCACTCTGTTGAATTGAAAGATATTTATGAAAATAAAATTCTCATTAATCCTACGTCAACACATTTACATATAGTTTGATAACAATTTCGTTCAATTAATAAGTTAATGTACAAACGATTTTGTAATTAATAATTTTCTTTTCAAAATTCTATTTCATAAATAATTATTTTTCAAATAAATAAAATTGAAAGTAAAATGACTTCCAGGCAATCATATTATATATCACATTATATATTTTAGCCTGACAATTCCTTACAGGGATGAGACTGAATTATCTTAAATGTCTTAAATATATCTTAATCATTTGCAACCTAACTCTACTCACGTGTTGAGTTCGGTTGAAGTAAATACTAAAAAATGATACATAAAATATATTTGGTCATCCCATAAGTTCTGTCCGAATTTATGGGTTGAGATTGTTTTCAGATAATTCATGAGGCACCAATTTTCCAAGTTTAGGAACTTTTCCAAGTTGTCGAAGATGACGAGGAACAGTTGTATGGTTTAAACTCAGTTTTATTGCCAATTCCTCAACTGATAAAGCAGGATTTTCTTCAAGAGCTGCTTTAAGAAATCTATCATCAAACTCAACTGGATGTCCGGTTCGATCTCCATCTTCAAGATTGAAATCTCCACTTCTGAATTTCGCAAACATCTTCTGCAAGTTCTTTCATTCACACATTTCTTTCCATAAACTGAGTGAATATTTCTAGCCGCTTTGGCTGCTGAGTTTCCTTTTTTTTTGAACTCATAAAGCATTATATGCCTCAAATGATTCTTAGGCACTTCCATTTTAGTAGGGTTTTAATGAATAAATTTAAATTTTATTGTTTTGTAAAAAGAATATGTAAAATACATCTAAACATAAAAATGTAAAAAAAAAAATGCACAATATACACAATATTTTTTAAGTTTCGTTCAACTTAAAAACAAAGATAGAAATTCGGACAGAACTTATATATATATATATATATATATATATATATATATATATATATATATGTGTGTGTGTGTGTGTGTGTGTGTGTGTGTGTGTATTAGTGTTAAGACGATTAATCGGAATCGGGTTTCGGAAAAATCGGAAGGTTTCGATGCCAATTCTCTTTTTTTATTTGATTTTGTTTAAAGTAAAATCTTCCATTGCTAATAGCAAACATAAAATAATAAATATTTATTGATTTTAAAATACCAGGAAAGCTAAAATCGATAGATCACTCTCCACAAGTGTATTTTGACGTTTAGGAAAATATTTGTATATTTAACAAAAGTGTTTTTTTAAAGTTAAATAATTAGAGATTTATTAAAAATCGGATTCGGAATTGGTAATTGTACCGGAATCAGGAATTTAGCACCGAATCGGTAATTGTATCGGAATCAGGAAAAATATTGGAATCGTCCCATCACTAGTGTGTATGTATGTATGTATGTATGTACGTAACGTGAAAAAGAGACAGACAGACAGAGACAGAGAATAAGAGAGTAACTCAGAGATGTGCCAAAAATAAAGAGAGTTGTAGCATCTTTACCTCTATCAATGTAAAGTTATGCATGAGTATATGTTTGTATATTTGTATGCACAGGATTCATTATTAAACAAATAATTAATCATTTTGAATTTTTGAAACATATCCGCGATGTTTAAGATATTAAAATCTGAGATATATTTAGATTAAGTAACAGGGGTAAAATAGGAATAAAACTTCAGATACCTCCTATGTTTGTGAAATTTTAAATATAGATATTATCGATGAATTAATAAATATTCCATAAATTTCAATTTCTTCTGAGTATGTTATATTAGTTGTAGTGGGCATAATACGGGTACATCCTCCCCTTTGAAGAAGTAGTTCAGATTTCCCCCACTCTTTATCTGTGCCTAAATCAAAACGTGGATTCCATGAACAAAGCTTCTTTCTTAGAACTGCACGCCTGTGGAACTCTGTTCCGTCTGCCTGCTTCCCACCTGACTACAACTTGGATGTTTTCAAGTCCAACGTTAACAAATTCCTAATGAACCGCCCCCTTAAGTAAACACTCCATCAAACCTCCACACTAACGTAATGTACTTGCAATACCCCTTATCCCTGAGTGGCTTCCGGGCCTTGATAAGTGGTGATCACTGTGTAAAAAAAGAAAAAAAATGTGCATTGGATTTTATCCATATTCAATAGAAATTAATTAAACGAAATTCCCATAATTTCAATCACTTCTTATGACCTCTTTTCCTTAAGCCTTACCTTTTAGACATTTTCTAGAATCAAAATCATGTAATGGATTTTTATTAAGAATAATTATAACGATTCGATTCATAGGATTTAGTTTTATTAGTATCAACATATAAGTAAACATAAACGTGGTGTGATAATTAGGAATTGTTTAACTTACCGGGAGTGGATCTAGGAAAGGATGTTAAATCAATTGTCTATCTATGGACGACGCGAGACCATTTTTCTGTTACTCGAAACCGGGTGCCTAGATTTGAGGCGTTATATAGGCACTCTAGTCTCATCAAATCTCGTTTAACGAGAAGTTGGGTGTATAAAATGCACTACATTCGTTCTTTATTCAGTAATTTTCTTTGGTTTTCAGACACAAGACATGTGTGTCAATTTCTTGTAAGAAACGACGCCATTTGTTGCAAACCTGAACCCCCCCCTCCTTACGCGTTGGTAAGAATTTCAACAGTGTTGCAGAATTGTTTCGTTCGGAAAATAAGTTTTACCCACCCTTGGTCTGATATTTCAGTCAGTTTATTTATAAATATACAGGCCTAGTGAATTAAGGAAACTTGTGTTTATTTTACTGTTCTAGCATAAAACCGTCTAATGTTATTCAATTAAAGAAAAGAAAAATACGCTTGCTTGTCACCATATATTAGTCATTCTTTCGTATTTTCTTATATCGACTTGCACATTTACAATGAAGTAAAATCCAGTAAATAAATCCTCAGGCTAAATGCATGGATTTACATTTCGTAATTGTTTTTGTAGTTAAGCTGTGCTAATCTTAATTTCCAACCAATCAGAGTTCTTGGTGTTATCATTCTCACACTGCCCATTCTTTCTGTTAAACCAATAATAAACCACCCCTTTGATTTTATAAGAATTTCTGTGCTCTTCATTCGCAAATAGGTAAAAAAAGGGCGAACTTGCAATAATCCAGAGATTATTAGTCAATTTCTTCTGTCGCATTATTCTTCGTTCACTTATGACATTTATACTTTATAGTACTAGATTTTTTCTTTAGATTATTAAAATCGATTAGAATCATCGATTAGCTTTCTATTTATTTATTAAATGGAACTAGATTTTTATTACTTGTGCCAAAGTAAAATTTATCCTGTATTTACAGTTAATGATTTTTCACTTCTACAATTAAGTAGTTTTTATATATCTCGCGTTTAGTCTGACAATTTACTACAGAGTATAATACATAAACGTTTTTATGTAGCTTACTTCCGATAAATATAATGCCATACACATATCTATTATAATTTGCTATATTATTATAATAAATTGAAATAGATTATCAATTACATGTACAAATAATTTTAATTAAACTAAATGAATTTATAATCATTGTAATAAACAGTTCCAAATGAATTAATAAATGGCTTAAACACTCACACACAATACACACACACACGCACACACACATATATATGTGTGTGTGTATATATATATATCATTATGCAGTTAATTTAAACTATTCAATTAAACGGAATTATTTTCCTTGTTGCTTAGAGCAACTTCATTGTCATCTAGTAAAATAAAAGTAAAAAATCCCACCTAAGGCGAAATGTCACTTTGAAATTGTATGCATTTCTTTAGATAAAGTTTATTTTGTAAGCATTTCCATTATTTTTTTAAATAGGAATTGCTATTATGGTTAGAGGCTAATATCATTGTGGAATGTAAATATCCCAGAACGGGCAAACATGTGGCAGACGTGTGCAGTTAAAAAATAAAAATAAAACAATATTAGATTGGCCTTTAAAACAGGATACTACAGATATAAACTGGTAGCGGAAGGATTAAAACGGTTGAGAAATTACATTTGGGCGCATGTTTGGTTTAAGAAAAGAACACAAATTTAATACAGTTTCATTTTCAACTTTGAAACTAGATAGGCCGGACATTGAAATTACGGGTTCAGTTGTTTCGCCCTAGCTCCAGCACAGAAAAGCGACAATAAACTTAACTATGTAATAAAATGATGACAGCTTATTTTCCTGGGAAGATGTTCGAGTAATACTTTCATGCTACACATATTGAAGAACAGACAGCGTACATCCAATCTGTTACTAAGAATTGCTAGAAAATGTTTGGATCATTCCATCGCTCCAGAATATACCAAGTTTCTGATGCAATCTTCTACTTATATAAGAGACGAATACGTTCTAGAATGGAGTACTATTGCCATGCTTGAGGATGTGCCATTTAGAGTACTCTGTCCTGCATTGACAGATTACAAAACCGATTAACAATATAGAATAATATCTTCTGTTCTCTATAGATCCTTACTACAAAAGACACGTTACTAGTCAATTTCTCCCTTACAACTATTTTTATGGAAGATTCTCGACTGAGCTGTGATTGTGGTTCCCATCTTTGTAGTACATTTACAGCAAGTACTCGTCTTTCTAAAACAGTTTCGAAGAACTTTTCCTTATTTTTTATACTCCGTGTATCAAACACAAACTGAATTTCAGTGAACGGTATATTTCCAACAATTTTCCACCTGTAACGGGACTGCTTCTCCGTTAGTTATAACATGGTCGTCTTCAAATTTAGAGTAATAATATACATGTAATAATCTGTTCCCAGATTTAGCTAGTCTTTGGTCATCCCATTAATAATTTGCTATCAAATACTTTAATTATGAAACCAGCAATACACCTATTAAAAAAAACAACTTTATCCTGGAGTTGCCGTTGGATTTATTAGCTGAAGAAAATATTCAATGGAGGTTACAATATATTTACTTAAGGTAATTTTTTTTTACATAGGCATCACGACTTATCAAGGCAGAGATACCACTCAAGAATAAGGATTAAGAGTGTCCAGTAGTCAATTGGACAATATAGTAATCATTAGTAATGGAAATTCATTAAATTTGTTAACTTAAGTGGAACGGCTCATCAAGAACTTGTTTACGTTGGACTTGAAGACAATCAGATTGTATTCAGCTGGAAAGCAGGAAAACAGAAGAGCGTTCCACAGGCGTGCAGTTCTAAGAAAGAAGCCTTGTTCATGGAATCTACGTTTAGGTTTAGGCACAGATAAAAAGTGGGGAGAATCATTGATAGTGTTTTCAGCTAGACGATTGTTTCTTGTGAAAGTTTGCCGAGGGGGTCATAGATTGAAGCTCAGTCGAGCACTTGCCATGAAAATAACGGCAAAGCAAAGACAAACTCACAACATCTCTTCTTTGAGATAGAGGTTGCAGGGAAGAGAAAAGGCATCTACGAAGCTACGAAGTCTATTTTGAGCTCTATCAAGGGATGACAAGTCTTTTCTAGCAGCTCCAGCCCAGATGTGACAACAGTACTCCATTCTTGGATGTACCTAGCTCTTATATAGATATATCAGCAGTAAGATATCTACTGGATCGATAGAAGGATCCGGCCATTTTTCCAGCGGCTTTGGCAACAGATTTGATTTGCGTGTTTCATTTCAGATCAGGAGTAAAGGTAAAGCCCAGAAGCTTGTCAAAACATGAGGCCTCCCCAAGACGAGAGCCATTCATTTCAATTGATACTAGATGGGGATAAGAGCGTTGATGATGTAAAGATAAAAGCTTGGTTTTAGATGCATTAAAAGAAACCAGACACTCTTTTCCCCATTGTACCACGTGCTCAAGATCAGAGGAGAGAGAATCGGAGAGAACTTGGTCGTTTACGGTCATAGATGTGCTACCATAGATGGTAGTGTCATCAGCATAAATGTCTACGAATGATGTAAGGATATGATTTGGAGGTTATTAATGTAGATCAGGAAGAAAGTTGGGGCCAGAATGGGCCCCAGAGGGACTCCAGCATTAATACTGTGAGCTTCTGACTTTCTGTCAATTATTCAGTTTTGATTTCTATTGCATATTAATTCTTTTGAAGTTATTTATTACGGAAATACAATATATATATATATATATATATATATATATATATATATATATATATATATATATATATATCGTACTTTGGGGTAATTGCGCCAAGTCCGGGGGTAATTGCGCCAACTAACTAAAAGTGCTGTTTTGGTAACCACGCATATAAAGCGCACTTTTTTTTTAGTTGGCGCATTTATACTCGGATTTGGCACAATTACCCCAAAGTACGGTATATATATATATATATATATATATATATATATATATATATGTGTGTGTGTGTGTGTGTGTGTGTGTGTGTGTGAGTGTGTGTGTGTGTGTGAAAGTCATTTATTGCAGAATCAGAACTGCCCATGCATCATATGGAAAGCCTTATAAAAGAGTATTCAACAATCAAGGGCTGACGCAATCTACCAAACTCATAATCTCAACACTGTTGTATGTTTGTGATATCTACTCTATAGAAAAGACCTGAAAAAGTTGGAACATTTTCACAAAGCAAAATTGCGCGATATCTTACGCATACAGTGGCAATACTTAATCACAAACAGCGAAATTCTCCGCCGCTCAAGGATGGAAAGCATAGAAACTACAATAACAAGACACCATCGACACTGGGCCAGACACCTTTCTTTGGGTTATTTTTCCTTCTCATTTATGTCTTATTTTGTTTTAGAAGATTTTGGCGTTTTCATATATTGTTCTTCTTCAGCTCTCTTTGTTGGCTACATTGACTTCCTAGTTGTTTGTGTTAATTGTGAAAAATGACGCTGCTGAAAAGCACCCATTTCTTAATATGATCCAGAATGAAATAATTAAAAATAAGAAATGAATTATAAAATATAAACTAGAAATAATATGCTCCATCCCGACGTATATTTTTTGCTAATATACATAACGAAAGAACATGTACCCTTAAAAGGAGAGAGTAACGCCTGGGAGCATAATCTCATAAAAACAAAACATATTCAACACTAACTCCAAGCTCGACATTATTGCCTCAAACAGTGCTCCATTTTATTATAATAACAACATTATTATATTAAAGCCTTTCGTAATTAAAATATCACATTAACACTGGCCCTGCATTATTAGGTTTAAAGAATAAGACTAGATTTTCAAACGAAATGAAATATCAATTCTATGTTCATTTCAATTAATGCAAAACTGCTAACGTTTACAGCAGTCCTCGTATGCACGTTTGAACAACAGTCGAATTCATGTCGGAAGAAGGTATAATTCCCCGAAATATAATACGATACAGAACTTTCGATCAAACTAGACGGACGCAAGTAAAAACACAATGCAATGTTTAAAATATATTTTTAAAATACAAACACACACATACAGGATGGAACGATAAAGCTGTGGCCCCAAAGAAAACAGCACTACAGCTTTATTTTAAAAATTTATTGAAAAAAATCAATTCATGTAACTTGAGTATGTAGTAGAGCTGACATCTATTTAATGTAGCGGCGAATACTCGGCAAATAGCGGCGATCAGGATAGCTTCGGTGTTGTGGGGGATCATATTGGTGACGTTCTCGACGTATGACCAAACGAAGTAGTCCAGCCGGTTCAGAGCGGGAAAGGAAGGGGCCTCAGTGAGAAAAAGGTATAAAGTCGTAGTACTCCTTCTGAAGCCAGGCCTGGGTTCCTTTGGACTTGCGAGCCGGCGCTGAGTCTTGCTGCCACATCTAGAGTCTGCCAGCGGCTAGCTAATTGCACCAGAGGATTACCAAACTCTTCAGCACATCCAGGTACACTTTGGTGTTGATTTTCAAACCGAAGACGTGTGGCGCCATGATGTGGCACTCATTTCAAACTACATCAAAGACCATAACCGTGGCCGGAAACTTTGTTTTCATCACCCTGGGTACGTCCCTGTGATTTGTGGTAATCCAGCGATGCATTTTGAGGGTGCTATAAATGGTTCTGTTGTCATAACTTGGACGGTAGAGAGTATGAGTTGTACAGCGGCGCATCTCCGATCTCGACAATTGAACATTATGTCTCTTTCATAAATAATAGAAAGTTCCTATCGCACTGGAGATTGGTACATGACTGGACAACTCGTAGATGGTCTGCAAAAAAAAAAAAAAGAAAACCAGTTTTCATCAAGCAGAAATGGAATCATGCCGTCTTTTCTAGGGCGACAATTTTATCGTTCCATCCTATATAATAAACATAAAAATAAATTATACAGATAAAAATAAAACAATCAGTCTTTATGTGCAATTTAAATTACAGAATTTATAAAAATTAAAGTTTTTATCTTATTTGAAATTTTATAAGAAATATATGTTTATTAAATTATAAAAATGTTTTGTTTTTGAATTTTAAAAATAAAAGTTTTTTATTTGAATTCATGTAAACCTAGAACTCCATCTTCCAACGTAGACCCCTACTACCAGGTCTCCTTCTCTAACATCAGGGGTCTACGTTCCAACCTTCCAGAGGTTGAAACCCAATTACAGGAGACGAAACCGGACATATTATTTCTAAGTGAAACTGGAATAGGGCCGACCACTTCCCTAGATGAGTTCATAATTAACGGATACTCTAATTTAACAGCTAAATCTGACACCCAAGATCACTATGGGCATGGAATATGTGCCTACATTAAGGATGGCTTCCCGTGTGGCAGGGATATCTCTAGAGAAGATCCTAATTTACCCTATATGTGCTTCAGGGTTGCACTTGCTAACACCACTGCATTTATATTTGCCCTCTATAGGCCCCACAACAGCGGAGTTACTATCTTTAAGAGCATATCTGAGAAAATAGACCACATACTGTCTTCACATCCCTCGGCTAACATCCACATCTGTGGTGACTTCAACGTCCATAACGTGGAATGGCTGACCCATTCAAATAAGACAGATGATGAGGGGAGGTTTTGTCATGATTTTGCCATTGGTTATGACCTCACTCAGATTGTTTGCAAACCCACCCGTGTGCCCGATACACCCGGTCAATATGCAAGCCTCATAGACCTTTTTCTCTCAACTTCCCCTGAGCTATGTTCATGTTCCGTTCATTCTCCGCTAGGATCCTCCGACCACTCCGTCGTATCAGTTAAGATAAAAACGAAATGTAAGAAGCCCCTAGACGTACCCCTCCACCATACTGTATACCGATACTCTATGGCTGACTGGGATAGCTTCCGTACATTCATATCTGATTTACCTCTGCACTCCATGTTTAAAAAGGATGTGTCCTCTATAGTATCAGATCTGACCGAATGATTAATTGTAGGCATAGACCAATTCATACCATCTAAAAAATTCCAACAAAAACCTAACAGCCAGCCATGGTTCTCTCCAGAATGTGCTGCTGCTATCGCGCGCAGAAATCACTTTTTCCATAGCTACCAACGTAATAGATGCACTGAGACTAAAGCTGCTTTCAGGACTGCCAGCAACCACTGTAAAAGAGTAATAAAAAATGCAAGCGAGCTATATGCCCAATCTGTTAAATCCAAGGTAGCTGATCAGCGGCTTGGTTCCCACCAGTTTTGGCAAATAACAAATAGGATCCTGAACAGAAGTGTGCGTTCTATCCCAACCATTATCAATGGACCAGAGGTAATCTCGTCAGCGTCAGACAAGGTCAAACTATTTGCAAAGAACTTTGCAGCTAATTCTACCCTATGCGACGAAGGGCATCAACTCCCCATATTTCCTCCTATAACACAGAACAAGCTAGGTAACATACAAATATCCGTGCATGAGGTCGCCAAGCTAATCAAGAACCTAGAGTCCAGTAAAGCAACTGGCCCTGATGGCATCCCAATTATAGTGTTAAAAAAAGCTTCAACCAGAACTTGCTCCCATACTTACGAAACTGTTTAAACGCTGCCTTAAGGAGAAGTGCTTTCCGACTCCCTGGAAGACCTCATCAGTTTGCCCTGTATTTAAGAACTCAGTTGATAAGTCATCTCCCTCTCAGTACAGACGAATAAGTCTCCTGTGTGTTATGAGTAAGTTGCTGGAATCCATATTAAATAGAGAAATAGTCAACCACCTCAGCAGGAATAACCTTCTTAGTAACACACAATATGGTTTCCGCTCTGCAAGATCTACCGCAGATGTGCTGACGGTTATATCCCACAGGATTAGTGAATCTCTTGACAAAGGCTTCCTTTCTAGGGCAATTGCTCTTGACATATCAAAGGCCTTCGACAAGGTATGGCATAAAGGTCTACTTCACAAGATTTCCAGCTACGGTATAACTGTAAATGTTTTCTCAATCATTAAATCATTTCTCTCCGATAGGCTCATAAGAGTAGTGGTAGATGGACAAAAATCGGAGGCCTGCAATATAAATGCTGGAGTCCCTCAGGGGTCAATCCTAGGCCCAACTCTCTTCCTGATCTACATCAATGACCTCCCTAAACACATACTTAAATCATTCGTTGACATCTATGCTGATGACACGACCATCTACGGCAACACATCAAAGGCTCTAAATGACAAAGTTCTCTCTGATTCTCTCTCCTCTGATCTCGAGCGCGTGGTTCAGTGGGGGAAGATGTGGCTGGTTACCTTTAATGCATCCAAAACCAAACTCCTATCCTTACATCATTAACGCTCTGATCCCCATAGTTGAATACTGTTGCCATATCTTGACAGGAGCTGCTAAAAACAGCCTATCCTGCGTTGACAGAGTACAAAATAGACTTCGTGGCTTAGTGGGGGATGCCCTTTTCTCTACCCTGCAACCTCTCTCCCACAGAAGAGACGTTGCAAGCCTATCCTTGTTTTATCGTTATTTCCATGGCAGGTGCTCGTCTGAACTCCAACCTCTGGTCCCCCCTCGCCAATCTTTCACGAAAAACACCCGTCTAGCTGAATCCACTGTGAAAAATTTCCCCCACTCTATATCTGTGCCTAAATCAAAACGCGGATTCCATGAACAAAGCTTCTTTCTTAGAACTGCACGCCTGTGGAACTCTGTTCCGTCTGCCTGCTTCCCTCCGGACTACAACCTGGATGTCTTCGAGTCCAATGTTAACAAATTCCTAATGAACCGCCCCCTTAAGTAAACACTTCATCAAATCTCCACACTAACGTAATGTACTTGCAATAACCCTTATCTCTGAGTGGCTTCCGGGCCTTGATAAGTGGTGATCACTGTGTAAAAAAAATGTAATAAATGTATGTTTATGAAAGTATAAACATGAATTTATCAAAATAAAAATAACAAATAAACTCATTAGAATCAAAATACCAACATTTCAAACATGGTAAAAAAAAAACGTATCTAATACATAATATTCCTAAAATAATTCTTAAAAAAATAAAACTAATTTCAATAATTATTAATGTAAAATATAAAAGAATGCAAAAAACTTTTCAATTATTATTAAATAAAAAAAAGAAAGGTCGGACAAACGTAATGAAAAGAGATTAAAAGGGGGATAACCGTGTCATCCCCAAATTTCACCCATTCACTTTCGTTGCTTTCGATGCGCTACTCGGTGGTCCCCTTTAGAATATGTCGCTACTAAGTTGTGGGTGGCGTCGACTGACTCTTCGAAAACATGAGTTGCCTGTGTCATTTCTTTTTGTTTTTATGGCAAGACGTCAGTGTTTTACTTTTCCTAAAATGTAATTAACATCTGGTTTAACGCAAGGAAATTCACGTAATTGAAATGAAATTGGGAGAGCAATCAGAGACGGGAAGACCTACTTAACCTATCCTTCCACCCCTCCTCCTTACAGTTACTTTCCCTTGTCACCTCGCTTTCATTCTAACTCATTTAATTGTAGTTAGAAAAACGTGACGTCATCATTATGTATATTGAAAAAGCTGGAATAAATCGCTTGAATGTTGTTTTCTCGGACACTTAAAACCATATTTTGTTAGAAGCAAGAACCGTTGGTAATAAGGCATTCAGTACTCACTAATTTATACAGTTACGCACCTAGAAAATAGAGCTATTGATATTGACATAGTGATATTAGACAACAAGAAGAAAGAAGCATCATTAGCACCATTTTCTTATTTCAATTCAAGCTAGGCCGAAAAATTGCTGAAACAGCTCGCGATATCAACAAAGCGGCTGGCCCAGGAGCCACTACTGAACGCACAGCACAATAATGGTTTAAGAAATTTTGTGGCGGCTACGAGAGTCTTGAAGATAATGAAGCGTAGTGGTCTGCTATCGGATGCTGACAACGACCAATTAAGAGTCTTAATCTAAGTAAATCCACGCACAACTGTTTAGGAACTTGCTTCTGCATTAAACGTGACGTATACGATAATTTCCAACCAATTAAGAGAGATAAGAAAGACAAAAAACTTGATAAATGTGTGCCTCACGAATTGAACGACAACCAAAAGAAACGCCATTATGAAGTGTTATATTCGGTTCTTTTACGCAACAAGAACGAACCGTTTCTCGATAGGATGTGACTTGCGATGAAAAGTGGGTTCTTTACGACAACTGGAGACGCCTTGCTCAGTGGTTAGACGCCGGCAAAGCTCTACGACATTTCTTGAAGCTAGAGTTGCACCAAAAGAAGGCCGTGCTGATTGTTTGTTAATCTGCGACCGGTCTCATGCATTACAGGTTTTTTTTTAATGTAGGTGAAACTATTACGGCGAAAAAGTACTATCAACAAACAGATGAAATGCATCAGAAACTTCGACAACACCTAGCATATTCAACAGAAAAAGCCCAATTTTCCTCCACGACAATATTCTACCGCACGTTACTAAACCGAGCCTGTAGAAGTTAGACGAATTGGGCTACGAAACTTTGCCTTATCCGCTATACTCTCCAGACCTGTCACCTATTGATTTTCAAGCGTTTCGACAACTTTTTGCGTGAGAAATGCTTTAAAAACTTAAGCGATACCAAAAACGCCTTCAGTGAGTTAGATTTTAGTAAAAATAGTTACTTGGTAGAGTTAGTCGAGTGAAACATTAATGCTACCGTTACTTTAGCGCATGCGCAAGATTAAACATTTAGAGCTCAAAGTGTAATTTTTCCTTTTCGCATCCATCTGTTCGTAGCTCAGACGGTAACGATGCTATACGTTCTGGTTTCGATTCTAGTGCATGGTATCCAACACATATTTCTTATAACTTTTGAAATTATTACTATACAGGGTGTCCGTAAAATTACTATACAGTCTTACAAGTTACTATACAGACACCCTGTAATATATTAACAGTACAGTAAGATGTTGTATTAAAATATTTATTTGTAGCAAAAGAAATAAAAAGAAATAACACCTTTATGTTTATAAAAATCTTAGAAAATACACGTGTTACATCCGAAAAGACTGTAAGAATCAAGGCAAACAATTTCTATAACTGTATAGTAACTTTACGGACACCCAGTATATTGGATAATAATCAATATAGAATTGACTCTATAATAATCAATAAGAAATCTGCATGGATTAAAATATAATATTTATACGTATTTTACGACCAAGCTATACCTACTAGTAAGTGACATTGTCTGTGTGCGTATATGTGTGTGTGTGTGTGTGTAGGTGTGCGGAACGGTCTCTACCAAACTACTCTGTCAACTTTTAGCGAAGACCTGAAAGTTGATATATTAGGGATTCGGATCTGATGAACAAATTCGATTTGGAGTTTTAGCCGGCAAAAATAGCTACTAAGGATCAAATTTGAAAAATTTGAATTTGACAGACGTAAGTCGAATGAAAGCGTCCCTTTACGCATATGCAAATATACATTTATTCATTTAAGTATGTAAATTTTTAAACATTGATATACAAGTGGACCTAGCTCAGATGGTAGTGAAAAAAAATTGGTTTCGAATCAAACTGATGGCACCCAGGTCATATTTTATTCGAACTTTTGAAATCACGTGTATATATTTGGTACAATGTAATAATTAATAGTGAATTGGTTCCATAATAATAAATACGAAATCTGCATGAATTAAAATATCATATTTAAGCGTATTTAAGCGGGCAAGACCGAGCGGCGTACTAGTATACATATAAAAAGTGACCGTGTGTGTGTGTGTGTGTGTGCGTGCGGAACGGTCTCTATCAAACTACTTTAGGTCTACAGGCTTGGAACTTCATATATAATGGATTCCGACCTGTCGAATAAATTCGATTAAGTTCTTAGCCGGTAAGAATAGCTACTAATACGTCAAAATTGAAAAAAATTAATTTGGCAGGCGTTTGTCTATCATTCATGCATGCGTAAATATACATTTATAACTTTAAGTCAATTAATTGGTAAAAATTTTATACGCATGTGGGCTTAGATCAGATGATAGAAAATAACGCTGGAGAGCTAAATATTTTGGTTTCGATTCTATTTGATGTCACCCAAGTCACATATATAAGATTTTAAACTTTTGAGGTCACTACTATACATTAGGCACCATATAATAATCGATAGAGTATTGGCTCTATAATAATAAACATAGAAATCTACATAAATTAAAACACTATATTTAAGTGTATTAACGACCTGACAATACCTGACGGCCACTACTATATATTGGGTACATTATAAAAATCAATAGCGAACTGGCTACACGATACAGAATCTGCATGATTTCAAATATCATATTAAAGCGTTGTAGCTATTTCTATCGTTTAGAAAACAAATCGAATTTGTTCTAAAGAACCGAATCAACTATATATTATGTTTTAAGTCTCTAGTAAAAAAAAAAAATTGACAGATTAGTTTGGTAGAGACCGTTCCACACATAGACAGAAAAGGGTTACTCCTGTATATATATATATATATATATATATATATATATATATATATATATATATATATATATATGTATAGTAAGTTATGAACATATATATGACAATTAAGCTACACAGAATATTCTGCGTTTCACAAGTCTGACGAATTCTCACAAGAATAAAACGTGGAATATTCTGTGTAGCTAAATTGCCATATATATTTTCATAACTTATTACCTAGCCCTACCTATGAATTGATCACTGTTGAAGTAAATACTGAAAACTACAAGAAATCGATATAAATCTATTGTTTACAGAAAATTATTATTTCACACTATGTGGAAACCCTTATTTTCTCTACCAGACAGCTCAACATATAAATACGAGGCATAGTTATACATATAAAAACAATAATCTATATTATATGTCGCTTTGTCTGTTTGTCCGTTCCACTTTTCCTCGGAAACTAATGGGGCGATGTGGCTGAAATTTTTTATCGTTATGACAAAGTGTAGCGAACAAAATATTATGGTAACTGTTCAGAGTTAGTGATTAATAGGAAATAATATTAATTAAAAGGAATTAGTATTTAATGCAAAAAATGAGCACAAATTTAACCATATTCAACAATTTGATTTAACATAAAGCACTCATTCTAAGTCAACAGGCTATAACTTTTGCCCGTTTTTAACGGAGTAAAAATACTCTACAGATATTACACTTGATTAAAAATATTACATTTCCATTGAATTTATTGTGAGATAAAGAACAAGTGGAGCATGCATGCCCCCCCCCCGTGAGTGCACAGTGAACGAGGCATAAACAAATGACAAAGTTCAGTATTTGCGCCCCCCCATTTAGCCCCAAAAGTTCCCAGAGGGCGTCAAATCCTGGTAAAAATGAGCAAACGGTGCAGTTTAGGTTTTAACATATGTAAAATTGAGTTCTGCAACATGCAAAAAAAAAAAAAAGAAATGACTAAGTCCATTATTGTCAGCCCCTCATTTAGCCCCCAAAGTCCTCAAGGCCTTAACATATTTAAATTTGAGTTCAGCACCATGCAAGACTGCTAAATAGACATACACAGAAAATGTTGGACAAATATGGTAAAATAGTCCCAAAAATGGAGTGTTTTTATTAACCCTAAAAGAGCCTCTGGGGCACACCCAACAGTTATCGCGAAGTATAGACAAACAAAATTATATAGAAATCAGTTACAACTTTTCAAAAAGTTTTATAAAAATACAAGGCATCAAATTTTTTTTTTATTAGCTCAAGTGTCAATTTTAGCCATTTTAACCCGAAAGGCACCCCTGGGAGTGGAGGGGGGGCGACCGGAGTGTTCCTGCTAAATCCGCTCTGTTACTTTTTTGCTCATCATGTTTAATGTTGATGCAAAATTTTAAAAACTTCTTAGGCCTAGTTATTGAGAAAAGTGCGGACGAACGGACAAGGGTGAATTTACAGGTCCAATCTACTTTTGTCGGGGGTCCAAAAAAAACTATTGATAAAAATTGTAGCAGGTGATTTTAATTGTCCAATCAAAAACACCGACCATGACCGACTTTAACAAAAAGGCGCCATATAAAAAAGTGTATATTTATATTTGTGAGTGCATTGTTTTGTTTCATCGGTGCATTTCTTTTTTGTCCTCCTTTTTCGATTGTTCCAGTGACGAGAAGAGTGAAATAAACGTTTATAATACAAATCTGTGTTTATATTGCCTTAATGGTATCTCCGCCATTAGTCGTCGGTGTGAACAAGGGCAAGGCGCTCCTGAAAAGTCCTTCACGTTAAAAAGTTTGGCAGTGATTGTTTTAGTCGTGCCAAGAATCTGTTGGATGCTTGGCTTGTTGCCGAAGACAAAGAGATGATAACATCTGGTTGGGAGTTGTTGTTCTGCGGTGGTCTTCATTCCTCGAAATAACAAACGGTGACAAAGATTGGCTTCAGTCAAAGAAATTCGTGCATTCATCACGGCTCAAAGATCAAAGACGTTTAATTTAGATTCACGTGTGTACGATAGAGATAGATAGATAGATAGATAGAGAGAGAGAGAGAGAGAGAGAGAGAGAGAGAGAGGGAGGGGGAATAGAGGTGAATAGGGGGAAAAGTTAAAGGAAAGAGAGCCTGGAAGCAAAAAAGAAAGAAGGTGAAAGAAGAGAGCGTAAAATAAGCAAAGATATAATTTAGATTCAAGTGTGTATGAAAGAGGTAGATAAATTGATAGATAGATAGAGAGAGAGAGGGAGAGAGAGGGAGAATAGGGGGAAAATTAAAAGGAAAGAGAGCAAAAAAGAAAGAATGTGAAATAAAGAGAAAGAAATCGTCAAATAAGTAAAGATATAATTAAGATTCAATTCAAGATATCATTAAAGTGTGTATGATAGAGATAGATAGATAAATTGATAGATAGATAGATAGATAGATAGAGAGAAAAAGAGAGAGAGAGAGGGGGAGAATAGGGAGAAAAATTAAAGGAAAGAGAGCAAAAAAGAAAGAATGTGAAATAAAGAGAAAGAAAGCGTAAAATAAGTAAAGATATAATTAAGATGCAAGTGTGTACGATAGAGATAGATAGATACATAGAGAGAGGAAGGGGGAGAGGGTAAAAGTTAAAGGAAGGAGAGCTTGAAAGCAAAAAAGAAAGAATGTGAAATAAAGAGAAAGAAAGCGTAAAATAAAGAAAGATGTATTATGGTAAAGAGTGTGAAAGGGCGTGAAAAAGACAATATGAAAGAAGCAATGAGGTAGAAAATGTGAAATAAAAGAGAGAGGTAATGTGCGTGTAAAAGAAAGAGAGAAAGTACGAAATAAATTGAGTGTGAATAAGAGCGTGGAAGAAAGAGTGAGAGGGTGAAAAAAGAAGGCGAGTGTGAGAAAGAGTGTTAAAAAGGGAAGAGAAAAAGAGAGAGAAAAAGTTTTAAAAAAAGTGGAAGAGTTCGTAAAAGGCCGAACAAGAGTGTGAAAGAAAGAAAAGTCATGAAAAAAAGCGAAAGAAAAAGACAATGTATAAGAAACCAACCGAGCATGTAAAGTCGCCTCCACGATGGAAACATTTATTTCACCATGACTAATGTTTGTGCAAAATTTCCAAAAGAAAAACTCCAAGGAGTGGTTATTGAGAAAAGTGCGAGCAAAGGAACGGACAAAGATTTGGGGGAAATTTTTTATCCCTATAATGGCCCTTAGGGGGCAACCAGAGTTATCCTGTGAATTCCGTTCTGGCAAAATTTTACTTTCACCATTACTAATGTTCCAGCAAAATTTAAAGAAAAAACAAATTAAGGTATGGCTATTGAGAAAAGTGCGAACACACGAGCGGACGAACGATTTGGGGGCAATTTTACACCTATAATGGCTCCTAGGGGGAAAACCAGAGTTATCCTGTAAAATCCGTTCTGACAAAAATTTACTTTTACTGTGACTAATGTTTGTGTAAAAGTAAAAAAAAAAGGGGAAGAGAAAAAAATATATAGAAAACGTGTGAAAAAAGTGGAAGAGTTCGTAAAAGGCCGAACAAGAGTGTGAAAGAAAGAAAAGTCATAAAAGAAATGGAAAGAAAAATACAATTAAAGAAAAATACAATGTATAAGAAAACAAGCTGAGCAAACATTTATTTCACCACTAGCAGGGGTACCCGGCGTTGCTCGGATGTTTCGAGGTGTGTGCGGTTTTGAGTAAATCAAAACAAAAGAATAAAGTACCAGAAGTGTCTTCCTGAGACTGTTCATAATGTTCCCATTGTCGACTTCTTTTTCTGGTTGCAAAAAAAAAAAAAAAAAAAAAAATCAACAACTTTTTATCGACATTGTTTCACTGTTTATGAATATTGAAATAAAATACATTACTACACATTAATAATATCTCACTTTTAATCACTTTTAATCACTTTTATCGACATCTTAAAAGTTTTCTTACTCTTTTTAAATGACAACGTTAATGTTTATGAATATTGAAATAAAATACATTAGTAAACATTTATTAATATCTTTTTTTTTTTACTGTTCATGTGTCAATGTTATCGACTTTTTATTGTCTGATATTGAAATATTATATATATGAAATATTGAAATTATTCTTATATTGAATATTGAAATAAAAGACATTACTACACATTTATTAATAATATCTTATTGAATATTGCAATAATACTTACGTTTAATTAAAGTTATTTTCTTTTTTAATAGCATTTTATTTTTAAATGACGACGTTTATACTGTTTATGAGTATTAAAAGAAAAATAATTACTAAACATTTATTAGTAAGAAAATGGGTGCTAGTGCACTGTTTATCTGCGCTATATTTGTAATCGTATTTCTAAGATTAAAGTTTAATGTTTTTTCGTGCTGTAATAACGTTATTATTTAAGAAGCCATTCTTAACATGGGGAGGGTGCAAATGCCCCTAAAAAAGTAGAATAACATTTTACGGAATTAGCTAAGAGTGTTAATTTAGAATAACAGGTATGGCACCATTGGCACTTCTGCATGTCAGTAACATGGAGCTAATGCGTGTAATTTAGTTTCAAGAACCGCCGACAGATGTCGTTTGTCAGGCAAAGAACCGGGGTCGATAACTATTGTTGTAAGGGAAAATTATAATGAAAAAAAAAAAAAGTTTAATTCAACACACAAAACTAAAAACCAAAAAAAAGTTGGGAAATTATTTTAATATTCATTTTAAGAAAATGCTATTAAAAAAGAAAAAGTCGATAAAAGTGAGACATAAACAGTAAAACAAAAAAAGCTATTAATAAATGTTTAGTAATGTATTTTATTTCAATATTCATAAACATTAACATTGTCATTTAAAAAGAGTAAGAAAAGTTTTAAGAAGTCGATAAAAGTGATTAAAAGTGAGATATTATTAATGTGTAGTTATGTATTGTATTTCAATAATAATAAACATTAACGTTGTCATTTAAAAAGAGTACAAAAAGTTTTCAAAAGTCGATAAACTGATTAAAAGTGAGATATTATTAATGTGTAGTAATGTATTTTATTTCAATATTCATAAACAGTGAAACAATGTCGATAAAAAGTTGTTACTATGGCAACGAAAACATGTCCTTACAAAGAAAGAAAGAAAGAAAATAAAAGAACGGAAGGAAAGAGCAAAACGGAAGTTGTGTTTGTGAAAGTAAGTTTGGTGCGTTTCACGTAAATGTAAATCCAGGTTTTCATAAAACTCTAACCATGCGGGTTATAACGAAATCGAAGTAATGTAATTGTGAATTCAATTCCAGGTAACGGATTGTGTTCTGTGTTAATTTTATTTTATTATAATAAATGCTTTATAAATTGTGTTTATGTTTTATGCTATTCAATGGCAAAGTAACCGTGGTTCGTTTCAGTGTAAGTCCAGACCAGTTTTTAGATAAATTCTAACCGGTGATCGGTTTTAAATGTCTCCTGTGAACGTTCTGGAACGGTGTAAGTGAGTGGCGGTGGTAGGATGAATTTGTTAGAGAGAGTATACTTTACTACTTCCATTAAATGTGACCGATTTTTACAGTGGACTCTCACCAGACAGAATATAGGAAACTCTGATAAGCAAGATACTGGACAGCTAATAAGCCTATAACATACGACAGATGTCGCGATTCAGTTTGTGAATGATACGGCTGCACCAAATGTATACAGGTGCAGTCCTATAAATGTCAAAGTCGGAGGGGAAAAAATGAGTTCATTTTATTTATATAGATGACTAATGTTTGTGCAAAATTTCAAAAAGAAAAAATCCAAGGAGTGGTTATTGAGAAAAGTGAGAACAAAGGAACGGGCGAAGATTTGGGGGAAATTTTTCTCCTACAATGGCCCCTAGGGGAGGGGGCAGAATTATCCTGTAAAATCCGTTCTGGCAAAAATTTACTTTCACCATGACCAATGTTTGTACGAAATTAAAAAAAAAAACTAAGGGGTGGCTATTGACAAAAGTGCGAACAAACGAACAGACGAAAGAACGAACCGGGAGATAATTACTAGGTCGAATCGCTTCTTTTTCGAAGGATCAACAAAGAGAGGAGTGTGAAATAAAGAGAGATGTCAACGAACTAACGGAAACAGAGAGAGAGAGAGAGAGAGAGAGAGAGAGAGAGAGAGAGAGAGAGAGAGAGAGAGAGTAATATAGCAAGCGTTCTATAATGTCGTCATCATCTCAATTTTCTTTCGTTTTTTCCATTCTCTCTCCCTCTCCTTCTTTCTCTTTCTTTTTAACTGTATTTTTTAAAAAGATCTTCGATGTTATGTACAGTATTTTCACTATTTTCCTCTTCTTTTCTTCATATATTTTTTGCTAATTTCGTTCCTAGTTACTATCTCATACAGATATTGATTATTAGCCCCAGGAAGGGATCCCTTGGTTTCTAAGACTGAAGTTAAATGAAAAAAAAAAAGTTATTCACAGAGTTTTAAATAGTCAATTAACATAGATGTTTAGAAATTATCTATTTTACAATTTACTCGGAATTCTATAATATAAATTTTATGCCATCATCATTTCAATGATGAAGAAGACGAGTAAGCGCTCAACACGTGTAAAAAGTGGATTATAAAAAGTTATGCAAAATCGGAGACGTTCTGTAGAGAGATGCTGGTGAAATTTCTCTAAAATTTATTTCAGAGCGGCTTGGCTTACTCTCTAGGAGAAACGGCTTATTGACACTCACTCCATCTATCTAGAGTTAGATACCTAACATATGACGGTTGAGCTGACTCTAACAACTTCAAGACTCTGGGCAAGACTACTACAAAGAAACGGCAATCGTACGTCTCATGAAAATTTATAGAAAATATTTTATGAAAACTTCTGCAGAGTATGGGTGGGTAATTTTGTTGAGATACGTTTTGGGGCCTGTTTCCCAAAATGTGTTTTCAGGGCAGCTTGGTTTGGTAACTGATGTGAATGGCTTGCTGGCACTCACCTTATTCATCTCCAGTTAGGATACTTATATTTAGTGGTTGAGTCAGCTTTAAAGACTACTAGCATGGGTGCCCGGCGTTGACCGGGGGTTTTGGAGGTGTATGTTGAGCAAACAAACAAACAAAAAAAAAAAAAAAAAAAAAAACAGAAAGAGCCCCCCCCACAAAAACGGTCAATTTTCTAAACTTTGACCCCAATTATGACCCCTTAAAATGTATTGTTTTGGGCTCAAATCAAGTTATTAAGTTAGATCCATGTCTAAGGAACATATATCGAAAATTTCAAGTGTTTAGACTTAAAATTGTCGGAAGTGTTTGGTAGAGTTCTCAAAGGTCAAATCGTTGAACTTTGACCCCATAACAGCCACATTTCTGGCCGAAAACGGATTACAAAGATTTTCCCAAATCTCAGTACCCTGTACATCAAATTTCGAGTGTGTAGACTAAAAATTGAGTTATTGCGTAGGGAAATGTACACAGACACACAGACACATTCGCTTTTATAGATATATAGATATGGTTGTAATCATGCCTTCTACAACGCAACAGAGATTTCTTTGCGCGCAAACAAATCTCACTTTATATGTCTGTGGGCGATGCCGCTTACATCAACTTGTCCATTACACGACCGGCGCCCCAACCTTTTCAATTCTGGGATTCTTGGCTTTATGCTTAGTCCCTTAATCCAAATATATGATTAATGTAGTTTTATTGAAAAAGTGATTTGTGCTTATACAAAGGTAATTAATAGAAGGTGATAACGGATAAACATAAGCATAAATCAATGAATATGTATTTGACATTTCGAGAACATTTCCGTTCGTCAGATGACAGCGCGACTTTAACTGTGCATATGTAGGTCGCTGTTAGTCTTCGTGCAACTACGCTATAATAGCGAAATTCGAAAAACGACAAACGAAAAAAATCTATTAAAAAAATAAATGGTATCTAATGAATTTGCGAGTCTTTTAACTAAAAGCAATGATATCTACTTAATTGGCATCTCAGAAGTACTTAAATATTACCGCATTATTTAAAAAAAAACACAACGTTTCGATTTTTATCGTAATAAAACTATCGCCATATTTCTTTGGGAACACGTGATATAATAACAAGGGAAATAACTCAGTTATGCTAAAACAAGGAACTCTTTTGTGTTGTTTTAACAACACATTCAACCGGGAGTCCTATTATTTAGTACCAGTACCTTTTGGTGTTTTTGCAAAATATATGTTTTAACTTGACCCTTTATTACCGTCTGATCATCATATTTAATTTAAACATTTTTTAACTTACAAACTTCCTGATATTGATTAAATTACAAACGTGGGTAAAAGCAATTTTTTTTTTTGCTGTTCTGATTAATAATATAATCAACCTTTGCGTATATTTTCAGGCTAAAACTATATTTTTAGCATACCATCTCATGAACATAAGACATAAAACAGACAAACAATGATTAAGTGTTAGTTAAGAAATAATATGCATTTTTCTGATTCTTACGTCGTCTTAAAACATTTTTTATAAACACGGTGTTGACATTGATTAAATTACAAACGAAAAAAGTATAGAAATCACAGAGAAAACGACCAAATGAGATGTGTCCTGCATTTTGGACGAGAAAGATTTATCTTGTGGGAGGAGGGCAGCAGAATTCAACATTTGTTTCTATCACATAAATAACCAGCATTAATGCCCTTTTTCTCTTCCCTTCAACCTCTTTCCCGAAGAAGAGACGTTGCGAGCTTTATCGTTATTTTCATACCAAGTGCTGGTCTGAGCTCCAAACTATGATCCCTCCTCACCAAACTTTCATGAAAAACACTCGTTTATCTGAAATCACTACCAATTATTTCCTCCCCACTCTTTATCTGTGCCTAAACATAAACGTAGATTCCATAAACGTCTTTCTTAGAACTGCACACCTATTAAATTCTCTTCCGTTTTCGTGCTCTCCAGCTGACTACAATATGGTTGTCTTCAAGTCTAACGTAAACAAGTTCTTGATGAGCCGTCTCCATAAGTAATCCAATTTACCAAATTTCCACTACTAACGATTACTACGATATTGTCGATATCGGCTACTGTACACGCATTAACCCTTATCCTTGAGTGGACTTTAGGCCTTGATAACTGGTGACACTTTTGTAAAAACAATCAAACGATCAAATGTACAAAGGAAATGTCTGAAAATTTCTATTTGCATACTTTTATTAAACAAATTTAAATGGTATATTTGTTTGAATCGATTGTTTAAATCGAATGTTTAAATCGATTGTTTGCATTTAAATACTTGTTGAAATCGATTTCAAGATCAAACTTTAGCCTCTAGTACAGAAGCATCTGCATCAATATTATTACAAATTTTCTATATAAATTTTCTATGTAATTAAGAAGCACATGCCCTTCATTAACTTTACCACTAAGCCTAAATCCGGGTCGCAGTATGAATCAAAAAATAAAACTATTGGTTTGCCTTATACCTTTTGTGTGTGGCACGGCGTTAATTTCATGAGACGGTATGCTTTTACAACAAACACTGAAAAAAAAATCTATCACGGGACCTAACACTTTTGGCCCTTGTCTAGAATCCCTATATATCAAAAAACAAAAATATGGAACAATCAGTATGATTTTCGTACCTGTGACGGAAATGAAATATGGTACACAAAAAATCAGGTAAACTGACCAAATAGATTTTATTTTAGAAAGAAAATCATTTTTAAGCGAATTGGAGTTTTTTTTCCAATACCCCCAACACCTAATGTTAAGAATGGCTTTTAAAAATCACACAAGTTTTAATTATTTTTAGTTATCTTTCTTCTTCCTTTAGATTGTTTTCAAAATGATGTCGCGAGATCGCTTCGAGTGGTTTAGCCATAAAATTTTATATTCTTATTTAAAAATAAAACTACTAAATCAATTTACACGCTTTTTTTGTTGATTTTAGGCGTGCGATATTTTCTTTCAATCACGGGTTCATACATGATACAGATTTTTCTTTTTTTCCGTTTTTTGATATAGGGGGAACTCTGGACAAGCACGTCTTCTTTGGTTAGCAAAGTAATAAAATCTCTAATTTCAACACTGAAAGCTGTTGGTACATCTGGTAGTAAATATTTTGGGTTGTCATCTATTATGGCAAGCCTAAAATATCGTAATCGTTACATTATCACGATTTTAAACTTCGGCCAGTCAGAATTCGGCTAAGGATTTTGATCCTAGCCTCCTTCTCAAATCAACAGAGATTAGACTATTTCAACAATGATCCGGTGCTGGTGATTTTGCGGTGGGAGTTTAGTTCTGTGCAGTTCTAGGAGGTCCACCCTCCCAGACTTTACCTGCTCTCTTGTAGAAGGGGTTAGTTTATTGCTAATTGCTCGAGGAGCCCTTACCGACGAATGCCGACTGGGCAGCTAAGACATTTTTTGCAGCTCCCCGAGGGTGTTGATTTTGTAATCCCACTTTTCTGACCCTGGTGTTTAAGTTCTTGCAGTGAAAGAGAACAGAACAACTCAAAACAGTCAGTCTTTCTTTTTAGTCGCGTGCAAGCGACTCTATAAGTCACTCCGTCGGTCCGTCGGTCGGTTTGTCGGTTGGTCGGTCTGTCGGTCTGTTCGTAACACTTTTGTGTTTGGCCTTTTGGCCAAGATCAAAGTGTAGTATCTGTTCCGGCAGATGCTGCACTTAAGATAATTTGTACCAGTCAATGGAGGGGAAACCCTCTATACTGGGACAATTATTATTTTTGGTAACCAGAGTGCCCCCTTTTTGCCTACTTTTAGGGGAGCTGGTTTTTACCTCACATTAAAAACGGCCTTGTGCCTAATTTGCTCAGTGGGGGAGCAAATAAACACCATCTGTTCCGGCAGATACTGCAAGCAAAGACCATATGTGGGGGCAACTCCACATATAAGACCTTGGTCAATGTAGGGGCAACCCTTCATACCAATTGTCACTATCCAGCTCCCCTACTCCCCGGGGAGTTGGTCCCCATTTCCCCTTCACTCCTCACTTTAAAAATCGGCCTTGTGCCTAATTTGCTCGGTGGGGGAGCAAATAAATACCATCTGTTCCGGCAGATACTGCAAGCAAAGACACTGCCTGCCCGCACTGTGCGGCCCGGGCGACAAGATCTAAGTGTAGTATCTGTTCCGACAGATACTGCAAGCAAAGACCATATGTGGGGTTAAGCCCTCATATCAGACCTTGGTCAATGTAGAGGCTACCCTTCATACCAATTTTCACTATCCAGCTCCCATTTTCCACCCATCGGGAGCTGGTCCCCTTTTCCCTCCTCCTCCCTCTCTCTCCACATTAAAAAACGGCCTTGTGCATAATTTGCTCAGTGGGAAAGCAAATAAATACAATCTGTTCCGGCACATACTGCAAGCAAAGACCACATGTTGGGGGCGACCCCACATATAAGACCTTGGTCAATGTAGAGCCAACCCTTCATACCAATTGTCACTATCCAGCTCCTCTACTCCCCGGGGAGTTGGTCCCCATTCCCCCTTCACTCCTCACATTAAAAATCGGCCTTGTGCCTAATTTGCTCGGTAGGGGAGCAAATAAATACCCATTTCTTGGCCTTTTGGCAAAGATCAAAGTGTAGTATCTTTCCGACAGACGATGCAAGCAAAGACCATATGTGGGGGTAACCCCACATATAAGACCTTGGTCAATATAGGGATCACCCTACAGACCAACTCTCACTATCCAGCTTCCATTTCCCACCCATCGGGAGCTAGTCCCCATTCCCCCTCTCTCTCCACATTAAAAAACGGCATTGTGCCTAATTTGCTCTGTGAGGAAGGAAATAAATACAGCTTTTCTTGGCCTTCGGGCCGGGATCAAAGTGTAATATTTGTCCGGCAGATACTGCAAGCAAAGACCATATGTGGGGCCAGCCCCACATATAAGACCTTGGTCAATGTAGGGGCAACCCCTTATGCCAATTGTCACTATCCAGCTCCCCTACTCCCCGGGGAGTTGGTCCCTATTTCCCCTTAACTCTTCACATTAAAAATCGGTCTTGTGTCTAATTTGCTTGGTGGGGGAGCAAATAAATATCCATTTCTTGGCCAAGATCAAAGTGTAGTATCTCCTGTTACTACAGGTGTACTTATGTTTGTAACTTTGTGATATAAAGTGGGGGATCACTTTTCTGTATTAATTTAATGTAAAATTATCACCCACTTTACAACCAGTCAGTCTTAAAGCCATTCAAGACATTCTCCAGATCATTCAAGTTGTTTTTGAAGGATTCCAGTTATTTTTTAAGCATTCAAGTCATCCTTAAGTTTATTAAAGTCATTCTAAGTAATTTACTTTTTATTTATTTAAGTCATTTCAACCCATTTTTCTGTCATTTTAGTTTATCTTTAAGAATTTCATGTCAATCCTACATTCACGCATTCATTCATTACACGAGAGCACGTGACTAATGGCTATCGGCCTTGTTTCTTACGCTTTTCAGTTTTCTTTTTCTTGCTCTATCGATTCTTCTAGATCCCTTTTTCTCGCTTTTGGTTTTCTTTTGTTTTGGAAGGAATAAAAGTTGACGCGCCCTCATCTTTTCTTTCTTTCTTTCTTTCTTCTGATCCTTTCTTTCTTTCTTTTTTCATTTCTTTTCCTTTTCTCTTCCCTTCATCTATTTTCGTTTTATTTTGCGAAGTTTGCAGCCTCTCCATTTCGTTGTGTTTATTTCCTTTTATTTATCCGTTTATTTCATTTCTTCTTTCTTATCTTTCATATTTTCTTTTTGCCTCTACCTTTGTTTCTCTTTTCTTTTTCCGACGAACAAATGTGACACATTAGGAGGCCTACGTCAATAGCGATTAAGTTAACTAGTGCGGATTTTTGCCAGGATAACACTGAGTGCACAGTGGCAACCCAAATCGAGGTTAAAGCAAGATGAAATGTTAGATCAGTTGGACAAAATAGAGTCGAACTGACAAATAACGTCACGTTTTTCAAATAAGTTTATCTGTGGAAGCGAGTACGAGATGCACCACCATAAGTAACTTGATAACTATTAAATGCGAAATTTTACATCGAAGATCTCTGTCCGCATATCACAATTTCATTTTTATTAAGTTAAATAATTAGCTAAGAGAACATTAGTCTCTCTCCGGTGTGTAAGTCAATTCTCTAAAAAAATACAATCTTTCAGAAACTCTCTGCGAACGTCTCCTTATATTTTTTCAACAACAAAAAAAGAAGCAACTATTATTGAAGAAGAATAAAAAGAGACAACGTATTAACATTCCAACGAATAAAAAAAACTATTCGGTAATGAAAACATAATACAAGAAGAGTGATATATAGTACATTTACATATTTTTTCTTTCTTTATTTTTGTTTTTTGTTTTCTTTTTTCTCTTGAGCTGGTTTTGTCTCTTGTTGAAAGAGTTATCGATGTAATATGCTGGGTCATAATAAATCTTTCTTTTTTTCTCCTCATTTTCTCCTCTTCCCCCGCCTTCATCTGCTCTCTTTATTATCTTCTTTTTCACCTTCTCCTTACTCTTCTTCTTCTTCTTCTTCTTCTTCTTCTTTGTCTTATTCTCTCTTTCAAAATTCCTTATAACATTTAATTTCATTTCATCAGGTTTTATTTCTCTTACATTTATTCGTCTAAATAGCTCATCAGCTTTTCTCCCCCCTCCACCTCTTCCTTTTTTGTGTTTCAAACCATTTTGTTTCTGTCTTCTTCCATTTTCTGTTATTTTTCTTACTTTTTGTTTTCTTTTTTTTCCTTTTTTTTCTTTTTTATTTTACTTAATTTTATTTCTTTTCTCTTATTCTTTCTTTTCTTCCCCCTTATTCTTCACATTATTATCCTTTGGTTTCTCTTCTTTTCTGTATTCTCTAGCTTTTTTTTCTATTTTCATTTCATAATTTCATTCCCCCCCCTCACTCTCGCTATCTCTTTCTCATTTTCTCTATCTCTTTTTATCGATTCTCTTTGCTACTATCTTTCTTCCTTTGTTTTTTCCCTTTCAGTGATCCTTTCCGATTCTCACTTTACTACTCTTTCAACTTCCTAACATTTTTTCTCAATCTCACCCTATCTATCTATCTATCTATCTATCTATCTATCTATCACTCATTTTCGCATATAAGTATTGTAACTGCCTCCCCCTTCCTCCCCAAAAAATAATCAGACGGGACTTTCGTCAAAATGGCGACAGTTAGCGAAATGGCACGCCAACTGTGCTGCTCATTGGGGCTGGCCAGACCCTGAAACCAACCCAACCGCTTGATTGGGCCCGGCGCTCTACGCGTTTGTCCGCGTCACCCCCTCTCGCATCAGCCGCAAACGAAATTTCACATACTGAACTGATGCTCCCTGCTCCCTCTTTTAGCCCTGATCCTTTCAGCCCGGTTCCTCATTAGGCAAAAAGGACAACGAACTGTTTTTAACAGTCCAATACATCGTTGTCCGTATCATTGCGTCCCGAGACTCTTCTCATTAAGAGTGAGTGGCTGAACAAATCCCCATTTTTGCAACTCTTTGTCGGTTGGCGCGTTTAGCTTATTAAGACGCACAAAGAAAGAAAGAAAGAAAGAAGAGAGAGGAATATGGAACGGACGTTTGGATGGATAAGCGTAAGACAAAAGCGAAATTGAAAGCCTCGCGCAACAGGTGTGTAGAACGTCGACTAACCCGAAACAATTGTTCTTTTTATGCTTCTTTTTTCTCTGCATTTTAAAGTCATGGTTTCTTTCATTCGTATATGTTCTCTGTCGTTCCGTTTTGAGTTGCATATTGCACTTTCGCTAAAAGGCCAGAATAGTTAACAACCGAGAAATCGAAAAAAATATTTTTTTACTTGGAATACGATTTTAAAAACATGCTCAATAATATATAAGCACCTAAATAATTTATAGAAAACGCAGGAGAATTAAATTATCTGCCAACACGAATATTTTTAGCGCGTGGGGAAAAAAAGCAAAAAACAAAACAAAAACAAAACAAAAACAACAAAAAAAAACAAATATTTTTTTTTTTTTTACATTTTCACCCCAAATAAGGTACAGTGCCATTTTGATATAGGGTGCTACTATCAGGGGCATTAATTGTAGGGATACTATTAAGGGAACTGAGCAGCAAGATGTTTGTTCACATTACACTTGAACTTCTGCATGTCAGTATAGTTGGAGAAGCAGGAACCCGGGATGGAATTCCAAAGTCTAGCAGTTCTGGGAGAAAACCTATTAGAGTAGAAGGCTTTCGCACATCTAGGGATCTCTACTGTGTAGGGGTGGAACTTGCTGCTTGTTGCGTTTGTTGCGTTTGTCGCGTTTGTTGCGTTTGTTGCGTTTGTCGCGTTTGTTGCGTTTGTTGCGTTTGTCGCGTTTGTTGCGTTTGTTGCGTTTGTCGCGTTTGTCGAGTTTGTTTCGTTTGTCGCGTTTGTTTTGTTTGTCGCGTTTGTTGCGTTTGTTGCGTTTGTCGCGTTTGTTGCGTTTGTTGCGTTTGTCGCGTTTGTTGCGTTTGTTGCGTTTGTTGCGTTTGTTGCGTTTGTCGCGTTTGTCGCGTTTGTTGCGTCTGTCGCGGGCATTTACGTCGAGAGGGTACAAAAGCTTGTAGTTCGTCGGAGCATCCACCATTAAAATACTTGCCAAACAGACAGAGTGATGCAACATAAATTATATAATATTATAAGCAAGTGAAAATCGCGGTTACAAATAAATTGACAGTACACCTCGTGGAGATCTATCAAGCAAAAATATGTCTCTGCACCAAACATTAGGAAAACTTATCAAGTAGAAGTTTAATTAAAATTAAAAATCAGTTTTATCGTATTTTGCTCATTCGCCATTGATAAGAGCGGAAATATCTGTAAAGCAGGGGGAGATAAACCAGTTTGCCATTTAAATAAGTAACAATGAATGGCGGATCGACCAAATACGAAAAAGTAATTTTTAGTATTAATTAAAATTCTAGTCGATCATTGTTCCTAATTTTTTTATGAGGGTTTTATGAGGATACTTTTGTATGATACGTAAGAATACGAAATAATTTTTACTTGCAATACGATTTTAAATCTTGCTCAATAATATATAAGGTCTGCTAAAAACAGCCTATCCTGCCTTGACAGAGTACAAAATAGACTTCGTAGCTTAGTGGGGATGCCCTTTTCTCTTCCCTGCAGCCTCTCTCCCACAGAAGAGACGTTGCGAGCCTGTCTTTGTTTTATCGTTATTTCCATGGCAAGTGCTCGCCTGGGCTCCAATCATTCGCCCCTCCTCGCCAATCTTTCACGAGAAACACCCGTCTGGCTAAAACAACTGTAAATAATTTCTCCCACTCTTTATCTGTGCCTAAATCCAAACGTAGATTCCACGAGCAGGGCTTCTTTCTCGGAAGTGTACTGTGGAACTCTCTTCCGTTTGCCTGTTTCTACAGCTTTGATGTCTTCAAGTCCAGCATAAACAAATTCCTGACAACCCGCCCTCTTAAGTAAGACACTCTATCAAATATCCAATACTAATGATTACTACAATACTATCTCATTGAATACTCTACACGCAATAAAACTTATCCCTGAGTGGCCTCCGGCCTTGATAAGTGGTGACCTCCATGTAAAACAAAATATATATAAGGACCTAAATAATGTATAGAAAACGAAGGAGAATTAAATTATCTGCCAACACGTACATATTTAGTGTGTGGAAACATTTTTTGTCCCATATCTGCATGATCTGCCCTATGAGAACTGACTGAAGCACCTGGATCTTCCAATTCTGGTGTTCCGTCGAATGAGAGGGGATGCCATCCAAATCTTCAAATATCTGCATGGAATATACAACGTGGACTGTCTTAAGATGCTTCTTTGAAACAAGATTGTAGGATTCTTGGGAATTCCTTGTGTTTTAATAGCAACAGCATCGGAAGGCGGTAGCTGGATCTGTTCGAGCACACTTCTCCCAACGTTCGCTGAACGTGTGGAACCAACTGGCGGAAGAAATGGTATCTGCAGAGTCACTCAATACCTTCACAACGTAAGTGGAGCAATTCAACAGCTTCACAACGTATGGGGAGCAATTCAAAAGTTTCACAACGTAAGAGAAACAATTCAACAGTTCACAACGTAAATGGAGCAATTCAAAAGTTTCACAACGTAAGTGGAGCAATTCAAAAGTTTCACAACGTAAGTGGAGCAATTTAAAAGTTTCACAACGTAAAAGGAACAATTCAACAGCTTCACAACGTAAATGGAGCAATTCAAAAGTTTCACAACGTAAGTGGAGCAATTCAAAAGTTTCACAACGTAAGAGAAACAATTCAACAGTTCACAACGTAAATGGAACAATTCAAAAGTTTCACAACGTAAAAGAAACAATTCAACAGTTCACAACGTAAATGGAGCAATTCAAAAGTTTCACAACGTAAGTGGAGCAATTCAACAGTTCACAACGTAAGAGGAACAATTCAACAGCTTCACAACGTAAATGGAGCAATTCAAAAGTTTCACAACGTAAGTGGAGCAATTCAAAAGTTTCACAACGTAAGAGAAACAATTCAACAGTTCACAACGTAAATGGAACAATTCAAAAGTTTCACAACGTAAGAGAAACAATTCAACAGTTCACAACGTAAATGGAGCAATTCAAAAGTTTCACAACGTAAGAGAAACAATTCAAAAGTTTCACAACGTAAATGGAACAATTCAAAAGTTTCACAACGTAAGTGGAGCAATTCAAAAGTTTCACAACGTAAGAGGAACAATTCAACAGCTTCACAACGTAAATGGAGCAATTCAAAAGTTTCACAACGTAAGTAGAGCAATTCAAAAGCTTCACAACGTAAGTGGAACAATTCAACAGCTTCACAACGTAAGAGGAACAATTCAACAGCTTCACAACGTAAGAGGAACAATTCAACAGCTTCATAATGTAAGTGAAACAATTCAACAGCTTCATAACTTAAGTGGAGCAATTCGAGCAATTGCACCATCCTATCGTAGAAATCAACGAAAAGGGAGCTGTCATGGTCTATCAATTTAGTCTTGTTACTTCCAAATAAAAAACTGATCAAGTAAATCGAATTATATTGGGTCCGTAAAATCTGGACGCACAATTAAAAAAGTAAATTGTTGTATTTATAAATAATAAGCGGCTAAAAATCGGATTTCCAATCTCTTTAAAAGAAAAAAAAAATAGTAAAAGAATATTATATGCCGTGACATATTTGGATATGTACGAGCTGATTCTCTGTTTCTAGCCTTAATCATTATTTTATTTTGTAGTAAAAAATTCAAATAAACTTTTATTAGCGCCAAATGTTTATGAATACAATACAAACAGTCAGCGACTATATTCTTTCCATCTTTCTCTTTTCACCATGTGTATTTTTAAATTAAAAGCAATGTTTAATTTCAGAAGAGTTTCTTATAGGTAGCTTATCTGTACAAGTCCTGGGGATGGAAAAGTGTTTTCGATGGATAGCTAATCTGATAAGCTAATCTGTATAATTGCATGTTTGCAGATAAAGAGCAAATATTTTTCTCATCTGAACACGAAAAATTATGTGCGGGAAACTAAGATTCAATATTTTATTGGGCGATACCAGTTTTTGATTGGTTGCTAGCAGACCGTGGTTCCATTTGATTGATCAGTTTCTATCGCCAGTGTTTATACGTAGAACCTTTCAATTTTCTTTAATCATACCCTTTTCATTATATCTAACATATTGCAACATGTATTCTTGACGTTTTCTAACGTAGGACGTATATCCTCTTGCTCCATTGCAGATTACCAGAGAGAGAGAGAGAGAGAGAGAGAGAGAGAGAGAGAGAGAGAAAGAGAGAGAGAGAAAGAGAGAGAGAGAGAGATTTTAGTAGTTGATATGCTATTCTTCTTGCACACAACAGATATGCGAACCAGCTCTCAAGTTTTATGTTTTTTTTCGGAATGGATTTTTAAATTACTAGTAGGACTCGTTTATCAGCGTTGCCCGAGGAAATATAAGAAATGTTAAGTAAGAAAAGTATTATTAAACATTCTATTTTGATTACTAAGTATCCATATATAATGGATACTTAATAATTCTTGCGTTGCTCACTTGAAGTATGAAGTCAGGATAAGTTTCGTAAGAGAATCGCTCGCTGCTAAAAAAAAACAAAACAAACACATTAAGCTATGATTATCTCGTGAAAATCGTATGTGAATCACATGCAATAGTAACTACGAATATACGAATAAACTGCTGAAAAATTTTAAGCGAAGCGATATTACAATTTAAAAAAAATTGAAGCGTTATTTTAGGCAAATAAATAAATAAAAATAACTTATTGACGGAATTTTTGTACCGTAACACCTGAATACAAATGAAAACATGATTATTTGCCGCGAACAGACGTTTGTATTTCCGAAATAAATTTTTGTTAGCAGTGACACGATGTCCCAAATAATCCAGCTAATTAATTCTCTGGAGGGAATTAATGACACCTAACACGCCCAGCAAATCAAGCAATACAACGGCGGAATCACCCATTAGGATGATACAAGGCTATTGTGTTTACTAATCTTTGACAGCCCGGGCTTAACCGTATAAGCAATGATATTGTCGATATTCTAGAATGAAGTCCCCGGAAGCTAGTGGTCCGTATCAAAGGCGTCCTCAAGGCGTAGATATACCGACGAATTATAATATTACACCTCTGTTTCCTGGTTCGAGACTTAGTTAATTAAAATAACCAAATATTTCTTCAAATTTCTTCATCACAACGTAACGGATATTTATCGTTTGGAGTTTACTGTTACATCAACTTAAATTACTGTTTTAGTATCCACTTTAGGGAGAACAATGGAGTCTTCCTCTACCGGTGTCATGCACAAGTTATACACACAGTTATGCACAGTTGGTAATTGGACTCACCTATAACCACTCTATATGTTTATATTTGCTTTTCTTTTTAATATATTTTGTTTTTTAATTCTGTCTTTCCTCCGAACCCTTACCGACCCACAAACAACATTTTAAACTTAAGCGTGATAACTCGGCGGAAATTCTATTTTAAAGCCTGACAGACCGATGAACATATTTTAAACTTATATGTAACAGACAAATGGAAATCATTGTTCCAAACTTAAACTTGGTACACGGACCAACCGACAGAGGCTTTTGTTTTTGCGTGAACGTGTTTAGACGCAGTAAAAATAAAATACGCTCGTTCAATATATGCCCTTTGAGATGCAAATAGCAATTCAAATTGAACAGTGACAGAATTAGGCAGCAACTGATCGCGAATCAAAACTGTATTAAGGCAACACACATGGACAACGAGTGCATGTTCTGCTACATAGAAGTAAAGAGCGCGTTACTTAAGATCGATTTGTAAAGTTCTACTGGGGAACAGCTACTATACAATCGATATATTAGAGTGTGTAAATGTCTCCATTAGACCATCTGTAAAAAGTTGAATATCCATTATAGCAAACAAGTCTTGGAAGCATATACAACAAGGGATAATTAGAAAAAAGTCATACACCATCCGTTATGCCTATGAAATTCCTACAGCTACGTACATAGAAAACGGATCTTTTAAACATGACTAGTGATATGAGACAAGAGGGAGAAAGTAGCAACCTTCGTTGAAGCCAGTATCTCTGGTGGTGTGAATTTAAACAGGTTGAGCGGAGAAAGATGTCAAATTACCAAAGTATTACACCCGATATGAAAAGAAACTAGAATCTTGGACTATCTCTAATATTCCAGTAATTATAAGCGGACTTATGAGAAAGTATTTTAAAAACAATCTGGCGAATATACTCAGTTAACCAAGTGCAAGAGAAATACTCACAGTTGCATTTAATAGATCAGTTGGAATCTTTGATAGATCTCTCGGTTGAAGTGTCTAGCGTGTGAATGTCCAGTATCTGGTAAGATGTTCGACGTCGAGCAAAAGCGACATGATAAGAAAACGAAGAAAATAAGGTGAAATCACAACCAAGTCGTATAAATAGATTTTATTGAATATTATATTATATTAAGAAGATAATCTTTTCTAAGTACTTTAGTCCCTCTTGAACGGTTTAACTTGGATTTCATTAAAATTTATGCCCGTAATTAAGTGGGTTGACAAAAGTGTGTGGTACTTGAGTATCCAAAAATAAACATCATGTAAAGGGCATGGTTTTATTTGCATCAATAAGTTTTCAGATTTATTAATAGGCGTGAATTAAATGTAACAATATTAAAAAAACAAACAAACAAGTGAAGCATGCATGGTCCCTCGTGAGTGCACAGTGAACGAGGCATAAAACAATTACTAGGTTCAGCATTTGCCCCCACCCCAATTTAGCTCCAAAAGTTCTCAGGGGACGTCAAATCCTGGTGAAAATGAACAAACGGTGCAGTTTTAGGCCTTAACATATGTAAATTTGAGTTCTGCACCATTCAGAAAAAGAAATGACTAAGTCCATCATTTGCCCCCCCCATTAGCCCTCAAAGTCCTCAAGGCCTTAACATATTGAAATTTGAGTTCATCACCATGCAAAACTACTAAATAGACATACACAGAAAATTTTGGACAAATATGGTAAAATAGTCCCAAAAATGGAGTAATTTTATTATCCTTAAAGAGTTATCGCGAAGTATAGGCAAACAAAATTATATGGGAATCAGTTAGTTACAACTTTTTATAAAGTTTTATAAAAATCCAAGACATCATTTTTTTTAATAAGCACAAAAGTGTCAATTTTAGCCATTTTAACCCGAAAGACACCCCTAGGGGGGGGGTAACGAGAGTTTTCCCGGAAAATCCGTTCTATCACTATTTTACTCATTTCATGTTTAATCTTTGTGCAAAATTTAAAAAAATTCCAAGACGTAGTTATTGAAAAAAGTGCGGACAGACGAACGGACGAACGAACAAGGGTGAATTTACAGGTCCATCCTCCTTTTATCGGGGGGCCAATGATAAAAAAAACTTGCTTGTCTTAACACTTTACTGAAAATGTACACAACATCCCATCGTCAGAATTTAATTAATAAAATCCTTAAAGTCTTAATATATTTAAATACAATTTGTATTCAAATGTATAAAGAGGTTTTCCGTTCCATTAATGCACTTCTGACGTTGGGATGTTCTGTGAAACTGCAGTTAAGAATAAAGACAAGCAGATTTGTTATTCTTTATTATTGTTATATTTATTATTGCTAAGTTATGAATCTTGAGGGTCCACAATAAAGACACAAATCGGCGTTTAGTGGAACAAAATATATTAAAACAAAACAAAAACAAGACAAATGCAACACATAAAGAGTGGTTATAAGTCAGTCTGACTGCCAAGTGTGCATAACTTATGTATAATACTGAGAGGCATATTTTCCCGGTCTTTATAGTAAAAGGAAGAGTGCATTGTTATCCGTAAGGTACGCATCACAACACCTCCCTTTCAAACATTATCTCTGTCGTCTGTATATTGTTTTCTCTTAAGAGTTGATCACAATAAGGTCCGCTTTTGGTCACGGACTATGTTAATAGAAGGCGGTTTTGTCGCCAAAGTACCACCTTTGCACTATTTACTATGTTTCAATGTCCTGATCCATTTATAGCCAGTATACGTAGCTGGAAATTAATCTCCATATTCTATTTGTCTCTGGGTGGCCGGTATGAAAATACTTCAGGATTCTCTTTTGTAGATTTTTGGGAATAAAAATTCTCTCCCTGTACAGAAGTATCTCGTTACATAGAAAAGAACTATCTGAAATGTGTTGGTTATTCTTTGTAATTTTCCTTTTTGTTAGATTAATAATCTCGTTATTGAGGGCTTCATGTTTTATTTCATGCAGCGTCACGGTGAGTTTTCTTATTGTGTTGTACAAAACAGTTTATTTCTTCATCAATTCGTAGAGAAGCAATAACAGAATCTTCCAATGCCTCTCTGTGTTTTGCAACCAGTATGGATATTCCATCAATGTGACTTTTTTTTTTCGAAGGAATGAATTTCATCTTGCAGTTCAGTAGAATTGTCACCTCCCACTGTAGTCTATTTTCTGACGATATGGCTAGACCTTTATTTTTTAACCGATGATTGAGAATAACGGCTTGTGGTTCGTTTGTAATGTGAAAAATGTTCCGTGTTCGGTGGAATTTTGTGGCTGCAAAGATAATTTGTAATGCCTCTTTTGTACAGTACTTTGAGGTAATTGCGTCAAGTCCCGGGTAATTGCGCCAACTAGCTAAAAGTGCTTATTTGGCAACCACGCATATAAAGAGCTTTTCTTTTAAGTTTGCGCAATTAACCTCGGATTTAGCATAATTACCCCAAAGTACGGTAAGTAACGTTTCTCAACTGGAAGCAGTGTCCTCGATGCATGTGAGTTCCGTCTGGCATTTTATCAAGGATGTGTGCCCATATTCCACACAAGCTTGCGTCGTTAGCCACTAAAATTCTGACGTTCGGCTTATAATGTGTGAAAAATAAGTCCGATGTTAGAACTTTGATAGTTTTATTAAATGTCTCCTGACATTCAAGCATCCATTCCCAAACCTTATCTTTTCTTAAGGTAATAATTTGCCAGTCCTAAGAAACTCTCTAAATATTTGACGTTTACGGGAACCGGTATGCCTTTAATTGCAGCGGTTTGTTCACAATCTGGCCTCTTGCGCTTCATATCTTTGATATGAACCAGATAATGTATTTCTTTTATGAACAAATCATATTTTCTTTCTTTTTTTTTTCTTAAGCCATAATACTGGATTTGTGAAAACACTTTGTTGGCGTGTTCTCGGTGTTGTTCCATACTTTTACTAATTATTGTCGTCTAGGTAAGCGATCATAAAATCAAGTTAGCCAAGTATAGTGTTCATAGCTTGTTGGAATATTGCTGGTGTGTTTTTAAGACTAAAAGTTTTCAAACTTGAATCAACGGTGTGTGTTTAAAGCTAGTAATTTAGAACGTTTCCCTAGAATTGGCAGTTGTAGTTTAGCATCACGATATTTGAGAATAAATTACCTCTATTTAGCTGTGTAAACACTTCGTATGGGTTTGAAAATGGATAATTGTAATTCTTGTGTGCTTCATTTAGTCCACTTGAAAAATTGGCACAAGCGCGAATTTCTTTAGATTTCTTTTTTACACAGAGCGTATGTTCTGCCCATTAGATATTCTACACTTTAGATTAAATGCCGGTCCTTATTAATCGGTCTAATTCCACTTTCCTTTCATGTCGTTAATAATGATTGCATGTTCTTCTTCAGCTCAAATTTTGCTGACATCTTTTTGAATCGATTAAGGCAGGCAAAAAAAAACCCCGCTGTATTAGGCCCTCACACTTTCTGTTTTCTTGCAAAAAGGTATGGATTTGTAATCGCATATTGAACTGTTGCGTTCAGTCCATGCCCAAAAAATTGTTGGCATTTCTTGCCACGTACATTTTATTTTTTATAGTTCCGTTTAACGTAATGTTGGCAATAATTTCACCATCGAATTTAATGTTGTACGTATCACTGATTTGGCTATTTTGTTGACTTTTAATATAGTTGGTAAATTCAATATTTTCCATGTCTACATATTGATTATAGACAGATCAGACCCAGAGTCTAATTGTAACTTGACATTTCTATTCGGAATGTCTTATATTTGTGCTGTTCTGTTCGTCTGTTCTTGTGAATTTAAACCGACTTGTATTTTCTTTATTCGTTGTGCAATGTGAATTCTTAAGCCAGCGTTATTATTATTAAAACAGGTTGTTACTCGATATGAGCAATCTCTAAAACAATGAAGGAATATACAATGTAAATACGAGCTAGGCGGTAATTTTTACCTGACTTTTCTTGGGGTAACTTGTTTTTGTAGAAGAGTGAAAAAAATCTCTTTATTTACTTTGACTTGTTTTTGAAGGAGAATTGAAATGTGCCTTTTGACATATCTTTCTAATACGAGCAATGCTCGACTCTTCAATGTTTTTAGAGTTTTGTTTAATACTTACAAATCTTTGACAATTTTCGGAAATGTATTGTTATGTGAAATTTACTCGTTCTAACTTGATTAACATTTTCGTCTGATTTCTGCATCTTTCGTAGATACACATCCGTTGCGAATATTGGGCAAAGTTAAGCCAGTTTGAAATCATCAAATGCTTATTACCGTTTGTATGCGAAAACCCAGTAGTCTTATTGGTATGTTTTGGTTAAGTTTAAACATTTCCACCTTTTGTGGAACAGATATGATTTAGTTCTATTTAAAGTTTAAGTTCGGCAAAAGTTAAGTCGCTAGTTTTTCCACGAATGTGCAATGTTTGATAATTTTCCGAACAGTAGGTGAACTTCTCTTTTTTTTATAATATATTTTATACCATATGAAATATAAATTGGCGGTTTTATCTTAGTTTGGAGAGTAATTAAAATTGTTAATAGCACTCAAAATAGTATTTTGAGAAAAAGTATTTTCGTTCTCGCTAGTTTTACACCTATTGGACATTGTTTTTATTAAGAATCTTTCAAATTTTTGTTGTTTTTTTTTTCATTGTGTTGTTATTGTTCCACTTGTTGAAGTTTTCGGCCTTTAAGTGTGTTTTTATAACGTACAGCTTAAGAGGTTTCAATATTACGTTGCTAACATAAGAGAGGAAGCCAAATATAAAACGACTTTTTTCGACAGGAAAAAAAAACTTTTTATGTAGTTTTCGTGGAACTGTTTGTACGGTTTGCAATTTACTCAATAGTAAAAATAAGGTTTATAATTTCAACATCGGTATTTCTTTACTGTTCAGAGCCAAACAAAAATAATGCATTACTTTTTTTTTATTAAAAGTCAACACAGTGCTAGAATATAACAATGAAACCACAAATTTTTTTATCAATAGAAAACAAGATAAAGAATTGATTCTGTTTTAAAAAAATTCAACATACAGATCCACTGATAAAAGCCTGCTTCGAGCACTTGAGAATGCCGAGAAAAGTTGCTGTTTGATTTCCGCGTTTATTCTTTTTAAGGTTCTCGAATAAAATGTCCCTTTATGATCCTCGTCGCCAATGTTGTGAACAGGAAGGAAGACGCAACTTGGCATTTAATGGAAACAAAAAGTATTGAAAAGGAAGACAAATAAAACAAATAAAAAACAGTGAACACACGTAAGTCTGACTGCATAGTGTACATAACGTGTGTATAACAACGATTCATGTTTTTCCGATCTTTATAACAAGAGGAAGAATTAATTGTTGTCCGTAGAAATGAGATAAATAATATATGATCAGTGTTGTAATGATGTGAGGAGAAAGGAACTCGTAATAAATTCCTCAGGCAGCGGGTCTTTACCAAAGAAAGAAATCAAGGAAACGCCATGAAAAAATGAACATTCAACCCCCCCCCCAAAAAAAAACAGGGCAGCAAGATCATTGTCTGCCAAGAAGTGATTGACTGAAAAAGTAAATTAAAGATTGTCTCTTACAATTTGACATTATTATTTGTATTGAACTATGTAGCACAATATTATGCCTGGGTGTTTATTAGTACTTATTAATTTATCTTATTTAGATCAGTTCTATATTTGAATACAATATTTAAAAATACAACATTTTCTGCGTTTCATTGGTTTCTCTTTACAAAGTACTAATTTTTGCACTATCAGCTTAATCAAAACATATTTGTTGACTTAATATATTTCTCATTCTGTGGAATCCCCATGGGCTCTTCTAGTACTTATTATTTCACGTATCCACATAACATATTTAAAGGACATATAGTAGTTTTGCGTCGATTTTAAGTACTTTTGTAAATAGTGCTCAATACGTGAGTAGAGTGAGTTAATAGAGTATTAATATTTGTATAGCAATTAAGCTACACATATTTTCCGCGTTTCATCCTCGTAAGGAATCCTCAGGCAGAAATACGATTTAGCCCGAGGAGTCTTTGTGGAGATGAAACTTGAAAAATTATGTGTAGCTCACTCGCCATATATATTGTCATAACTTACTATATATATATCTATTATCTATTCACCTATATTTTTGTGTGTATTGATATTAATGTTTAAACTCTTTTTTTTATTTATTAAAAAGGAACATACAACTTTGTTATATATGGGTCGTGAAATTGTATTCATCTGCAAAAGATCTAGCTAATTTGCATATTCTTTTAAACATTTATTTTAATTAATTCCCTATTAGTTTTTTTGTTTTCTTATGGAATGATCGTCTTTAGTTAACTGCTACGTGTAATTATATTCATTTTTAGTTAACTGTTACGTGTAATTATATTCATTTTTAGTTAACTGTTATGTGTAATTATATTCATTTTTAGTTAACTGTTACGTGTAATCATATTCATTTTTAGCTAACTGTTACGTGTAATTATATTCATTTTTAGTTAAATGTTACGTGTAATTATATTCATTTTCAGTTAACTGTTACGTGTAATTATATTTATTTTTAGTTAACTATTACGTATAATTATATTCATTTTTAATTAACTGTTACGTGTAATTATATTCATTTTTAGTTAACTGTTACGTGTAATTATATTCATTTTTAGTTAACTATTACGTGTGATTATATTCATTTTTAACTGTTACGTGTAATTATATTCATTTTTAACTGTAACGTGAAATCATATTCATTTTTAATTAACTGTTACGTGTAATCATATTCATTTTTAATTAACTGTTACGTGTAATTATATTCATTTTTAATTAACTGTTACGTGTAATTATATTCATTTTTAGTTAACTGTTACGTGTACTTATATTCATTTTTAATTAACTGTTACGTGTAATTATATTCATTTTAAGTTAACTATTACGTGTAATTATATTCATTTTTAATTAACTATTACGTGTAATTATATTTATTTTCAACTGTTACGTGTACTTATATTCATTTTTAGTTAAATGTTACGTGTAATTATATTCATTTTTAATTAACTGTTACGTGTAATTATATTCATTTTTAGTTAACTGTTACGTGTAATTATATTCATTTTTAGTTAACTATTACGTGTAATTATATTCATTTTTAATTAACTGTTACGTGTAATTATATTAATTTTTAGTTAACTGTTACGTGTACTTATATTCATTTTTAGTTAACTATTATGTGTAATTATATTAATTTTAGTTAACTGTTACGTGTAATTATATTCATTTTTAACTCTTACGTGTAATTATATTCATTTTTAGTTAACTATTACGTGTAATTATATTCATTTTTAACTGTTACGTGTACTTATATTCATTTTTAGTTAACTGTTACGTGTAATCATATTCATTTTTAATTAACTGTTACGTGTAATTATATTCATTTTTAATTAACTGTTACGTGTAATTATATTGATTTTTAGTTAACTGTTACGTGTAATTATATTCATTTTTAATTAACTGTTACGTGTAATTATATTCATTTTAAGTTAACTATTACGTGTAATTATATTCATTTTTAATTAACTGTTACGTGTAATTATATTCATTTTTAGTTAACTGTTACGTGTAATTATATTCATTTTTAATTAACTGTTACGTGTAATTATATTCATTTTTAATTATATGTTACGTGTAATTATATTCATTTTTAATTAACTGTTACGTGTAATTATATTCATTTATAATTAACTGTTACCTGTAATTATATTCATTTTTAGTTAACTGTTACGTGTAATTATATTCATTTTTAATTAACTGTTACGTGTAATTATATTCATTTTAAGTTAACTATTACGTGTAATTATATTCATTTTTAATTAACTGTTACGTGTAATTATATTCATTTTTAATTAACTGTTACGTGTAATTATATTCATTTTTAGTTAACTGTTAACTGTACTTATATTCATTTTTAGTTAGCTGTTACGTGTAATTATATTCATTTTTAGCTGTTACGTGTAATTATATTCATTTTTAACTGGTACATGTAATTATATTCATTTTTAATTAACTATTACGTGTAATTATATTCATTTTTAGTTAACTGTTACGTGTAATTATATTAATTTATAATTAACTGTTACGTGTAATTATATTAATTTTTAGTTAACTGTTACGTGTAATTATATTCATTTTTAGTTAACTGTTACGTGTAATTATATTTATTTTTAATTAACTGTTACGTGTAATTATATTCATTTTTAATTAACTGTTACGTGTAATTATATTCATTTTTAGTTAACTGTTAACTGTACTTATATTCATTTTTAGTTAGCTGTTACGTGTAATTATATTCATTTTTAGCTGTTACGTGTAATTATATTCATTTTTAACTGGTACGTGTAATTATATTCATTTTTAATTAACTATTACGTGTAATTATATTCATTTTTAGTTAACTGTTACGTGTAATTATATTAATTTATAATTAACTGTTACGTGTAATTATATTAATTTTTAGTTAACTGTTACCTGTAATTATATTCATTTTTAGTAAACTGTTACGTGTACTTATATTCATTTTTAGTTAACTGTTACGTGTAATTATATTCATTTTTAACTGGTACGTGTAATTATATTCATTTTTAATTAACTGTTACGTGTAATTATATTAATTTATAATTAACTGTTACGTGTAATTATATTCATTTTTAACTGTTACGTGTAATTATATTCATTTTTAATTAACTGTTACGTGTAATTATATTAATTTATAATTTACTGTTACGTGTAATTATATTAATTTTTAGTTAACTGTTACCTGTAATTATATTCATTTTTAACTGGTACGTGTAATTATATTCATTTTTAACTGTTACGTGTACTTATATTCATTTTTAGTTAACTGTTACGTGTAATTATATTAATTTATAATTAACTGTTACGAGTAATTATATTAATTTTTAGTAAACTGTTACGTGTAATTATATTCATTTTTAGTTAACTGTTACGTGTACTTATATTCATTTTTAGTTAACTGTTACGTGTAATTATATTCATTTTTAACTGGTACGTGTAATTATATTCATTTTTAATTAACTGTTACGTGTAATTATATTCATTTTTAGTTAACTGTTACGTGTACCTATATTCATTTTTAGTTAACCGTTACGTGTAATTATATTCATTTTTAACTGTTACGTGTAATTATATTCATTTTTAACTATTACGTGTACTTATATTCATTTTTAGTTAACTGTTACGTGTAATTATAATTATTTTTAGTTAACTGTTACCTGTAATCATATTCATTTTCAAAAGTTACGTGTAATTATATTCATTTTTTATTAACTGTTACGTGTAATTATATTCATTTTCAGTTAACTGTTACGTGTAATTATATTTATTTTTAGTTAACTATTACGTATAATTATATTCATTTTTAATTAACTGTTACGTGTAATTATATTCATTTTTAGTTAACTTTTACGTGTAATTATATTCATTTTTAGTTAACTATTACGTGTGATTATATTCATTTTTAATTAACTGTTACGTGTAATTATATTCATTTTTAATTAACTGTTAGGTGTAATTATATTCATTTTTGTTAACTGTTACCTGTAATTATATTCATTTTTAGTTAACTATTACGTGTAATTATATTCATGCAAATATTCTACACGATTTATACTTGCATAATATTTGCATAAAAATGTTATAGAAAACACAAATCTCTTTCTCTCTATATTTATGTATGCGTATATATATTTGTTTAAAAAATGTTGCCCACCAAACTCCTCTAGTAGTTTTTGGTCTGCATACATGGAACTTCATATGTAAGGTATTCGAACCCATACGAAACTTTTTATTTGAGTTTTAGCCAAGGAAAATCGGGGCAAAAGTGTGATAATTTAAGAAATGGAATTTGCCAGTTGAAGGTCGAACGACGGCATGACGAATATGCATGCGTGACGTAAAAGGTATTGGTTGATGTTCTAATTTTTAGCCTTGCAGCAAGCAAGTCTTTATAGTACAGTCATTAACGGCGAAGGAAAAAGTAAATTGTAAGCTGAATATTTTGGTTTCGATTCTCGGTGGTGGCGCACGAGTCAATTTTTAAATATCATTACTATATATCGGGTCCAATATAATCCCTATATATAATAAAAAAAGGCGCAGTTTCCCCCCTCTGGACCAAGATAACGTAAGTTTACAACATGTGGCATGTACAAAATTATTATGTTTACGCTATTAGACTTTATTTAAGTATAGAGCAACATTTTAGCCACAATAATTCGTGATATTAAAGCATTAGATTCAATCCTAGGAACACCATCATCATCATCGCCATAACCTACAGAGAAAGTAGTTTCCATTTTATCCTCTACTCGCCAAGTACTACCACCGTCACTCACTTACACCGCGTATTCATACTCACAGGTAACTTAAATTAAGACCACTTCCTACGTAATTGATATACGAGGGGCGTGCAATAAGTAATGCACCTGACCCAATTCCAGCTGTCTGATCTAGCTGAAATTTTGCATGTGCAATGATTTATATCTCTACGGGTTATGGAGCCTGTTAAATGTTGAGCAGTGATCCGGTTTTTGTATTTGAAATGACGCACACCACAGGAGACTTTTGATAAAATGAAAGAAACTTATGGTGATAATGCCCCATCATATGACCTTGTAAAACGCTGGCATCGTGAATTCAAACATGATCGGGAGTCTGTGGAAACAGCTCCCAGGCCTGGTCGCCCCCCCCCTTCTGCCATTGATGAGACATCTGTCCGTCAAGTTGAGGCTGCCATTTTGGAAGATCGGCGCATTACTAGTCGCCAAATAGCCCAAGATGTCAAGATTGGTACAGGTCTGTGGAAACTATACTTCATGACCATTTGCATATGCATAAGGTGCCTGCCAGATGTATTCCCAGGTTACTCACACCATTCCAGAAGCAAGAACGCATTGAGTGCTCGAGGATGAATTTGGAGATGTGCCAAGAAGATGAGTCAAAGATTTTCAAAAGACTGATTACACAGGATGAAACCTGGGTCCATCACTATGATCCAGAGACCAAAGCTCAGTCAATGCAGTGGAAGCACTTGGACTCAACACCTCCAAATAAGGCAAGGGTGCAGACCTCCGCTGGCAAGGTCATGCTCACAGTCTTCTGGGACCAGGACGGAGTAGTGATGACAGATTTCCTTACAAAGGGTATCACAAGTACAGGAGCCTATTATGCTTCACTTTTGAGGAAATTAAGGGAGGCTATCAAAATCAAGGGGCGGGGCAAGATCAGCAAAGGTACCGTTCTCCTGCAGGACAACGCTCCGGTCCACAACTCGCATGTTGCTAGATCAGAAGCACAGGCATGGTCTTATGACATCCACTCCCATCCTCCCTACTCTCCTGATCTTGCACCCTCTGACTTTCACCTCTTCCCAGCCATGAAGTTGTTTTTGAAAGGAAAGTGTTTCCCAGATGATGCAGCCTTGATTTCTGAAGTCACGTCGTGGTTGGAGGACCAACCTGGGGTGTTCTACAAAAACGGTCACCAGAGCTGCATCAAACGATGGGAGAAATGCATAATTCTGGGTGGTTCCTATGTAGAGAAAGACTTATAACTGTGCCAAGTTTCGTTGCTCTAATGCCATGGAAAGTGGGTCAGGGGCATTACTTATTGCACGTCCCTCGTATTCTCTATTGCATATAGCATTTCGCTTCCCTTCTTCTACACTAAAAATACTAACGTCTTCACATAGTTGATACTCACATTGTGATTGGCTGACATTACACATTCCGATATTCATGGATTATTGGAATGATTACATTCCCTTTATTTAACGAACATTACGGCACCTTAATGTCATCCATTACCCATACATACATATATTTACATTATAGCTAACTATTGCAAACTAACAGCTTGCTCTGTTCTTTCCCTTTTTTGTTTTTTTGAAATATTTAGATTTACATACTATCCGTTATATATACATTTCCCCCACCTTTTTTTCTAAACACAGATTCAGTTTATTTACATTTCTGATCCCTATTGTATCGGCAGAGAGAGAGGGAGAGTGAGAGAGAGAGAGAAACAATGAGAGAGAGAGAGAGAGAAACACAGTGAAAGAGATTAAATCATCGTATCGACAGAGAGTGAGAGAGAGTGACAGAGAGTGAGAGAGAGAGAGAAAGATAGATTAAAACAACGCAACGGATACGAATTAATCTCATTGATTGGTTAATCTATATATCTATAAAAGTGAAAATGTGTGTGCGTGCGTGCGCGCGTGTGTGTGTCCGTGTACATTTCCCTACCAAATAACTCTGTCAATTTTCGGTTAAGAAACTGGAGATTTGACATAAGGTGCATTGATTTGGGAAAATCTTTTAAATCGGTTTTCGGTCAGAAATTTAGCTGTCAAGGGGTCAAAGTTCAACGATATGGGGTCTAAACACTTGAAATTTTAGATGTAGGTTACTTGGCACCGGTCAAACTTTTGAAATTTATTTGAACCTCCCCCCCAAAAAAATAAATGTTAAAGGGTTAAAATTGTGGGCAAGATTTAAAAAAAAAATTGACCTCTGCGATCTCTACGAAATTACTCAGCCAATTTCGGGTCTAAACGTCTGAAATTTTACATAAAGGGTATTCAGAGATAGGGCAAGGTTTTTAATCTGTTTGTGTGGAAATTTTGAGCTGCCAAGGGGTCAAAGTTCAAAAGATTTGACCTTTGTGGTGTCTAGCAAACTACTTAGCCAATTTTTGGTCTAAACATTGTGTTAAAAATAAGAAGGTTTAAAAAAACCTTTACAAAATAGTGTTAAGCTAGTCTAATGGTTATCGCACTTGACTCACTGCCTATAGGGTTTTAGTTTCGATCTCAGCTCGAATATTTTTTTACTTACAAGAAGTAATTATACTCGCATTCACATGTCTAAATTTCTTTCCGTTTTTGTTTTTACTTCATTTTTTAAAAGCAATTTAACGTTACATTAAATTTCTACGATATTTCTGTTTATAATAAACCAGAATTCTACATTATTTAAAATATAATATTTATGCGTATTTTTCGACTGAACGCACCGGGCGGCCTGCTAGTTATATAATATAAGGGGCTACGGCCCTCTGTCCTGTAACGTTTTCTTAGAAATATTGTGTCGATGCGTCATATTTATTTATAAAATATCATTTTCAGCATTAAACGCGTAAATTTAGTTGGCGTATCTTACGAATATTGCGACCTTATTGCGTTCTTTCAACACGGTCGAATTGAAAAAAATCTTCTCACGGACGCAAATCTTGAAAACAGATCTGACGCACACAGTATCCTCCAGGACACATACACCGTATGCCCTTACGATCATCTATAGCCGGTGTCCCTACACAGGAAGCGATAACTGGTCTAAATGACGCCATACATTACAGTCCATGCCCCTCCTCATCGGACTGATGATGACCCAAGGAAATGGCATATTTTATTTTTAACTCTTTGCTTCGTCAAACAGAACACGCGTGCAGTTTTGTTGTCAACAACAATGTCGCTAGCTACGTACCCACATTATATAGTAAGCTCGTACAAAATAATAAAATGATTCTTCCGGGATGCGTAATAAATCTACGAAAATTGTATTTCAAACATGCATGCGTGACAGATTAAATAAAATTACATTTGAAACATTTATGTGTGATAGACCATCGGATATAGAATATGCTCAAACTTTATGTCTCATAGCCCAACGAAAATGATATTTCAAACATGCGATAAACCGTCGAAATAAATACTGTAATACAGTGTTTCCCAAAGTGGGCGCAACAGAGCTCTGGGGCTCCATGAGCGAGGCTGAGGGGCTCCGGAATCCCTTTCTTTAAGAGGACAAAATGCTTTATATAGAAAAAAATTAAATGGCTGTACACTATTCCTTTTTTTTTACTGTAAGGAAATATGATACATAACTACAGGTGTAAAGAGTTTCAGGATGGTTCATAAAAAATAAAATAAAAATAAATTCACAAAAAATGTAACAATTTTTGATTAATCAAAAACAAAAAATTGTTGTAGACATCATCATTAGTCAGTGTTAAAATTTGAAATCAATGTTTTTCATATTTATTTTCGAAATTATCTTGTTAGTGTTCCGTGAAAAACTTTTGCTCCGCCCATGGCATCATGGTGTCCTGAAGTTTGAGAAAATCCTGCTGTAATAGACCAACGAAAATATTCCAAATTTTTATGAGTGATATTTTATGATAGACGAAAAAAATTGACATTTCAAACATTTATCCGTGGTAGACCGTGTTTGAAAAATGCTTTTCGTTTTCCTATAAAGCCTTGATGTTTGAAATATCATTTTCGTTTATCTGCCATTCATAAATGTTCGAAATATAATTTCCTTAGTCTATGAGGTATTAATATTTGAAATATCAATTTCATTGGTCTATTCCGAATAAATGTTTACAATATAATTTTCGTTAGCCTATGAGGTATTAATATTTGAAATATCAATTTCATTGGTCTATTCCGAATAAATGTTTACAATATAATTTTCGTTGGTCTATGAGACGTTAATATTTGAAATATCAATTTCATTGGTCTATTCCGAATAAATGTTTACAATATAATTTTCGTTAGTCTATGAGACGTTAATATTTGAAATATCAATTTCATTGGTCTATTCCGAATAAATGTTTACAATATAATTTTCGTTAGTCTATGAGGTATTAATATTTGAAATATCAATTCCATTGGTCTATTCCGAATAAATGTTTACAATATAATTTTCGTTAGTCTATGAGGTATTAATATTTGAAATATCAATTTCATTGGTCTATTCCGAATAAATGTTTACAATATAATTTTCGTTAGTCTATGCGGCATTAATATTTGAAATATCAATTTCATTGGTCTATTCCGAATAAATGTTTAAAATATAATTTTCGTTTGTCTATGAGGTATTAATGTTTGAAATATCAATTTCGTTAGTCTATTTCGAATAAATGTTTAAAATATAATTTTCGTTAGCCTATGAGGTATTAATATTTGAAATATCAATTTCATTGGTCTATTCCGAATAAATTTTTACAATATAATTTTCGTTAGCCTATGCGGCATTAATATTTGAAATATCAATTTCGTTGGTCTATTCCGAATAAATGTTTAAAATATAATTTTCGTTAGTCTATGCGGCATTAATATTTGAAATATCAGTTTAGTTTGTTTATCACACTTATTCATATGAAATATCATTTTACTTTTTATCTAAGCGGCACAAAACATTCGAAATATCACTTTCGCTTAAATGTTTGAAATATCATTTCCCTTGATCTATGATACATAAATATTTTAAATGTCATTTTTGTTGGTTTATGTGACATTAATGTTTGAAATATCAGTTTTCTTGGTCTATGAAACTTAAGTGTTTGCGATATCATTTTTATCATACAGAAATGTTTGAAATATCAGTTTCCTTGGTCTATGAGGCTTTAACGTTTACGATATCATTTTTGTTTGTCTATCACGCTTAAGTGTTTGAAATGTCATTTTCGTTGGTCTATAATCATTATTTTGACTTCTTATTGGTCTATCACCCATACATTTTAGAAATGCCATTTTACTTGGTGTATAACGCATAAATAATTGGACACATCATTTCGTTGGTCTATGAAACAAAAATTTTCTGTTTTAGTCTTCGTGTCATTTTACCGTCATAATCGCACAAGTCGAATGGGCGCATACCAAGAGTAACCGTTATTGTTGTTTAATGATTACTGGAAACCGATTAGTTTTAATTTTGTCGGATTAAATTGCTCAATTATAATTATAAACACAATACCTGATGCCAGCAAAAGAATGTTATTAATTAAAACAACATTTAAATTAGTAGCCAGAGTTAATGAATTAATACCAGTTATGAAAATAAGATTCATTATAGCGCATTTTAATTTGAAATTGACGTCACATAAAAACAATGCATCAATTTCCAACTGGGTGGAAGCCCCCCCCCAACACACACATGTGTGTGTATGTGTGTATATGTGTGGCATACACACACTCACACACTCACACACATATATATGCTAAGTGAATTATAGACAAGAGAAAGCAACATACTAGTATATATACATTTATTTGTTAATTCAATAAAGATATAATAGTGAGTGTTATAAATGCTGTTTATACCTAGGTATTTCGAAGCCTAATGCTTCTCATCATAAGAGAGGAAAATAAAGTAGCCTTCAATACTTTTTAAACCTCCTTTTATATATATATATATATATATATATATATATATATATGTGTGTGTGTGTGTGTGTGTGTGTGTGTGTGTGTGTGTGCGTGAAAAGGCAAAAATAAAAACAAATTAAACACAGGAATAAATCTTTTAAAAGCGAAAACTTTACCAGTTTCGTTTAGATCAACAAACGTCTTAAAAAAGCGACACTGATTCGAACAAAATAACTTGGTTTACTGTCGCTTTTTCTGGCGATCCAAACGAAACCGGTAAAACTCTCGTTTTTAAAGAGTCATTCCTGTATTTACTTTATTTTATCGTTTGTCCTTTTTCACAAATCCTGTCTCTGCTGTATTTAATTTTTATTATATATTGTGTATTGTATCACACACACACACACACACACACACACACACACACACACACACACACACACACACACACATATATATATATTTATATATTAAAGGATTAAATTTTAAGATGGTCAACATCATGAAATTTGGAATATAGACGTTTGTCATTCATTATATATATATATATATATATATATATATATATATATATATATATATTCACTGATTGATATAATAATTAAGTGATTGGTTTTTTTGCTAAGAAACAGATATTGTAAAGAATTTTAAGTGTTGACTGAATTAAAGAAATAAATTTTAAGATATAATGAATGATACACGTCTATATTCCAAATTTTATGATGTTGACCATCTTAAAATTTATTCCTTTAATTCAGTTAACACTTAAAATTCTTGACAATATCTGTTCCGTAGCACAAAATCAATCACTTAATTATTATATCAATCAGTGAATCGATTTTGCCCTTAACTCATCAGAAGAAATAGCAACAATTAATCCATCAAAATGCGTTTTAGACATGATAAAAAAATTCGAAAATTGGAAGAAAAACTGTAAATACTTTATAGTTTGCTTACATTATGTCATTTTAAATCTACAAAAATAATTAATTAACGAAGCAAACTGTAAGGTAGTCAACATCATGAAATTTTGAATATAGCCTTTTGTCATTCACTGATTCTTAAATAAGGATTGGTATATATAAATAGGAAATATAAGTGAATAAAAAATATTTCCACGGAAATATATATATATATATATATATATATATATATATATATGTGTGTGTGTGTGTGTGTGTGTGTGTGTGTGTGTGTGTGTGTGTGTGTGTGTGCAGTAGCGTCTAAAACCAAGGAACAAAATTTTAAAACCTAATATTTGTTGGAAATAACAACTGTGAAAAGAACTCTACCAAACTCCTCCGACAATTTTGGGTCTAGACACTTGAAATTTTAGATATAGGTTCCTTGAACATGGATCTAACTTAATAAAGTGATTTGAGCCCGAAACAATAAATTTTAAGGGGTCATAATAGGGGTCAAAGTTTTAAAAAATTAACCATTTTTTTTTGTTTTTTTTGCTTTTTTTGCACAGCATACACCTCCAAACACCCGAGCAACGCCGGGCACCCCTGCTAGTAATATACTAAAAATGGAATCATTTGCAAAGGATAGAAAAATAATCATAACAATTATTTATTTATTTTCAAAATAGGAACGTCCAAAAGTAAGGGACAACATTTTATCAAAACTTACCTTTACTTTACTTACTAAGATTAAAAGTCACTGGAGAATAGAGGGTATTTAAACACTAAAGAACTAGCGGAACCTGTGGAAATTCCACAGCGGACTCTTTCATATGTAATATATTGTTGTTGGCATTCTGCGGATGTTCAGTGTAAATGGAGACGCCCTGATATTATTGTATCTCTTTTATTAAAACCCCCAAAGACTTTATCTAAGCTGGGAAAGACGCCCAGATTATCACAGTCGTAAAATACGCTTAAATATGATATTTTAATTGAAATCGAAACCAAAACTTATGAAAAATTCTTGGTAAGGTTATTTATTACAAGAAATGGAAGGTCATAACAATTAAACGACTGTCACTCGGAAGAAAAAAAAAGATGTAAGCGGGACACTCAAAATCACACACACGTTATCCTATTGATGTAAAGATAAAAGTAATTTAAATCTATTATTTCTTTCCTATTTAATAAGTTATTGTTATCATCTATAAACCCCGTGTATATATATATTAGACCAGGGGTTCTCAATCGAGCTCAATATAGACCCTAGGGGACCACAGGCAAAACATAAGAAATTAGGGGTCTACAATAATATTTTGGTGGTCCATGAATAAAACCAACTCATAACGATTTTTATTATTAAAAATTTAATTTCTATTATAATTTTGGTTTAATGTGAAAAAAAAAAAAAAGCTGAAGTAGACATTCAAACGAATTTGAATGTATTTTATAGATTAAAAAAAAAAGAAACATAAAATTGCATTGGAAGGAATAAAAACAAAAAAAAAATGTGAGAGGAGCATTTGGTACTTTTACTATTATATTGTTTGTCTAACCTACGCCCTCCCATACTATGACCAATAGTTATGAGAGGGTTAACCTTGAAAAAAAGAAGGAAAAAGGGATCCATTGGGAAAAATAAACATATTTAAGAAACACTTAGACGATAACACCACGTTAGGCTAAAAGCAAAGTATGATATCAGTTTTAATGATTAAAAATTAGTAACAAAATACAGTACAGTATATAATACACATGTATATAATCAAATATTATAAATAACACCGTAAGACGGGGCAAATACCGCAACCAGGAGCCGGATAGACATAGTATTTCATATTGTAATCTGAAAAGAAAAAAAAAAAAAACGTATCCTAGGGGCACCTTATCCGGGGTTCTATTGAATGTTACATCAACATTTTTGTCCTCGGTCAGTGTGGAGATCCTTTTAGATTGAGTTATTTTTTCAACGCAGTGTCCCATTTTTGAGGAATCGACTTTGTAGATAGGTAAGTAAATAAGAACATCCTGATGAATGCATTGCTGTGGTTTCCTATATGTTAATTCAATGAAACTCCAGTGTTCATAAAATAGTGCCCAATAACAAGTAGAGCTGTGTTGTTGTATATCTCTATTTATTTATGCAAACATTATTGGCTACATATGTACATACATGTTTCAGTTGCGATTTCCTTCGAAATCCGGCATCTTCAGGTCACTAGTCTAAACTGATTTCAAATGCCTTTGATTTTAAGTCGGTGCCGAAGCTCAAAGACGTTTGTAATTAAGTGAGATTAGTGACCTGCTAACGTTGGATTTAAAAAACAAAAAACAAAAAACAATCACAGCTGAAACATGTATGCACATATATAGCCAATAACATTTGTATGAATAAAGAAAATTATGCGGTACCTCTATCTATATATATACATAGCTTTCCTCCTAATTGACACATATACACGTACTCTTTCTCTTTTTATTCTCTCTCTCTCTCTTTCTCTCAATTGCTCACGTTCTTTCTTTCCTCTTCTCTCTCTCCTTTACCAATGTTTTCTTTCTTTTTGTCGGTACCACCCGGAACTGCTGGAGCGCTCTCAAATTAGCAATTAGGTGAATAGCTGAAAACAATAAACCTTTGAGAGTCGATGGGGCTCTCCCCACCGGTTAGCCGAAGCATGCTGTCTAACAGGGAGTTCTTGTGTCTGTCAATATTTGCATAGCTCTCTGATACGCTTGACGACGCTGGATGTTTCATAGCGGAGAGAGACAGCAGAGGAAAGCTACACGTCATGAGCTAAAAAGAAAAAGCAGGAGGGTCTCTGCCCCTCCCAAGTGCTTGTTTTTTTTTCCAGTCGTTTTATTATTTTTGTTAGGAGGAGCCTAACGCTTTTATGTAAATACAAGGAGCGAGGACTTTGTTGGTGGCAAAGAAAGAGAAAATACGTAGACGACGAAACACGTGTCAGTGGATAATTATATTTTAAACATGCCGCTCCCCATTTGGGGGTACCAAATTGGTAAAAGGGAAGATTATTCCCAACTCACATTTAGGTAAAAAATGCACTTACGTATAAATAATTGAATTCATTCAAAAGTATCGCAGACAAAAACAAATAAATGGTATCCACATAAAAACGCGATACAGCAGTCGCGCAATATAGCCCAGGGATAGAGGTTTACGCTTATAACTATGAGTCCCGATTTCGAATCTCGCTATATTCAGCCACTCTGATGAGTCGTAGACGACGAAACACGTGTCAGTGGATAATTATAAAAAAAAAAGCCCGAAGTGTTCCCGTTTATGCTGGTAGTTTTAATTTGCCAGAATGTAGCTTCAAAAAGTCCATCTGTACCTTGGTCATGATAGTAAGTGCGTCTAATTTTAATTGGTCGATTGTAATCCAAAAGTTATGAATTCAATCTTCCCGTAGGGTTCTACATTATCTTCTAGATAATAAAACTGAACGTACGTGTGTCCGGCTAAGTTACATTTTTATGAGCAAAATTTCTGATAATAAAAAGAAGAAAGGAAATGATAATCACGTGTGCACAGTTCGTTTTATGAGAAAAGAGGAAAGACTTAAACTTAATAATAACTGATAATAATACAAATGATTTTTTTCTTTCTTCTTTTAAAAAATGCAGCCGTTTGCACAATTCCCAGTGCACCGCCCTCCCCACTTGGTCATGCCTGTTTTTGTATTCTTTTTGGGCCAGTTTGCTGTATTCACTTACCATATGATTTATTCGCCTCTTTATCCACAGAGTCTGCATTTGCTGTTTTCTTGTGTGTTTATCGATCCTTGCTTTTATATGATTGGTTCCGATCGAGTTATCTTGTGCTGCAGTTATTAGAGATTCAGTTTCTCGGTTTATACGTCCTTTTCGCAGTCATGTCCAAGTGTTTTCGTTATTCTCATCTTTTGTCATTCTTATGAATCTTTCGTGGAGTTGTTTCTCTTCCCATCTATTTTTTCTCGTTTTCTTATTTGTCTCTCTGTTTTCTGTTTTGTTGGTTTTCTCCGTGTCTCTCGCTGCCATAATTATCCTTTCCGTGTTTTGCATTATGCATTTTTCTAGTACTTTTTTGTATCCTTCACACAGTCTTCTATACAGATCAATCCTCTCCCGCCGTCTTTCCTTTTCATGTAGAACCTGTCAATATCGTCCTTTGGGTGTAGTGCATTATGCATGGTCATGAGTTTCCTGGTTTTCTGGTCGAGCTGTCTCAGTTCTTCTTTTGTCTATCCTAGAAACGGTCCAGAGTATCTCAATAGTGACACTGCCCATGTATTTATACCATTTATTAGGTCCTACTATATAATTTAGTTTCCAGGAGTGTTCTTGTTCTCCTGAGGTATTCCTTTCCAATTTTCTCTTTCATTTATGTTGCTCTGATGGTGTCCGCTTCCAGACTTCCCAAGTATTTATAGTCGTCTTGTTCTCCTAGTGCCCTCATTTCTGTTTGGTTGGGCAGTTCCATGCCTTCTGTCGTTTCCAGTTTTCCCTTTTTTCTAACTAGTAGTGCGCACTTTTCCATTCCAAATTCCATTTGGATATCTTGGCTGAAGATTCTGGTAGTATTAATTAGTGTCTCTAGCTCATTTATTATTATTATTATTATTATTATTATTATTATTATTATTATTATTATCATTATTATCATTATTATTATTATTATTATTATTTATTCACTAGGAGTAGTCATACAGAAATTGAGAACAACCTATGGCGTTCCCTGGAGTCTGAGTGACAACAAGTCTCCTCAGATTTCCTGAACCCGCCATCCCTTTCAATAACATTTGCGGGTTAGATTGCGTTATCGCGCCAGATTTCCAGTACTCTCCACCCTTTCCGATAACTTTTGCAAAAGAATTGCCGTTAATTCAACAGCCACTTATCATTGATTTTTCGTTGGCAGCGACCATTGGTCTTCACTAGAATTTGGATGGCAATAACCTTCCCCAAGGTCCAAGTATTCTTTGCACTCAGCCAACGGAGGTCTGGTTAGTGCTTTCTCTCCATCTTTTTTTACCCTCCTAACTTATTTGGTGTGGTGCAAATTTATGGTGACATGCACAAAAAGAATGGAATGCAGGGCCGCATGGAGGTGCCTTGCAATTATACCCTTTCAGTTTTCATAGTTCCATGTGATGTTCTTTTATATCTGTAGCCGTTTCTGTGTCCAGTTTGCGTCTGTATTTCATGTGTGATGTTATTCTCCACATTCAAGTTAAAAATTAAAATTTCTGAGGTTTTCAATTATTATTATTATTTGTTATCACTAGGAGTTCTGATAGATCCTAATCAGTTTTAATAATCTCAAAGTAAACATTCTATTGACACTTTTTAATCTGCTATTGTTTCAATAATTTTATTTCTCCAACATTCTTTTCTTAGTTAATATTTCAATAACATTGAACAATAGCAAGATTAAATTTGTTTTCTCTCTCTCTCTCTCTCTCTCTCTCTCTCTCTCTCTCTCTCTCTCTCTCTCTCTCTCTCTCGGTAACTCGGAGTTAAAATATCCAACACCATATCTTACTTGTCATCGTCGTCTCATCGGCTAAGCAGAAACTAGAAGTAAAAAAAAAAAGAGCGGGCAATCTTGACCATAGCCTCTATTTCTACTATTAAACAAATTATCAAAAAAGTCTTTGGTTTTATACTTACACTGGTCTATAAAAATTTTAAAAAGCTCTCAATAAAAACAAAAAAACAAACAAAAAGAAATATCCATCCTATGTTTCATTTACTTCTATTTCAATACATATTTCAGTATATTACATTTTTGTCAATGTCCATATATTTCTCTTCTCTCGGGAAATTTGTCAGAATCAAAAACGAGTCGTTTCGGAGATAGTCAAGATTGTCTGCTGTTTTTTTACTTCCGGTTTATGTTGTTCTATTGATTGTTGAGTGAATAAATAGACATGGCCAACCCGACAAGAAAGCCATTCTTTACATAGGGAAAGAGAGTGAAGCTTTCACGTTTCCAGAGATGAAGATAATCATTAATGAGAAGGAACCACTGTAGTATAACAATATATATATATACACACACAGAGACATATATATATATATATATATATATATATATATATATATATATATATATATATAGGACGCTGTATGTCGTATTGCAGCTGTCTATGTAAACCTTGTTTATGTGAACGTGTCTCCTCATGTATGTATATTCTAAAACGTATGTTATATACTCGTCTCTTCGTATATGCTTAATATCAATGGTTCATGGTTGTATCGTTTCATCGGCCGTATCGTCTAGGGTTTGTATACACTCCGGTGTTGTCATTAATGCGTGTGTGTGGTGTGCGTGCTTAACACATTTAATCACAATTTACCAAACGGGAGAATAAATGTACGAGAGGCTATTCTATAACAAACGTATAATATTCCCTGTCTGCGTGGCATACCAAACAAAGGTAGATATACCTTATTTCACTTGCTTCCTTCTCTTCTTCGTCACCCTGTAAATAGAAACATCTTTCTCTGAAGAAAACACCAGACACCGACTTTTTTTTACATGGCTATATTTCCACTTTCCTCGGAGTTTGCAAACCTTCTATTTGACTTCTACATCCTGCTTTAATACGTTTGTTAGCTTTCCCGAACGTCAAAATAAATAGACTAATTTCTAGTCCAGCTCCTTTTTGACTAACTGACTGACTGATCGCCCTCTCGCGTGTTTTACGTGCATATGTTTAACCCCGGTTTTGGTTAGTTACTACGTCAGCCTACGTAAGTCACAGGCCATATTACTTCTAAATATTTTATTGCCACTTTTTAATCTGCTATTGCTTCAATAATTTATACTTACAAGGGTCTCTAGAAAACTTTAAAAAGACACCCAATAAAAAACAAAAACAAATCTCCATCCTATGTTTCATTTACTTCTATTTGATTAAAGTATATTTAAAAAATATGAAATTAATTAGTCTTGAATTAATTTTTTCGTCTGATCAAGTGAAACATTTATGCATATATGTAGCCAATAATGTTTGTATAAATAAACATACTATATATAATTCATATAGACATAATTCAGATAGTTACCATTTCACTGATTTAATAAAGAGATGAGGTAATTTTATAAAAATTAATTCACCACAAACAAGGCATATTGTCACTGAGGTGTAAATGGTGAATGTTATATGAACCAGATTTATATGGATGGGAAAATGAGCGGCAGGATTTTTGATCACATTGATTACGGTCAGGAAAACCGTAAATATGTGAACAGTTGTTCAAGGAGAGAAGCAGAACAGAAATTATCCTAGTATAATCACTTTGATGTGTCTTGTATAACCGAAGCTGAGCAACGTTGAACTTTCTCAGTACCAAATTATTGACTATTTGAGAATACCAGGCGTTGTACGTAGGAAGACGTCAACATGTTTATTCTTTTTAACAATTATCATGAATTCTATTTTCTGAAATTTCCAACTATTGCGGAGGTGCTCCAGTTGCGATATTTGTCATCAGACCATCAATACGAACTTTTGAGAGTCTTCAACTGCGAGTGTCATCGTCAAGACTTATTTTTTCCGTTTTGAATTTGTTATCATCATACACTTTACAACAAGAGCTGCAAAAATTTAACACGACATCTTTCCTGACGGGGATATACAGCTAAGCCCCTGACCCATCGACGAAATGTTGCATCCCTCTTCCTGTTTTACAAGTATTTTAATGGTGGATGATCTGACGAACTACAAGCCCTTCTACCCCCTCGACGCAAATACCCCCGACTAAATCGACAAGCAGCCAACTTCCACTCCTTCACAGTAGAGATCCGTAGATGTAGGAAGACCTTCTACTCTAATAGCTTCTTCCCCAGAACTGCTAGACTTTGGAATTATCTTCCGGTTTCCTGCTTCCCCTTCTGTACTGACATGCAGAAGTTCAAGTGTAATGTGAACAGACATCTTGCTGCTAAACTCCCTACATAGTAACCCTGCAACTTAAGTCCATCATAGTAGCCCCCTGCAATGTGCCTTGTTTTGGGTAAAAATGTAATAAAAACATTTTTTTAAATACATGCGACTGGGCATCACTTGTGAGTTTCATATTCCCATAAAACTTCCTCGACACAAAATGTCCTCTACAATGAAGTGGGGGGGTTTGCTGTTAATTGGGTGGGTCATAGTATTACTAAGTTCATCGGAACACATTCCGTACGATACTTGCAAGAGAAACTGATGTTAGACCCAGTTGATATGATATGCGTTAGAGCTGCATAAGTCTAATGAATAACTGAAAATATGCTTAAATATAATTCATGCAAAAAAAAAACAACAGCAAATAATTGCAGTGAAAACTTAATGATTAAAAGTTTAAATTTAATGATTCAGAAATATAAAAAAATAATACGTATTTAGTGATATTTGCAAAATACAAAAGGAAGCTTCCAATAAATTGTGATGTCAACTAGAGTCCATATTCATATCTATTATCCTAATGATGGTCGCCGCTTGATCGTCAAGTTCTTCCATGGCTCAAATCTTAAAACTGATTTTTGCAACTCCTGGAAAGAGCTGAGATAAAATATGAAAACACATTATTTTAACGCAACTTAACCGTAAATTCCAAATTAATAATACTAACGCTGAAATAATTATTTAGGTTCTTATTTAGTCTTCAACAAAGTTCTAGATACCAAGGGAAGAACAAAGATTAATTTCTAATTATGTAATTTTAAGAACCAATATTAATACATAGTTATAGTTAGCCAGTTCGTAGATTTTTTATCCTTCATTTTGTTGTTATAGAGAAAGAAAGTCCTGGAGAAGAAATTTAAAAGTACGAGCTGTACATTATTGACGTGTGCGTTCGCTCCAGTTTCGAGCAGGAATATGAAATAAGAAAATAGTTGCAGGTAGAAATTTGAATATTTTGAAAACTTTAGGTGTCAGAAAAAATAAAGAAAAAAAAACTACGAACTGACCAACTATTTTTAGCGAAATATTGGACTTACAACACCAACAAAAGGACATAACAATGATTTCATCATTTTCCTGACACTTAAATTTCTATTCAAAACAAGTGTCTTCAAATAGTGTGCAATATATATATATATATATATATATATATATATATATATATATATATATATATATATATATATATATATATATATATATTCCTGACACTTAAATTTCTATTAAAAACAAGTGTCTTCAAATAGTGTGCAACTATTTTCTTATTTCAGATTCCTGCTCGAAACTGGAGCGGACGCACACGTCAAAAATGTACAGCTCGTACGTTTACGTTTCTTCTCCAGGACTTTCTTCCTCTATAACAACAAAATGAAGAAAACAAAAATCTACGATATATATATATATATATATATATATATATATACACACACACTCATGAACATATATATATACACACACTCATGAACAAAAAAATGGGCCAAGAGCGAAACAAGGAAGAAATCGATTTTTCAATATTTTCCATGAATTTTTGTTAATTTTAACTGAAAAATTATATTTTGCAGATCATTATTATTACAGCATATAATAATAAATGGAAAAATTAATCCTACAATGGTAAGACCGCATCTTGGCGAGGATATAAAACACCGAATTCCAGGATTAAGGCAGTCCAAAGTGATTAAAAGCAGATTTTTGATATTTTAAAAAAGGAAAATGTGAAAACATCTCTTTCTATAGTGAAGCGAATTGGTCAAAGGTTCGAAGGCGAATGCTCAGTAAAAGAGAAATCTGGATCTGGTCGCTCTAGAGCATCCACATTGAAGGACGACCACTGTGCATAAATAAAGTGTTTTGAAGGATCGAAAAAAAACTTATGTTTACGATAGCAAAGAATTCAAAACAGGAGCTGAAAATTCTCTTTCTAGATATACATTATCTAGACGAACGAAAGAAATTGGATTTTCTTTCTAAAAGGTGTACAAAGAAGCCATTTTTATCTAAGAAGAACATCAATGAGAGAAAAAGATTTTTCTCGTGTTATGGCAAGAAAGATACAGACTGGTTTATAAATGCCTTTTGGTAAAATGAATCAAGATGTTGTCTTATTAGTGATGCTCCTGAACGGTGCATTCGAAGAACGGGAAAAAGATTTTCGCCAAATTGCATAAAAACGACAGTTAAACACGGTAATGGAGGGACAATGGTATGGGGAACTTTTACTGCATCAGGACTTGGGGAACTTATTAGATGTGAGAAGTCAATCAATGCAAAGGAATACATTCGAATATTAGAAACAGGACTATTACTAAGTATCCAGAAGCTGTAAATATCTCAGAACATTATTTTTCAACATGATAATGGCCTTGCACACACGGCTAAAGTCACAAAAAATGGTTTTCTGATAATTCAATGGATTTGATGTTTTGGCCAGGCCAAAGCTCCGATTTATACCAAATCGAGAATATTTCGTCCATAATATCTCATGCATTGGCTGGAAGAACTTTTTCAAACAATAACAAACTGTGGGAAGCTGCGCAAAATGAATTGAATAGCATCTCCTCTTCATAGTGTTTCACTTTGGTCATGAGCATGTCTAAAAGGATTGATCTTTTAAAGAAATCAAAAGGGAATGCGATTCCATCCTAAGCATTTATTAAAGTAAATGTCTTGTTCTGTGTTATTAGTCTCGTTTAAGTTTCCTTGTTCAATTGTTCTTTGTTCGATATAGCTTTTAGTGCAATAAAATGTATAAAATTTGTTTGACCCATATTTTTTTTTGTAGTCCATTTACCGTTTATTTCTTTCAGCATATTCAAATGTTCAATTCTTTAATTAAATTGAACATCATGCTGAAAGATATAAAAGCTAACATTGATTATATCTTGAAATTTGGAATATAGACTTTTTGCCATTTTTATATATATATATATATATATATATATATATATATATTGGCAATAGGTACATTTTTAAAGAAAATATCGCATATATTGTCTTCAATTATTTCTCATTTCTCATCCTTTCGACATTGCATACAAGCTTATTGTATATGAACAGGAATTTTCAATCGAGTTTATATAATAAATGCTCAATAGTAGATAGCCGTTAATATATTTAAAATACATCCTATCTTTTTAAATATATTAGCGGCTATATGACTTAAAGAAGTCTTACTGTATTTCACAAAGCTATGCCCCTTTTTTTGAATTTCAAACAACTTTTTTCGTTTCTGAAATGGAGCAAAGTGGCAAATTTCATTACATCTAAAATATATTTTCAAATATTTGTACTGGTGTTTTTTCTTAGATTCATCCAGAAGATGTCTCGCAATAAAGACGAAACATTGATGGACACTGTGTGAATCACTTTATTGCAGATTAGGAAAATATCAATATTTCACTAAATATACGTCACAACAAAATGAAAATTGTACGATCAATGGGCTGCTTTAAGGTTAGTTATTTTCCAAAATTTTATTCTAATTTATGCTATATTCACGAAGTTATGGCATTTTATTTAAGGTGAAGAAAATTATACTGTCCATCGCTTTATTGCAGATCTCTTAAAATGCCAAAAAATCAGGCGATTAAACGTTATCGAAAAAGCAAAGGATATTTGCTAGACGTGCAGAAGGATTGTCCATCAAAGATTTAGCCACAGAGCTGGAAAAGGATCCATGGACCCTGGCCTCATTCTTGAACAACCCGAACGTAAAATCCAAAAAATAAGGGCACCAGATGAAACCTTTCAAATCGTGATATTCGGAAAATTCGTAGGGAAGTCAACCGAAACACAAACAACACCAGTGCTTCCGTTTTTGAAAAATCTGGAATCGTTCCAAGATCCAAGCAGGCCGGATACAATATGTTGAATGAGATTGCAAGGGGCATCAAACCAAGACCTCCATTGAGCAAACAACATAGGGAAAAACGAATGGCTTGGACACAGAATTACATGAAAATTAATTTCCAACAGTTCCTATTTAGGCATGAGGCCCATGCTATTCTTGACGGTCCAGATAGGTGGAGCAGTTTGAAACCTGAACGGAACTCCGACCCGTTACAGAGTTCATCGCCAACAAGGAGGTGGCGGCATCATTTTTGGGGCGGAAATCATTATGGATAAGTTGGTTAGGCCATGCCGAGTGCCAGAGAGTGTACAGCTTACCAGCAATGCGTACAGGGCCTTCTTGAATAATCATGTATCGACATGGACAGATGACCTACCATTGTCACGCCGCTTTCAGGTGATTTTTATACATGACGATGTACCATCCCATTCTGCTTGGTGTGACTGCAGCCTTCCTTGAATCTATGGGATTTGTTGGGGAAACTCTCATGACCTGACCACCGTGTTCTCCAAACCTTAACCCCATTGAATATCTCTGGTAAATATTAAAAAGAGTGGTTCTTGAGGGAGGAGAGGCATTTACTTGAAAGGATGTCTGGTGAAGGAACATAATTGATGTTGCTAGAGCCATAATTCCCTTTAAGATGAAAGAATTCTTTGACAAAAAAATATAATAAAAAGTAAAGTTTGCAAGGTAAGCCATTGTATTTTTGTCCTAAAACAACATTTTAAGAGGCCTGCAATAACACGATAGACAGTGGACATTCGTCGATAAAAAATAAAATATCATATCGTGAATATCGCATGAATTTGAATAAAACTTTTAGAAATAACTACCCTTAAAACAGTCGTTTGGTGATATAATTTTCATTTTTTTATTTTTTGTTTTTTTTTAAATAGGTGTCACCACTTATCAAGGCCGAGAGGACACTCAAGGATAAGGGTTAACGAGTGAACAGTAGTCAAAAGGGCAATATAGTAATCGATAATAATGGAAGTTCGGTAAATTTGTTAAGTGGAACGGCTCATCAGAAACTTGTTTACGTTGGACTTGAAGACAACAATATAATAGACAGCTGAAAAGTAGGAAAATGGAAGACAATTCCGAAGACGTGCAGTTCTAAGAAAGAAGCTTTGTACATGGAATCTACGTTTAGGTTTAGGCACAGTAAAGATTGTGGGGGGGACCATTCATAGTGTTTATTGGCCGGTACTGAGAGGGGGATGAACGATCACCTGAATTCTTAAATATAGGGCATACTGATGAGATTTTCCAGGGTGATTGGGAAGCAATTCTCCTTAAGACAACGTTCAAACAGTTTTGTAAGTATGGGCGCTAGTTCTGCTTGAAGTTTTTTTTAGTACTATAATTGGAATACCGTCAGGGCCGGTTGCTTTAGCCTGGCAACATCACGAACAGATATTTGTACATCACATAGTGTGTTTTCTGATAAAGGAGGAAATATTGGGGGTTGGCGGCCTTGGTTACAAAGGGTAGAATTACCTGCAAAGTTCTTGGCAAAGAGTTTGGCTTTGTCTGATGCTGACGAGATTACCTCAGGTCCATTGATGATAGTTGGGATAGAGCACACGCTTCTGTTCATGATTCTGTTTGCTATTTGCCAAAACTGGTGGGAACCAAGCCGCTGCTCAGCTACTTTGGACTTGACGGACTGAGCATACAACTCTCTTGCGTTCTTTATTACGTTCTTACAATGGTTGCTGGCAGTCCTGAAAACGGCGTTTGTTTCCATACATCTATTACGTTGGAAGCAGTGGAAAAAGTGATTTCTGTATGCAATGGTAGCAGCACTTTCTGGAAAAAACCATGGCTGGCTGTTAGGTTTTTGCTGGAACTTTTTTGAGGGTATGAAACGGTCTATACCTACAATTAACCATTCCGTCAGGTCTTATACTATAGAGGACACATCCTTTTTAAATATGGAACGCAGAGGTAGATCTGATATAAATGTACGGAAACTATCCCAGTCAGCCATAGTGTATCGATATACGGTACGATGGAGAGGTACGTCTGAGGACTTATTACATTTCGTTTTTATCTTAATTTATACAACTGAGTGGTCGGAAGATCCAGGATGAGGCAGAACGGAAACTGAATATACTTAAGGGCAAGTTGTGAGAAAAAGGTCTAGGAGACTCGCATACTGTCAGTCATTATCGGGAATATGGAGAAATCATGACAGAACCTCCCCTCATCGTCGGTCATGTTGTGACGTATATTTAGTAAAATATTGATATTTAACTAATCTTATAATATATATATATATATATATATATATATATATATATATAATATATATATATATATATATATATATATATATATAAACACTTATTAAGTAAGTTTATTTGTCATTCTCGAAGTGAGATTTGAATACATAATTTAATACAATAGAACAACAACTTCTCAAATAATGATCACATGTGTGTGATCGAGACACGGAAATTATTCCAAATCATGAATATACTTATATATTTTTTTTACCGAAGATGTTTAGGAACGACGTAAAGGTCATATATGGTTGTTTATAAACAGATTGTTAAGTGTCAAAGTAGTTGGTTTATTTCAAGTAATTAACCATTGGCTTTCCAATTAACTTTTCCATTACCCTTAAAAAATACTTGCAAGAAACGGGGTGTTAATCCGAAACACAAGAAGCGTTGCTACTTTCAGGCATTGGATTAATCATTATTCCACGTGTTTTACGTTTTAATTTATCTAAAATTCTTTTTAAAAAAATGTCTCATAATGTGGCTATTTGCGTTCTTTCTTTTACGTGAGTTTTTCACAAATCCATATTTCAGGAGAGAAATGTCTAATATACAAGCAAGAGACTAGTATACTTTTAACTAATAAATAAACTATTTTATTAAGGATGAATAGGTGGACACAGCGATTCTCAGAGGGAAATTACGCTCTTAGCGATTATCAAGTTTTCCTTTCAGAGATTACAGCATTATTGGCAATTTCTTCTGCATGGCTGCTCTCCTCAATATCCGTGCTATCATGTCACTTTTTTTCTCAATTTTGACCTTATTTTACCTCGTCCCTAATCTTCGTCATCTTTCGGGGGAATAGGTTTATTTTCCAAACTTTGTGTTATTCGAACAGCACTTAGATCGACATTTTTCGATATTAACAGTAGTTAAAGGTTATCAAAAATAGTGCCACGCATTATGTAACACATGTATTTGAATCTATATGACACTAAAACATTTCGAATGATGTTTTAATATCATATTTAAAGTGATAGGAGATAGACAAATAACGTAAATAATTTTTGAACGATACCAGAAGTAGTGAAAAATAATGAAATGTTTAAAATAAGTAAGAGATGCAGAGATAAAAAGAGTAGACAGTGAAGAACAGATAGATATATATATATATATACAGAGAGAGAGAGAGAGAGAGAGAGAGAGAGAGAGAGAGAGAGAGAGAGAGAGAGAGTCTATTATCATGTCATAATGTATGTTGTAATGCTGATAAAACGTGAGTATAACCAGCATAAAATTTATAGCGTATAGCGTAAAGGTTAGAAGTATTGACTGTCGTTTGAGCGGTCGAGTTTCGTTCCTGGCTGTAGGTAATTGTCTGTCTATCCGCACTGATGAGCTGTGATACAGCGAAACGGTATTTATGTGGATGACTATATATATATATATATTTCTGTTAAACATTCTGTTTACATTCTTTTAAACTAATACATAAATATATAATGACTAGGGCTAAGACAACAGCATATTCTTTTTATTGCGTTGACTCTCGAGTGTGTATCCGTTGATATCTTATACGCTTTTATATAGAGTGGTGTGGTTCTAGATTGATTAACTTTGTCTGTGTCGGATATATATTCGAGAGTCAAAACAATGATAAGAATATTCTGCTATCATAACCCTAATAATGACTTTATGAAACTTCGTGATTTTCTTGAAATTATTTTATTCCTTTTTCAGCTTTCTACAAGTCACTGGTCAAGCAGTCCAGTTTTGCCGGGTCAGTTCACCACAATCTCCAGCTCGTGCATGGCTCCCCACACCAATCTTCCCAGCTTCATGGGGCTCGCCAACCCTAATCACTTGCAACCCGGCCCCCATCAAACGACAACACCGGTCGCCCCATTACCCACGATGCAAGGGACGACGGCGATGGTATTAAGCTCCGACGGGCAACGAGGCAGCATCCCCGGTTCGGCTCTCGATCCTTGCCACGACACAGAACGACGGAGTTCTAGTATTGCTTCACTGAGGTTGAAAGCACGCGAACATTCAGCCGCCATTGGCATCCTCAGTGTCTACGGCAAATCCTGAGGGTCGCATAAAACCCTGTATTTAACCATCACCACCGCCACCCCCAAAAAAGGTAGAAGAGGAGTATTCTAATCACGTCGGTGTATTTGTATATGAAAACACGACATTATTCAGTTGCAAAACACTTAAAAAAAAAGAAAGATAAAGAACGATTGGATTTAAGCCAACATTTTACAACTAAATTATAATCTTTGAAAGAATCAGTGCATAAAACTATATGCAAAGTTTCTTACCTAGAATTGTCCGTCTGTGGAACACATAACCGCGAAGCTGCTTCCCAGCTGTGGTCGTTTTTAACTCTGATGTAAACAAATTCTTGTTGAGCCGTCCTTTTAAATAATCACATTCAAGCCAAGTTCCACCATTACAGATCATGATGGTATTATCTCATCGTCTACCTGATAACCGTTAATCCTTATCCTCAAGTGGTATTTGCGCCTTGATAATCGGTGAAAAAAATGATCTTCCGTGTACGAAGAAACAGCGCCGGAAATGAATGTTTTTTTTCCTCCTCATGTACATATAATTTGGACCTCCATGATCCACAAGGACACATTTTTTTTATAAACAAAACGATGTATTAATTTTTGTCAAGAAAACAATAAAAAAAATATTCACGTTTTATAATTCAATTTAAATTTGGATAAGATTGACAGAAATATACAATAACTTTTTTAAAATAGATTACAAATAAAAGCAACTCTATATAATTTTTTCCATCGACATTTTTAGCACGAGATCACAAACTAAAAAATTGTGCGATCTTCTGAGCACTATTTGAAACATCGCTTCCGGTACCCAGTAGTTGTACGTAGCGTCGGGCGTGCAGATAAATAAAGAAATAAATAACTGAATTCAACTACTATGACGTATTGAATATTTGAAGAACCATTCTGAAATGGACATGGTTCATGCCAGATTAAAAGGTTGGAAAAATCAAGCGATATAATATGTCGATCGGCACTAACCCAACGAGTTTAACTGGTTTCCTCCAAAGTAGGAAGTTTCATGGGAGTATGAAATTCACAAGCGGTCCCCATTCTCATGTATATCCCCGTTAAGGGAGATGACGACGTTAGGTTTTTGCAACACTTGAAGAGAGGTGTCAACGTTCTCCTACATACAGCGCCGGGTATTCCGGAATTGGTCACCTATTTTAGTAAAAACTAGGCTCAACTTTGCTTAACTTCGATGATAAGGAACTGGTGTGTCAACGTGATTATGCCGTATATATATTAAACATCTTTAATTGAAAATGTATTTATTTTTAAAAAGTACCTTCCGAAATTAATTTCAATTGGATTTGAAAAATTAAATTAACTCGATTTCAACTTCCAGTTTTCGATCAGGAAATAAAAGTTATGACCGACGTACACCAATCGCTTTTACATGACTCACATATTTTCTTCTATCACAATGTGGTTTATGGTTTGACAGTTAAGTAATAACACGAACATACGATGACGTATTAAGCTTTTGGTTTTTGCACATAATTCAACGTAATTAATAAAAATATAAAGAGAGAAATTTTATGATGTGCTACGGGTACCGTCAGAGAATGAAAATATCATATTCTAAAAAATTGAGCAAGTAAGTGTTTTTACTAAAAATTTTTTAATTTTATGAGGAAGCGAGGATGATGTGTCTCGTTCCGCTATCTTTACTAAATAAAGGGAGACAACTCAAAATGAACTATCGAGAAAACAATTACCTTCATAATTGCTACGACTTACTATTAAAATCGGTAAAAATTGTAAAAGAATATTTTCAATGATTAAAAAAAATTAAGTTTAATTCTGGACAACAACCAAATATTTTCTATTCGCCATTTTGGATTTGCTAATTTTTCAACCTGACACTTCAAGGGGAGGTAATCCTATAACATTAACGAGTTTCTACTGCTTGTCACAGTTAAGTAGTTGGCCTATCCGATGTTGCTTTGGTGTCAAATGTTCTATATATATATATATATATATATATATATATATATATATATATATATATATATATATAGTGTTTTAAAAATTTATAACATTTGAGATACATAGATAACACTCTACCTGGGAGCTCATCGTTCAAACTCCCGGGCTTAACATTCACAGGCAACATGAATTGGAACAAATACATTGAAGACATTACTTAAAAGACTGCAAAGAAAGTGGCTCCTTCTACCCTGCTAGAAAATAATTCATACCGGCTAGTACCCTATATATCTACAAAGCCACTATTCGCCCACGTTTGGAGTATTGCTGCTTCTGTAATCATGGACCCAAATAGTAGTCCCTTACATCCAAGTGAAAGTGTTCTTAGTTTACGTAGAAAAAAAAAGTCACATGAATCACATAGTCAAGGCAAATGAAACTAAACAGACTTAATTAAGAGCAAGATCTTACTATATTTCGTTCAAATTTGGATGAGAAAATCAAAGGTCTATTAATTATCGATTTCACAAATTAAGTATTAAACTACGTCTCTTCCGGTGTAATTAATTGTATAAATCCTTGCCTCGAACAAGGAAACGCCCTCTTCATCTTGCTCGTGTGACGCCGAAGTCCGCATACCGTCGGTGAGTTTAAAATATTTCCACACAAATGCACACCACACAACTATTCTTTGACTACCTTCCAACATACCTCAACACCAAACTTCGTTTATGTTTCAATGAATTGCATTTTATACCTGTAAAATAAATGTAATAAACATACTGTGTTAATTTGTTTCAAAAACATATTGTTAATATTTGAAATAATTTTAAAATTTTTATACGACTATTTTAAATATATACACATCTGTACACTCTGCAGTAGCATCTGGCATTATAGGTCTATATATTCTATCCAGTCTAAGAATATTGATATTGGTCTATACAGTATCCTGTACCTTTACAAGGCCACCATTCGCACATGCATGAAATATTGTCCCCACATTTGGGCTGGTGCATCCACCACTAGCCTCTCCCTCTTAGTCCAAAAAAGAGTTGTCAATCTAATCGGCCCCACTTTATCAACTAAGCTCCAGCCCCTGTCTCATCGTCGCTATGTTGCCTGTCTTACAAATATTTTAATGGAATGTGTTCTGATGAACTTGTTTCACTTGTACCCCCTCGACGTAAATATCCCCGACAAACCCGCTTAGCAACAAGATCTCACCTAATCACTACTGTTATCCCTAAATGCCAGAAAGTGTTCTATTCTAATAGTTTCTTCTCTCGAACAGCTAGACTTTGGAATTCCCTTCCTGCTGCCTGCTTCACTAGCTCTACTGATATGCAGAAGTTTAAATGTGACATGAACAAATATCTTGTTAATTTTTCCTAGACATGGACCCAAATAGTAGCTCCTTACGCCCAAGTGGCGATATGCTTTGTAAGGGGTAAACATAAGAAAAAAATACAGTGATGACTGATTAACTATGATTAAGTACGTACGAGCTGCATATAAAATAACGATGACAGAATACTTGCACCTAAAGTCCAACAACTTATCCATGATAAGACATATTCCTTGTTCTATTAACTGTAGGATAAACAATAACGTCACTAGAATAATTCAAGAAACGTTACCAATATCTCAATAACAATAAATAATGGAATAAATATAAACTAGCGGGACCTGTGGAAATTCCACGGCGGACTCTTTCATGTGTAATATGTTGATGTTGGCATTCTGTGAATGTTCAGCGTAAATAGAAACTCTCTGATATTAATGTAGCTCTTATGTTAAAACTGCAAAAATATTTATCTAAACTAGCAGGGCCGCCCGGCGTATCCCAGTCGTAAAGTACGCTTAACTATGATATTTTAATTCTTGCAGATTTCGTATATATTGTTATAGAGTCAATTTTCTATAATTTCTTATATATTACAAAGTCGGGATTTCAAAAATAATATATATATATATATATATATATATATATATATATATATATATATACTATAATTTGCTTTATCTGCTCTATCCTGTATATTGAGCGATTCCTATTTAGAGGGGATAATACGTAGAATATTACGACCAGTAATATTTTGTAAATCTTATAATCACAGGTTTCCATAACAGCTGATTGTTGGATAAATCAATTCGGAAGTATATATATATATATATATATATATATATATATATATATATATATATATATATATATATATAAATATATATATGTATATATATATATATATATATGTATATATATATATATATATATATGACTTGGCAGCATCAGCTAGAATCCAAACCGAAAGCAAATCTTATGAAAAAAAAAATTTATATCTACAATTATATAAATGCAACTTTGTCTGTGTATGTGAGTTCGTTCTTTGTAGACTCCGAAACAGCTGAACAAATTTTCTTTAAAATTTACAGAATACCGTCGATAATAATCAATATTCGATAATCGAAACCGTTATTTTTATTTGTCTATCATCGGTAAAGTCGTTTTTCCATATCATCGCTTAGCAACAATGATAGAACAACGGGCCGTGACAAATCTACTGTGGGTAAGTTGATATCGTGTTTTTTTGCATGACGTGGGCTGTAGGGTCAAACTCTGCACGTTAATTTCTTAATTTTTTTCATTAACTGCAAAGAATTCTATAAGACTTGACAATTTACGTGTTTTTAGCAATGCAGAAGTAAATTATGTTTTTGGTTTTGAACGTCCATTGAACTAGCAACTGATCCTCAAGAAATTGCAAAACAGTCTACACACATATTTAGTGAAAATGTGATTACCAGGTTTCTTATATGTCGGTTTAACAAAACATGGGCGCCAACAACCAAGCACAAAGTAGTGTGCCTGGCAACATAAAATAAGGAAATTTTCGACACAGTTTACTGATAGCGACAACCACATAAATTCTTACAACGAATAGATAATCGATTTTGATCCTGTGGTTTCTTTCGCACACTGTTCAATAAATCATGTCCCCCCAAACCTTGCCAAAGTAGTTGGTTTTGAGCGGGGAGAATAGCTGCTAAAGGAAAAAATCAGAGAAATTGGATTGTTGCTGGCACGTTACATCCACTGTGTGGTGGCTTCGTTGATCATTAAGGTGTCAATATAGCCGAAATTTACTAAAATAATTTTAGGATTACAAAAAAACAAAACAAAAAAGAAAACAAAAAAAAACAAAAAAAACATATATATATATATATATATATATATATATATATACAATAAAATGTGTGTTATTTTGTATGCCATGCTTACATTTTTTTCTTCCGGCTGACTGCCGTTTAATTGTTATGACCTTCCATTTCTTGCAATAAATAATTGTATTAATACCTTTTCATAAGTTTTGGTTTTGGTTTCGATTATAGCTGAACGAACTCAAGGTATACATATATATATACATATATTATCTATATATAATATATATATATATATATATATATATATATATATATATATATATATATATATATATATATACATTTGTGAGCAAAAAATGGGCCAAACAAATTTTATACATTTTTATTACACTAAAAGCTATATTGAACAAAGAAAAATTGAACAAAGAAACTTAAACGAGACTAATAACACAGAACAAGACATTTACTTTAATAAATGCTTAGGATGGAATCGCATTCCCTTTTGATTTCTTTAAAAGATCAATCCTTTTAGACATGCTCTCAACCAAAGTGGAACACTGTTAAAAGGAGATGCTAGTCCATTCGCATTTCACAGCTTCCCACAGTTTGTCATTGTTCGAAAAAGTTCTTCCAGCCAATGCACAGGATGTTATGGACCAAATATTCTCGATTTGGTTTAAATCGGGCTTTGACCTGGCCAAAATATCACATCAATTGAATTATCAGAAAACCATTTTTTGTGATTTTAGCAGTGTGTGCAGGGGCATTATCATGTTGAAAAATAATGTTCTGGGATATTCCCAGCTTCTGTATACTTGGTAACAATCCTGTTTCTAATATTCGAATGTATTCCTTTGCATTGATTGACTTCTCACATCTAATAAGTTTCCAACTCCTGCTGCAGTAAAAGTTCCCCATACTATTATCCCTCCATTCCCGTGTTTAACTGTCGTTTTTATGCAATTTAGCGAAAATCTTTTTCCAGTTCCTCGAATGCACCGTTCGGGAGCATCGGGAGCATCACTAATAAGACAAAATCTTGATTCATCTAACCAGAAAACATTTATGTACCAGTCTGTATCTTTCTTGCCATAACCTGAGTATAATCTCTTTCTATTATTAATATTCTTCTTAGATAAAAGTGGTTCATTTGCACACCTTTTAGAGGAAAATTCCATTTCTTTCATTCGTCTAGATATTGTATATCTAGAAAGAGAATTTCCAGCCCCTGTTTTGAATTCTTTGCTATGGTCAACATAAGTATTCTTTCGATCCTTCAAAACACTTAATTTAAGCTTGTGTTCGTCCTTCAAAGTGAATGCTCCAGGGCGACCAGATCCAGATTTCCCTTTTACCAAGCGTTCGCCTTCGAACCTTTGAACAATTTGTTTCACTATAGAAAGAGATGTTTTCACATTTTCCTTTCTTAAAATATTAAAAATCTGCTAGTAAGTTACTTTGGAATGCCTTAATCCTGCAAATCGTTTTTTATATTCTTGTCAAAATGTGGTCTTACCATTTTTAGGATTAATTTTTCCACTTATCATTATATGTTATAATAATGACTGCAAAATAGACATGAGTTCTTTCAGCTATAATCGAAACCAAAACCAAAGAAAAAATATATAAGCATTACACACTAAATAACACACATTCTATCGTATTATATACATATTATTTGACTCACATCTATGGTCAGATGCTGATAACCTAAGCTAGGAAAGGAATTCCTAAATCCATTGATAAATAATTTCCCATAATCAGTTCTTTACATAAAATACTAGGCTTTTAATCCGTTAAAACGAGGAAAATGTCATTGCCCATTGACTTTATGTCAAATTGATGTTTTAATATGGTTCGATTTGCGCTCATGCCTATTCATCCCTAACTATGCATCAAACGGATACCATAATTTTTGTTCGCTGCAGCTTATCAGAACAAAAGTCTATACAAAATTTTAGCTGAATCGGCCCAGTAATTTCCGAGAACAACTGAGATGAAATATGGTATTGTGCTACGAACGGATATCATAATATTTTGTTTGTTGCAACTTTTCATAACAAAGATCCATACAATGTTTCTGCCAGTTCGGTCCTATACTTTCCGGGAAATAGATAGCCAGTCTAAGAGAAATATAATATAGATTTCTAATGGAATTTAGAAATTACTAGCCTGGAGGCCCGGCATTGCCCGGGTATTTGGAGGTGTGTGTTGAGAAAAAAAAGTTGTAATAGGCAGGCAGGCTCGAACCCGTACTGCGAAGGAGGAAAAGAACGTGAAAAAAAAACGTGCCGTCTTTGCCGTTACGTCCATCGCAAAACTGGAAGTAGCAAGGTTTCAATTAAGGTTAGTCAATCGAAAAGATGGGATGACTTTCGAAAATATATTTATCGAGACAGGAGCCATTCGCTGCCAATGGGGCAAAGCAGACATCTGAGCGTTGGTGAAGAAAAGACAGAAGTTTTGTTTTGAATGTATTAAAGGTAACTTGCAATTTTTACACAATTGTACCTAACGTTCAAGGTCAGAGAAGAGTGAATCTTTCAGATCCCGATCTTTATCGGCCTTTGAGGTGTTATAAAAAATAGTAGTATCATCCACATAGATGTCAACAAATAGACGAAGAATGTGACTTCAAAGGTCTTTGCTGTGTTCCTTTTTCCAGCTGTTTAGGCACGCGTGTACCATCCATTCAGATGATATACCCCAGCGGAGACAGTTTTTCATGATCATGGATGTAATGCTAGGAAGTCCGGTTCCTTGTAACACAGTTGTACTTGGGGTGCAGGAATGCCATGTAACACCCAATTGTTATCTCAGACAACGTTGGTGAAAGCGTTCAAGGGTTTCCATTTGGTGTTTATCTGACGTCTATGTTTTATGTGTGGACACAGGCTGTGTAAACCACAATCTTAGTTTCCAGCCTGGTGGTATGTTGAGAGCAGACACGTTTCTCAAGAAATGACACACAACAGAAGTTTTATCAATACGCAATGAGATTTTCTTGTCAAAGTTACAACCTTCTGAAATCGTGCAGCCAAAATACAGAAAAGAGTGCACAGCTCCTAACCTTTTCCATTGATATATATATATATATATATATATATATATATATATATATATATATATATATATATATATATATATATATACAGTGCGTATCAAATTATTGACGAGATAACATTTTTTCCAGATTCAGAAACTTACCGGTAATTTCGTATCAAAAGCTTCGGAAACGTTGGCAATACTGAGCTGCGCGTACTGTTAAATTTTCGTACTGTTCTGCGCAATGTAAACAACTTGCCATCGTAATTGCTAAATCCACGGTATTTGATGTGTATCAAATTATTAACAAGGCAGTTTGTTTCGTCAATAAAATGAGCCGTAAAGGTGGTTTGAGTAGTTCTGAAAAGAGTTCTATTACAGAACAGCTAGCAAAAGGTAAAACTACCATCAAACTATGAAGAACTTTGTAAAGGACCCTACAAGGTACATAAGAGAGCTGATAAAGGTAAATCTAGAGTTGTTTCACGCCGTTCTTTACTCCAAATTAAACGGATTAAAGAATGTCTCAAAAAGTACTCGATGTCGCTTTCTGAAAGAAGTGGAAAAGTCTGTTAAGTCTGTGACAAAGCCTCCATTAAAGCAACATCGCATACAAAACCGATTGAAATGGGCAGAGGACAACATGAAAACGGCTTTTCCAAAGTTTTGTTCACAGATGAAGTGCGTGTCACTCTTGATGGCCCAAATAGCTGGAAATAGGTCCTAGATGAACGACATCGTCATTAACGTTTAAGGTAACAACAAGGTGGTCGTGGGATAATGATTTAGGCTGGGATTATCAGAGGTACTGTAGTTGACCCATGGAAAGTCCCAGAAGGCGTAAAAATGACGTCAAATGCTTACATAGCTTTTCTGAAGGAGCACTTTGAACCATGTCTGAAGAAGCAAAGGTTAACGTTCAGCAGAACCATTATTTTTATGCAGGATAATGCTCTCTCGCATGCAGCAAACAAAAGCAAAGAGTATTTGCAACAGCTGTGGTTCTTTGGGCTACGGAAGATGGAGTGGCCTGCAAATTCACCAGATTTGAACCCAATTCAAAACCTTTCGAGTATAATGAAGCGACGCCTCTATGCAAGTGGACGCCAATTCAAGAGCAAAGATGCTCTCCTAGAGGTATCGCGAGGAATAACTGTTGACGAAATCATAAATTTGACTAATTCTGTGGACCAACGCTTTTTACAAGTCATTCATAAAAAAAGATCGCATATCCCCTACTAATTATGTCAATGTAGACATTGCTATGTAGTTATTGTGTTCTAAGCATTTTTCCTAGTTAATTTAACGTTTGAAAATTACTTCAATAAACAAGTTATGAGTATATTGTGTTTTTTCTCAACATCATTAATAACTTGACACACTGAAATCAAAAGATATTCCTATCTTCAGTCATAGTTCCGCTAATACTGCTTTAAATACTTTTATTCTCTGACTGGAGTAGCTGAATAGTATTGTAAGCACTTTCTCAAAGTTTCATGGATTTTTATTCACTCGTTCCTTAAATATTTAAAAAATGTAAACGCGTTAATAATTTGCTACGCAATATATATATATATATATATATATATATATATATATATATATATATATATATATATATATATATATATACATACTAGCAGAAGTACCCGTCGTTGACTGGGTTCAAAAACAGCCTACAAAAAATGGACTGTGATTGATGAAAATATTTTACCCTAAGCAAAATATGATGGAAGTAAAGATAATTTTCGCGAAAATATATTCTTTTAGATCAACTTTGTTTCCATTCGAAGCCAAGAGTGACCAACAAAATGATGTTTCCTTACAAAGAGAAAATGTTATATATATAATAATATAAATATACAAGAAATAAATGTTACCATAGTTAATAAAAGTTACTTCATGGTAGAAAAGTCCGTTGGTTTGTATTTTTAAGTAGTTTATAAATTTTTTTTTTTTAATTCACGAACCGGTTTTAAAAAAATCAAAATGGTAGCGACTTTGAAATGGAGAGCCCCGTTTTCAATTTGAAGGAGGGGCACCTGAGCATTCTGTGTTTACAATTTAAGATAGTTCCGTCAACGTAAGGAATATTTATAAACATATTTTAATGTTTTCTGTTATTTTGTGCTTGATGAATATTCGATTATGGCATGTGTAGTTTATATAAAAATTCATTTAAGTAGCTATCGCCTCAAATTTCGTTTTAATTTCGGTTCGCTGAAATTATTTCAAGTAAAGAGCATTGAAGACTATTTAAAAAAAACATGAACTGAACTTTTATTGACTATGGTAACATTCATTTGTTGTATATTTATTTTTTCGGGTAGTCGATTGTTATCTTTTCTGCTAAATACTCTTACTAAATAATATCGACGAAATATCGAAAAACAAAGAAACAAAAGCAGGTTTGAAAAATAATGAAGCTTTACTTACTTTAGTAAAATAATCCGAAACAGCACAATGGGATATTAAAAAAAGTAAACACGTAATAACTTTAGTTTTTTAAAGCAAAGAATCGATATAAATATGAATAAGAAGAAAATGGCGCCCTTTTCAAGCAGAACAGCTTCGTTTCAGTTTTACAGTACTGAACGGTGTAGTATTGCGCCGTCGGATTCAGGGTTGTACTATTGTAATGTAAAGAACATGCAGAAAGGGTTGTAATCAACTGAACTCCATCTAGTACACTGACAAAAAAGCTTAAACAGATATATAAATAAAAATAAAAAGGTGTGTAAATGGTTTTAAAAAGACACATAATCACGTGAGCAGGATGTTTTCCTTCTTTTGACACGATAACAAGTAACGTTCTTATTTTTATTATTTATCTATTTTAGAAAGAGTGCCATGTGCAAGTGAAGAAGGAAAAAAGCGTTATGTGAAATTTGTATCGAGAATTGTCTAAAGTTCCGACTTTTTTTGGCTTTCACTTTAATAAGAACGTGAATTTATGAGGTGAATTTATTCGACACAATATGATTCAACTAAAAAGAATAAATAAAAGCTAACGTGAATTAAGATTAAAGTTAATGTGATATTGTGGACCCTCCCCCCTTGTAAAAAACCTTGTTAAACTTTGTGACATATTTACATTCTATGGAGGTCAGGTGCGAACGAACACCCAATAATTTTATTATACCATATTACTTCAAACTGAAACATAATTATCAAAGTATACTTACGCAGATAGATATGAAAAGTCTTTGTTAAAGTTTGTGCCATATTTCCATGGAGTACAGGCGCGAACGCAGACCCCACAATTTTATTATACCATCCTTATTTAAGTTGAAACATACTTATCAAAGTATTCTTATGTACATCTATATCAAAAACACTTGTAAACGTTTTTTTTTTTTCATTTTTTATTTTCATACTTTGGGGGCCAGGCGCGAACACAGACCCCATAATTTTTATGAACCACCGTTCTGCCAGATCAAACATACCCATTCCTGATATTCGATACATCTTCTATCATTATATGTAATCAGTTTTTTAAAATAGTTAACCATATAGAAGCCTATTCGTGACCAGACACACACACACACACACACACAGACGTTCAGCTTTATATCATAATATATATATATATATATATATATATATATATATGATAGACGTGTAATTTTACGCACAGTGTTATCACCGCCTTACAAAATATAGACACGCTTTTCGGCAGGTTATCGCTGAAACAAAGAAAGAAACGTTATTTCCATGTAGTTTTTAAAAGACAAGTGAATAAGTACAAGCAATAAATCATAAAACGATAACAACACAAACAAGAATAGATAAAATCCATGTAAAAATGTTGGCAGAAGGTTGAATGTTGATCGGGTGTGGATGGATGTTCCGATAGCGAAGCCTTGAACTTCCGGTTGTTACAGATAAACTGTAATTGCCTTATCAGCAACAGATATTTTTGTATGATGAGATGGATTTCGTCATGAGAAAAGAAAAGGAGATAAAAACAGATCTTGGAACACTTGCTCGTATTTCTTTGTAATTTTCTCTTTTTAAGTATGCTTTTTTTTTTTTTCGAGATGAGGAAATGTCGACATAGGAAGGTGTTTTTGGATCGGTTAGTACGGCAGTAGAAATTTACCGTCTTGGTACTTGTGGATTTCGCCCGGTAATAAAAGTTTGAAAAAGATAAGAGAAAACAAAAACACACTCCTTTGTACAAACGAATGCGCTCTTTTTTTGTTTTTATTGTATTTGAGATTCTATAGTTTTGAAATTACCATATTCTACAAAGAATGGCACTATGACAAGGTGCGGCTTATTTTTAATAAGTGAACCGAAGTAAAGCATAGGCACTTAAATTTATTACTACGGGGGTTTCTGTTTACGTTAGAATATATTTCGACTTTACTATAGAAGATATTTGGATCTAAATAGCCTAAGCAAGAGGATAAAAGCAATATTTAGACATTTTTGAATGGTATTATTGAACAGTTTTTCAATATTATAAAATTAAAACAAGCAAAAATTCGCAAAACTCATAAAATAAATTAAAAATTCTTCTTGAATAGTCATAAAGCCAGAAAATCGAGAATTTTAATTTCTTACGTGAAAAGAAAACAAGCCAGACGAATGGAGAAAGGAAATGATTTGTCACAGATACGAAAAACAAACACCAATTGTGAAACAAAAAATAGCTGCCTTATTTGGGAGTTAATATATTCAAGATAAGTCAACAAGTAATAAAATTAAAGTGTAAAATTATCAAGATCACATCGTCGCTAGTAAAAACAGAGAAACGCGAAGTTGTCTTATATTAAAATTAAGATGACAATGAATGGACGACTTACTTGCTGTTGTTTTCGTGTTCTTCGAATGATTTTACGCAATCCTTCCCTATTAAGCAATTGCTTCACACCAATTTGCGACAATTTTTTAAGGCATTTATTAATAATAATGCCTGGAGAGTTACGGGTTTTCGTTGCCATTTCTCTGACATCGGCCTTGGCCTTTTCCAATTGAAAATCAATCTCAGACGGGGGATGGGTGTGTCTATTAACCAGTTTGATCACCTTGCCTTCGATGGAATGCACCCGAGCCCTACACTCGACAGTTTTATGACATCGCCAAAATTTGACATTCTCTTGTAATCTACTGACTTTCTCAAATCTGTAGACGTAGCCTTCATGGCAAATCTTCTCTCTACCTCGCTTACTTAGTATTATTTTCTCCATTTTGTTTACGAGTTAATAACCGTTACGTGTTTTTTTTTTAAATAAACAAAAATTATATGTGTTGGTTATTGATCTGGAAACGCTGAAAGGTGTACTAGTCGACGATTATTATGATTATTCACGACAAAATGTTTTGTCAGCTAAAATATGTTTTAGAATAAATAAAAATGTAGAATATTTATTTACATTAATTTAGGAATGTAACTTTAACATATTATAAAAACAATTTAGTTGACAACTTAGAAATAATGACATGTAAAAACATCAGGTGATTATCTTAGTAACGTGTACTAATGATGTCATTGAGAGGGGGAGACGGTCTTTTTGAGATACGTGGAAATTATTTATTGTTTAGAACTCTTAGGAAACAGACAGAGTCGAACCGACCTGTAGTAATGTCTTGAACCCGGGGCTGAGGAGTCCAACGCCTACAAAGGTAAAACTATGGACTAACGTTGCAACTTTTCAACATCTGTAATAAAGCTGTCGAAAATAAAACCCGAGGATCTGTCGTTCTTGGGGAGAATTTTCATTGCAGCTTTTCGCCAAGACAAGACCCAAGATGGACCAGATATGTTTCCCGATTGGCCAGATGTTGAAAACAAAAATAAGTGTCATTCGTCTTTTGTATTGTAAAGGTATGTATGTATATTATTGTTCTGTCATGAACTGTATTTAAACATACACACAAACAAAACGAACTTTAGATAGACGATCACACGCATATACACTCGCATAAAACCATACACTAGACGATAATAGAAACTTATAAATATATACACGATTAATTTTCCCTCTATGTTTTAAGGTCCTGGATATGATCTAAAACTATATCTGATGGTGAGGCCCCACCTTGCGGGCTTTGGGGAGTGTGGAGCCACCCTTTAATTGCCATTACTCCCAGGTCCACTCTGACCTGGAGTGGTAGTACCTGCTATGTCCCAACTATAGGTTAAATAGAATCTGACGTAAAAAAAAATATACTCCATTAAAAATCGTTCCTCAAAATAACTAGATTCGGCATTAAATAACCTGAAAAAGGTTGATATGCCGTAAAACAACCAACCAACTAACCAACTATGTTTTAAAGACACCTACAACATTACATTTTTTAAAGGCAGGAAAACAAAAATTGTAAATTTTTAAGGGGTTATTAAATTCAAAACACAGATTAGTTAGAACTAGCAGGACCTATGCAAATTCCACAGGTGACTCATTCATATATAATATATTGATGTTGGCATTCTGTAGATGGTCAGTGTAAATGGAGACGATCTTATATTATTGTAGCTATTTTGTTAAAACTGCAAAAGTATTGATCTAAGCTAGCACGAACGCCCGACAAAGCTTAGTCGTAAAGTATGTTTAAATATGATATTTGAATTCTTACAGATTTCGTATATATTATTATAGAGTTAATGTTCTATCGATTTTTATATATTATAAAGTTGCGATTTAAAAAAAAAAAAAATATATATATATATATATATATATATATATATATATATATATATATATATATATATCCACATGACTTGGGTGCATTAGCTTGAATCGAAACCAAAATAAAAACTCATGAAAAAAAATATATTTATATATATATATATAACTTGAGTTCCTTCAGCTATAATCGAAACCGAAACCAAAACTTCTACGGAATTCTTGATAAAATTATTTATAAAAAAGATGTATGATTTAAGTACCATCAGCTATAATCGAAACCGAAACCAAAACTTATAAAGGATTCTTGGTAAAATTATTTATGACAAGAAATGGAAGTACATAACAATTAAACGACTCGGATGTAAGCGTGACACAGAAAATAACGCAAACGTTATCGTATTAATATATAGATTAGCCACTTTAAATGGATATATAAGTCGATGGAATGTTTCAAACGACCAAGTTGTCCAAACGTTTTATGGACGAAATGTCTGGCGGCGACGCTAATTCTTCTGCAATGGGCATAGCCTAGTACAGAATCGTGGCCGTCGTAAATATAGATTTAGGCCTTTGCACTGAAAATAACGTCATAGTTTAAAGTTCTAACAAGCAAGATCTGTGGAACAGTCAGACTGTTGATAAAATGTTTATTTTTAGCTACTACTAACACGATTACATTTATTTTTCTATTTTTCTTATAAAAGTCGATCTTTCCTCGAAGTAAATACCCCCGAAAAACTTGACAAGCAGCTAAATCCCACTCCTACGCAGTAGAGATCCCTACGTGTAAGAAAGCTTTCTACTCCAATAATTTCTTCCCCAGAACCGCTAGACTTTGGAATTTCCATCCGGGATTCTGCTTTCCCAACTGTACTGACATGCAGAAGTTAAATTGTAATGTGAACAGACATCTTGCTGCTTATCTCCCTTCATAATATCCCTGCAACTTATGTCATCGAGAGTAGCCCACTACTTCAAAGTGGCACTGTGCCTTGTTTTGGACGAAAATTGAAAAAAAAAAATTTAATGAATTATTTTTTGCATAAATAAAAAATAAAACACATTTGAATAAAAACATTAATGAATTATTTTTTTGTAAATTTAATAAAACACATTTTATTTTTATTTTCCTTAATCTTGAAACGAATTTTGTGTTAAAACACACTAATAAAGCATGTTTATGATTTTTACTCATAAAATAAATGTTACGGTTTTGTTTCTTACATCAAGTAGTTTCATGCCTTGTTTGGAGCGATTTCCATAAAAGCATTATATAAAGTTAATAGACATCATGTCGAGCTGACTTTCACTCCTGATCTGAAATGGAAGTATTATAATCGATTATATTAAATCTGTTGCTCTCGCAGCTCGTGGGATCAGTTTACTGGTCTAGAAAATACCTAACTCCTGAGTTTTTTTTTTAACCTGTATAAAAGTCAAATCCTTCCTACGATGAAATACTGTTTCACACATCCCAGGAAAAGCAGCTGAGAATATTCTTTCTTACCTTAAAAGAATACAAACCCGACTTTGTTACCTAGTAGGAAATGACCTTTCTTTCGTACAGTTTTTTTTTTCTCACCGAAGAGATTTTTTGTTAGAATCCCCACATATCAAAGTCCAGTAGCCAATCGATGATAAAAATGAGTTTCAGATAGACCGTGAGACAACAACCTGATAATTGGTAATGGTTGAAATTGAACACATTTGATTATGTAATAAGACGGCTGAACAAAAATTTGTGTCCATTGGACTTCAAAGCATCTATGTTATAGTCAACTGGAAAGCATCCCCGCGGTATTATGTTTCACGGACGTGTAGTTCTAAGAAAGAAGCTTTGCTCGTGAAAGCTCCATTTAGTAGTAGGTACACAGAGGGATGGAAGTAAATTATTGGCAGTGGTTGTAGTGGACGAGTGTTTGCTGTGAATGTTTCACAGAGGGGACCATAGATTGAAGCTTAGCATGCGTTATGAAAATAACGATATAACAGAAAGTCAAGCAACACCTCTTTTGTTGGTAGGGAGGAGAAAAGGACATCTCTCACTAGATTTCGAAATCGATTTTGTACCTTGTCAAAATGGGAAAGTGTAGTATTCTGAGTAGTACTCCCCAAGATATAGCAAGAGTACTCATCTTATAATGAGTATTTGACCTTTATACATGTTGACGATTGAGTCGGGAGTGAAATACCTTCTGAAGCATTAAAATGGACGGACATTTTTTTCCAGCAACATTAGCTGCAAGTTTTTACCTACTCCATTTCATAGTAAGTGTTTGACGGAGTTGCAATCCCTGACCCTTCTCCCCATTATACGTTCAAAGCAAGGAACCGCTTGGTTACCACTACTGCACAAAATTTTACATTCTTTCTCTGTGTACCTAAAAGCAAACTAAATTGCAATAAATAGAGCTTCTTCCCAAGAACTTCTCGTCTATGGAATACAATAGGATGACACTTCTGCCTGCAACATGATCGACTTCGAAATACTTATTGAGCCATCTTATTAAATAATTAAATTCTGTCCAATTTTCCCCACCGTATCCAATCCTCTCATAGTATTGTTCATCAACCCAATTGATTATCTCATTAAACCTTATCCTCGACTCATCTCTTATAATACAGTCGTATTCCTGTTTTTGTTCTTTTGTTCAAAATATACATATATGATGTCATTTCAGACATCATATATAACATATGTAGGTGACGTCATATATGGCGTATATGTACATGACGTCATAATAGATAATGACATCATTTTCTATGACGTCATATATGACGTATACTATTTCGATCTATCAACGCCGGGAATATAGAGCTTGGCCTTTTGGCCAAGATCAAAGAGTAGCATCTGTTCTTGAGATGCTGCACTTCCATTTCTTGTTCTTTTTCGGTGAAGGAGCAGTCCTTCACGACTGAGACAATTTTTTTTATTTTTGTACCTTTTCTCCACGTTAAAAAAACGACCCTGGTGTCTAACTCTGTGGGGAGGCATTGTAAATAGGTACAGCTAGTTACTGTATAAAAACATTTAACACGTCGGGATTCTCCTGTTGATATGATTTTGATAAAACCGTGTGCCTTGTCGCTGTTTGCTGAAAGCAGATTCTTGAATGCGAAAGCAATATTGGTTTTGGTCCAGAACCCCCCCCCCCTCGCCATGAAACAACAAAAACAAAGAAAAAAATCAGTAATGTGAACATCCTCGTGACGGAGAGAAAATATCGTACACCAAATATCTTGTAAATTAATAAAGTAGTTTAATTTTTAAATAAGAAAATAAAACGTTTTGGCCAAATATAGAGAGAAAATATCGCTACGCCATCTTGAAAACTCAAAATGATTCAAACTTGCGAGATGTTAGAAAGTCATTCTTACTGTTGGGACATTGGAAAAACTCAAATTCGCTTAAAAACTGATTTTATTTATAAAAATAAAACTACGTGATCAATTGGTGTGATTTTTGGTGTAAGGTATTTTTTTCTGTCACAGGTATGTACATCTTATAGATTTTCTTTCTTTTTTTTTTAATATAGAGGGAATTCTGGACAAGCACCGACATATTTCTTGGTGGGTAGGGTTATTCGTGATTACGAGAGCAGTGGATTGTTTTTAGTTGTCGAGAACCCAGAGCCCAACGGCCATAATAAATTTGAATTGCTCGCTGATATCTGAGTAGTCCTGTTGTGACTGACAAGAGTCCGCTTAGCAAACTGTTGTTTACACTTTAGTTGTGTCCTGAGTTCTGGCTTATGTACCGATCTTCAACACCGGTCCTCGGTCCCATAGCACCTGTTTGGCGCTCTAGCGTAAGGCACTGTTGCAAGGGAAATAACTCTCGTTGACTAAATTTATCATTTTTTGGGAGATGGGAGTGAAGAATCTGAAGCGCTAAACCCAACGCAACTTAGAGGCATTGTACTTTTTATTAAGATGTTTAAAATGCGATTATAATTTTGTTTTATATGCAGAGGAGTTAGAAATAGTATTAAAAAAAAACTGCGATGACTTTTTAATGTTACAAAATTTGATGACTTTTTTCTTTATTAATGTAACAAAGTTTGAAGACATTTTAAAAAAATATATAACAAAGCTCATAATATTAATTAAAATATGTTAATATCTATAAAAACAGACAAAAAATGTGACCATGGTTGTAAAAAAACTGAAGAAGTTATGGAAGAACACTAGTTTTTTTTTATGTAACGAAGGTTTATAACTAAAACTTTCGACCGAGACGACAGATTTTCACGCGATCGATGTCGTTTTGAAAGTCGTCCCTTCGGAAGACAAATATCGAAAAATTGGCTAAAAATATTAATTCCTCCATCCTCAATTGAACTCTTTTCTACAGGGGGGGTCGCTTTTTTCGCCGATATTTTCTCTTTTCGATTGACTGGCGTTGATTAAAACCTACGTCATTTCCAGTTTGGCGATAGATGCAACAGCAAAGACGTCACGTTTTTTTCACATTCTTTTCCTCCTTCGCGGTACAGGTTCGAGCCTGCCTGCCTGCCTACTACTACATTTTTTTTGCTCAACATACACCTCCAAACACCCAGGCAACACCAGGCACCCATGCTAGTATTTTAGAAAAGATTCTACTCGATTATTTTCCGTAAATTTCGGTATATGCTTATATTTTTCATTGTTTTCGATGATTTCCCAGTTATTTTTTTATATCTGTTATATTTCACTATTGCGTTAAGCATGCATTAATCCGTACATATTTGGAAATTTCCACTTTTATTCGTATAGTTGTTGTATGGCATTCAACCTAGGCGGGTTGAACCAGCTTTCGACAAAGGCGGAAGTGTTAAGAAAATATAAATTCACAGGTGGTCTCCGCTCGCCTGTGATGTTTGGGGCATTTTTGGCCAGGAAGCCAGCATCTTAAGACAGCCTGATCTGGTAGTACCAGATGCTCTAAAAGATATTAACACTCTGGGATAAAGTGGACTTGCCAGCAAGGGTAACTAAGGGGCAACTCCACTTTTCCCACAGCCCCCAAATGGATATCTTCTAAAGTCATACCCAGGACCATTATTCATGTCTGCCTGCTTCCCACCGGAATACAACTTGGATGTCTTCAAGTCCAACGTTAACAAATTCCTAATGAACCGCCCCCTTAAGTAAACACTTCATCAAATCTCCACACTAACGTAATGTACTTGCAATAACCCTTATCCCTGAGTGGCTTCCGGGCCTTGATAAGTGGTGATCACTGTGTAAAAAAAAGGAGATAACATTATTGCTGATATTAGATACAATGTTGTAATAAAAAGTGATGCATTATCAGATAGTTTCATTATCTTTGTATGATTAAAACGTGACGCATTCGTACGTGCATACATCTGCTTTTATTAAGAAGATGCAAAACACGAATGATCTTGTGCGAGATTGCAATTTTCGGTCGCTCGAGCACTAATTTAAAAGATCTATAGTGATTAACTATAGATAATCTGAATAAATTCATGCCTGTATTTGGTTTATAGATGTTAAATTTCCCTTGATTTTTGTGGCGGTTGACAATGGTAACCTTTCTTGCTAATGGAGTCAGAGATGGCGTCGTTGTCATGTTAGAATCATTCGATCAGCGACAATCGTGATATATATATATATATATATATATATATATATATATACTAGCAAAAGTACCCGTCGTTGACTGGGTTCAAAAACAGCCTACAGAAAATGGACTCTGATTTATGAAAGTATGATAGGTTATGAAAAGGAAGGGCTGTAAAGAGATAGCTTCGAATTCGGGAGTATCAAAACCAAATCAAAATATGATGAAAGTAAAAATAAAATAGATAAACCTCATAATTTATTATACCATACCTGTTCACACTGAAACACTTATCACAATATGCTGTGGATCTATATTAAAAAACCTTGTTAAACTTTGTGACATATTTCCATTCTATGGAGGTCAGGCACTAATGAACACCCCATAATTTTACTATACCATATTTCTTCAAACTGAAACATAATTATCAAAGTATACTTACGCAGATAGATATGAAAAGTTTTTATAAAGGTTTGTGCATATTTCCATTCTATGGAGGCCAGGCGCGAACACAGACCCCACAATTTTATCATACCATCCCTATTTAAGTTAAAACATACTTATCAAAGTAATCTTATGTACATCTATATCAAAAACACTTGTAAACGTTTTTTTTTTAAATTTTTATTTTTTTTATTTCCATATTTGTGGATCAGGCGCGTACGTATGAATCATCATTATGCCAAATCAAATATACCCAGTGCGTGTCTCGATACATCTTCTATCATTATATGTGATCAGTTTTTTATAATAGTCAACCATATATGAGCCTATTCGTGATCAGACACTCACACTTAGACGTTCAGCTTTATATATATATATATATATATATATATATATATATACATACATACATATATATATATATATATATATATATATATATATATATATATATATATATATATATATATATATATAAGAACTATACATACATACTCCAAAGACGAACCAGCGGTGTCATTGTATAGGAACAACCTACTGCGGTTGACTATATAAAGCATCAGCGTCATGAGGAAAAAGGAAAAACAAACGAAAAAAACGAAAAAAAACAAACAAACAAAAAACAACAAAAAACAAAAACAAAAAAATAACAAAATGAAAATGAAACTATAACAGTAGGTTGTTCTTATACAATGAAACCGCTGGTTCGTCTTTTGAATATGTATGTATAGTTTTTAAATAAATATTTGTATGTAGCTCTCACGTTCGCGATCGAGCTTTTGTTTGATTTCTTTTCATTACATTCTCACAAACTATATATATATATATATATATATATATATATATGTATACATATATATAATATCAAGCCTGCTGACGTCGTCTTGTCGTAAAATACGCTTAAATATGATATTTTAATTTATGCAGATTTTGTATCTATTATTATACTATATCCTATATATCCTAGTGATTTTGAAAGTTAAAAGAATATGACTTTAATTCCATCAGCTACAATCGAAACCAAAACATCTAGTTCTCTAGGGGTATCTGCTACCATTTGAGCTAACTACATACGTATACCAAGGCACGATAAATTAACCCAGTTAAACATATAAATGTATATTTTTGCATGCATACATATTACGTTGAACTATGCCTGCCAAGGTAACTACAAGATACCTGCACGAATAAGAACAAAATTGAGTTTGTTTCACAGTTCCGAATACCCCATATATATGAAGTGTTTAATCTGTATACCAAAAATTGACAAAGTAATTTAGTAGAGCCGTCTAACACACACATAGACGAAGTAACTTTTATAATATATACTAACTACCCGATCGTAAAATACGCCTTAATATAATATTTTAATTTATGCAGATTTCGTATTTATTATTATAGACCCAATTTTTTATTAATATATTGTACGCAATATAGTGATTTCAAAAGTTTAAAGAAAAAAAAAACATGACCTGTGTGCAATCAGCCATAATCGAAGAATGTACATCCACAGTTCGAGATATTCGTTTTCCTCATGAATAAAGAATTGTACGATTACTTGAAAAACAATATCAATTCAAATCTGTAAAAAATAAACAAACAAACAAAAAATAAACAAAAAAAGCAAACAAACAAACACTGCACCCCCATCAAAAACTTTTAGTATTATTTGGATTCGTCTGACTACTTTTTTTTATTTTTGAGTGTCAATTGTCAGCAGAGTGTCAATTTACAACTCATTTTATTGAGTATTTTAATCACTACACTACATGTTACACTTTTCTAGAGCTTGGAGGTTTAAACCATCAGTGTTTGCGACACTCAAAATACAATTGCGAATTACTTCTCCCCAGTCATGGCTGACGGAATGAGAATATACTACCCCCGCTTGAAATTCCGCACAGATTCTCGAGTTCAATAGAAAGATTCCCAAGTTCGACAAGATACACCTGATGAAGATCGGAGATTACATCGAACGAAACGTTGTGAAATTAAAATGAGAACCGTAGTCCGAAGAATTCAAATAATATGAACCAATCCTCATCTACATTTTTTAGTTATGGTAAGAAAGAATGATTAACGAGACCCATTTTCTCGCACTTTCGAATTACATTGTGCCTAATTCGTTTAAAATGTCACTAAGGTGTAATTAAAATATAATAAAAGTGTAATTAAAATGTTATTAAAATGTAATTAAAGTGTAATTAAAATGCAATTAAAATGTAATTAAAATGCAATTAAAATGTAATTAAAGTGTTTGAAATATAATTAAAATGTAATAAAAAATCTAATTAAAATGTTTAAAATGTAATTAAAAAAATATATATTTCTACAAATAAATAATTAATCTTCATCTAAACAATTCAGGAAAGTAAAAAAAAAGAAGTTTATTATTCTCTGTAAATTCCGCTGTTAAGAAAAAAATAATGGACACTCGAGGTTAACTGAGTTCCAGGTGGACGGCGAAACCACATCGTGATGATTAGAAACGATGGGTGAAACTGGGCAAAATTTTATTATTTAATAGAACGGCTCAGCAAGAATTTGTTTACATTGAACTTGAAAACACTGTATTTTAGTCAGCTAAGAAGCAGCCCCATACATTTAAGTTCCAAAGACAAACAGTTCTAGGGATCTTTGCTCATAGAAACTTCATTTAGTACACAGAGGGAGAAAGGAAAAATTATTGACAGCGATTGCATAAGGTGGGACGATAAAATCGTCGCCCTAGAAAAGATGACATGATTCCATTTCCGTTTGATGAAAGCATTTTTTTTGCAGACCATTTAATAGTTGGTTAATTGTGTACAAATCTCAAGAACGATAGGAGCCTTCTTTCATGTCTGAAAGTGACACAATGTTCAACGAGCGAGATCGGAGATGCGCCGCTGTACAACTCATGCTCTCTACCGATCAAAGTTATGACAATAGGACCATTAACTGCTGGTAAAAATGCAAATCTGTAAGGTTCAACACTTGAGTACGCAGCCCAACGAAGTTTCCGGCTACGGTTATAGTCTTTGGTGTGGTTTCAAGTGAGAGCCACATTATGCTACCTAACATCTTTGAAGTCGGCTTGAAAGTCAACACCAAAGAGTATCTGAATGTGCTTAAGAGTGTGGTGACACTCTGGTGCATTGGTGCAATCAGGTGGCCGCTGACAGACCCTGGGTGTAGCAGCAGTACTCGGCGCCGGTACATAAGTTCAAAGAGACCCAGGCTTGGCCTCAGAAGGAATGCTACGACTTTGTACCCTTCACTCACTGGCCCCCATCCTCCTGTGGCCTGAACCCGCTGGACCACTTCGTTTGGTCATACGTCGAGAACATCACCAACATGACTTTCCACAACACAAAGCCAGCCTCATCGCCGCCATCCGCCGAGTATTCGCCGAGTTCCCGCCGGCGCTTGTGGAAAAGGCTTGCCCCAGTTCCGGACTCGTATTGAGGCGGTAATTGAGGCTAAAGCTGGCTACATTGAATAGATACCGACTCTACTACATAATCAAGTTACCTAAATTGTTTTTTTCAATAAATGTTTTAAAATAAAGTTGTAGTGTTGTTTTCTTTAAGGCGACAAATTTATCGTCCCACCCCGTAGCTGCAGACGAGTTTTTTATTTTTTTTATGAATGTTTTACAGTGGGGAAATTATAGATTGGAGCTCAGTCGAGCATCTAACATGAAATTAACGATAGCGCAGAGAAAGACTAGTAGTATCTCTTATGTGAGAAAGTTGCTGTAGGAAGGAGAAAGAGAACATCTCAACTCCCACTAGATTTCGAAGTCAGTTTTGTATTCTATCAAAGCATGAAACGATGATCTAAACGGCACTTCCTAAGATGTGGCAAGAGTACGTCATTTTAGGACGTAGATAGAATATTGTGTCAAATGTAAGATACTTTTTAGATCAGTAGAATGATGTAATTATTTTTTCAGTTGATTTGATAAGTATTCCATTTCAAGTCAGAAATAAATTTCCATTGGAAATAGAGAGAGAAGGCTTTCAGTAAAAAAAAAAAAATAATAAAAAAGAAGAAACACACCTGAACCTCCGCCTCCCTTCACGATTTGGATCTGAATCTATTTTTGAAAATATTCTTCATATAAACAGTTTTTCCTTCGTTCACGAAAACCTTGGCATTCTCTATTATTGCTAAAGATGGTTAAAGGGATTTAAATGCGAAATAAACCCCAAACAGAGTTATTTCCCTTTACTCTGTTTTATAGCTTAGCCAAATTTCGTGCCGACTTCATTAACGTTTGTAATTAATGCGAAAGATATAATTTAATTATTTTAAGCATTCAATTAATACAGTATTCACGAAGGATATTAAAATTACTAAATACTAGCTATATTTTCCTTTCATATTTCGTTACGTTGTTTTTATAGGAATATGTGTTTTTTTTTCTAATATGATTTTATTATTGAATTTATATTATTTTGATCTCAATTAATAATGTAATAGTATTAATTGAGGTAAACTGTTGTAAAACAATTTTTTTTATAAGATTGTCTTGATTTATATTCATAAAATTATTGGGGGTAAATATATTGACTTTTTAATATACGTGAATTTTAAAGTTACAAACAACCTTTTATTCGACAGTGTAAATGTTTTTACATTCCTTCCAAATTTCAAACAGATTATGAAGTTTGTATTAAGTGTATTATTCTGATTAATGTTCTCATCTTGAGTGTTATTATCACAACGTTTCGATCGATATAACATCCGACCTTCTTTGGGTGTATTTTTTCGAATCCTATTGAATTAGGGAATCTGCACAGAATTCCGAACGGAACCCGCAACGACTTGTGACGTAATGGATATCAGTTCTAAGTACAGTCTTCTAGCAGTTGAAGGTTCAACTGCACTTACGGAGTTTAAGACGATTGTGTAAGGGGGGTAATTAGCAGCAACTAAACAAAAATAAGCATTTTTTTTTTTTTTTGCAAGAGATAATTTAAGATGTTAATCTAATTTAAAATAAGCGATCAAACAAGCAAAAATGACCTCGTCTCCACAAGAGCATATCTCCGAAACTAAAATAAAAAATAAAAAATTCCGAAGCAGCTTCCGAAAAAAAAATAAAATAAAAATAATAAATAAAAAATCATATTTAGAGAGGGGGTCTACTTTTTTAATAATAATAATAATTGCCGAAGCAGTTGATGTTTTATTTTCTTTATTATTATTATTATTATTATTATTATTATTATTATTATTATTATTGTTGTTGTTGTTGTTGATGTTGTTGTTGCTGTTGTTACTACTACTACTACTACTACTACTACTACTACTACTACTATTATTATTATTATTATTATTATTATTATTATTATTATTATTATTATTGGCTTACATGGAGCTTTCACACAAGTCAACAAACGATCTGATTGGAGACCTGTGGTGTTCTCTGGAAGCTGAGTGACAACATGTCTCCCCTGACGTCCAGCTCTCTCCTCCTTCGATAGCATTTGCAAATAAATTTGCATCATTGCAACAGTCCCTTACCATTGATTTCTCGCTGGCAGTGGCCATTGGTTTATACTGCAATTTGAGTGGCACTAAGCCTCCCCAAGATCCCAGTTCTCTTCACACTTATCCAGCGGAGGTCTGGCCAGTGCTCCCTCCTCTGTCTTTCCATCCTCCTTGACCCTTCTCGGTTCTTTGGTATCACTTTTCTATTGGGGGAACGGTGGTGAAACAATGGAGGGATGCATGATGGGGGTGTAGAACATGTAGTTCTGCAACTTCGGTGTTCGTTATATTGTCTTGTGTTATTCTCCGCATTCAAGGGTTTTCTTTAATATTTCAGTCGTTTTCATTATCGTTAGGCGTTGTATTTTTGCAGTTATTCCTCTGATTCCAATTTCTGCCATTCTTTTTTTCTAGGTTTTTCGGAATTGTGTCTAGTGCTCCTACTATTATCGGTACTATTTTGATTTTCTTCATCATCCAAATCCCTTTTAACTCTCTGGCTAGTTCTGTGTATTTGCTTCGTTTCTTCTTTTCTTTCATACTCACCCTGTGGTTAGCTGGGACAGCAAAGTCTACGATTTGACAGGATTTCTCTTTCTTGTTAATTATTACATCTGGTCTTCTTGCTTGGATGGGTGTGTCCGTTTGTATCTCCATGTCCCATAGGATTTTGTGATTCTCGTTTTCGAGTGCTGTTGCGGGTTTATGCTTGTACCATTTATCTGTACGCTCAAAACGCAGCCGTTTGCAGAATTCCCAGTGCACTGCCCTCCCCACTTGGTTATGCCTATTTTTGTATTCCTTTTGGGCCAGTTTGCTGCATTCACTTACTATATAGTTCATCGTTTCGTCTCTTTGTCCACAGAGACTGCATTTGCTGTTTTCTTGTGTTTTATCGATTCTTGCTTTGATATGGTTGGTTCTTATCCAGTTATCTTGTGCTGCAGTTATTAGAGATTCAGTTTCTCGGTTTATATGTCCTTTTCGCATCCATGTCCAGGTGTTTTCGTTATTCTTATCTTTTGTCATTCTTATGAATCTTCCGTGGAGTTGCTTCTCTTCCCATTTCTCTTTTCTCGTTTTGTCTTTTGTCTCTCTGTTTTCTTTTGTGTTGGTTTTCTCCGTGTCTCTCGTTGCCATAATTATTCTTTCAGTGCTTTGTATTTTTCTAGTTTTTTGGTGTCCTTCACACAGTCTTCTATAGAGATCAGTCCTCTCCCGCCGTCTTTCCTTTTCACGTAGAGTCTTTCTATATCGTCCTTTGGGTGTAGTGCATTATGCATGGTCATGAGTTTCCTGGTTTTCTGGTCGAGCTGTCTCAGTTCTTCTTTTGTCCATCCTATAAATGGTCCAGAGTATCTCACTAGTGACACTGCCCATGCATCATCATCATCATCATCATCATCATCACCGTCGTCGTCGTCGTCGTCGTCGTCGTCGTCATCATCATCATCATCATCATTTAATCGGCTAATAATTGTGAAGTAAATTATGAATTTATGAATGAATTTGTGTTGATATTGCGAAAAAAAAAAAGACTAAAACTTTTCTTTTTTAAAATTGTGTTATTTAATTTTATTGGTTTTCGTTATATTTCGGTAGTTAAATATGTTCTTGTAATTAAATAAATTTTTGGCGCAATATGAGCAAATTTTTGTTACAAATTATTAAATTCGGAAGAAAGTTAAAATTTGATTAAGAGAGGTGTTTCTTTTATGTTTTAAGAAGATAACATTTATCATTGATTAATTAGGTAGCAACTTATTGATTGTTGGATAATCGAAAGATGCACAACTTTTTCAGTGACGACTGAAATTTCATATTTCGTCGGTGTTGCCTGCGTAATTAATCATTCATTAGAATTATTAATGCTTAAGAATTAATTATACTAATTATACTTTTAATTAATTATACTAATAACATGTCAAATGTAGGACGTCGTCAGATCAGCAAAGAAGTTCAGCATGTGTTTACTCCACTAGAAATTATAAAATTACGAGGTGCAATCAATAAGTTTCCAGACTTTTTTTTCGTATAGACACCTTTATTGACAGTACACGCATAAAACTCTAGTCCCCTTCGAGGTAATCTTCTCTGGCTGCAATGCACTTGTTATACAATTCCAACAACTTATGGAAGGCTCTATAGAAGTCCTCTTGTATAAGAGTGTCAATCACCCTCGCTTCAGCCTCTTTCATCTCTTCAATTGTCCCATAACGACAGCCTCTAAGGTTTTCCTTGATCTTAGGGAATAATAAAAAATCACAGAGAGCTAGGTCATGACTATAGGGAGGGCGAGGAACTGTCTTGATGCCAATCTTGGTCAAATAGCTTGTAACAAGGATGGAACACTTTTGGGAAAAAAAACTTCACGCAAATCTTCCTCATCTTCAGTTCCCCGCAAATAATTGTATATACAGTTCTTGCACTGACAACAAACTGTGCATTTAGTGTCTCTATAGACATACGACAGTTCTTATCCATGACATTCATTATTTAGCCAATCAACTCTGGTGTTCTAACTTCTTTACTCCTCCCATACCTCTCATCATCCATCACAGACTCCCTACCTTCCTTGAATCTCTTATGCCATTCAAAAACTGATGCTTGATTCATGCAATATTGTCCAAAAGCAGTCTGAAGCATTCCATACGTTTCTGTGGCATTTTTTTCCAAGTTTTAAACATAATTTTATTGCATATCTTTATTCTAAAGTGCCCCCAGTCCAGATTACATTTTTGAAATTCACCAGCTATGACAATCAGGCTTTCGTAGAATGTATTCCAATTCCTGCCCCAGCTGTTTCTTCGAACCTGAAATCATAAAATCTGGTCACTAATCCCATAAGAGGTACAGCAATAACATACTAAATTTTCAAGAGTCTACGACAATTTTAAATGCCTGTACAGAAAAAGTCTGAAAATTTGTTTAAGGCACTTCGTAGTAAAAAAAAAAAAAAAAAAAAAAAAAAATCAGTTCTTGTGGTCGTGTGTAAAAAGACAGACACGCGTCATGGCGTTTTCTTACATTTATGAAAACAGAGATTTTCAACTTGATCATCCACGAAAGTACGGAAATACCGATGTTTAATAGGGTGAATGATCAAATTGAAAATCTCCGTTTTTATAAATTTACCGATGTTCTGGAATAATTTGTTAGGGAATGTCAAAAATAATTCAAGTGTACATAGAGTTTAATACTAGTGACTGATTGTGTGGTTATTGTGTACAGGATGAGACAGACAAGTAGCACACGTGACTCAAAGTAGTGCGAAATTAAAGAGTGGTGGTTTGTGTTGTCCAAGATGACAATAAGGCAAAAATCGTCGAGGAGAACAGTTCGACATAATCCATTTTTGGTGTATCATTAAAAATATCATTCCAAACAGTTAAAAATTCAAATATTGTTTTATTATTTATTTTGTTGCTATTTTCCCCAAATTTCTTTAACATTTTTAAAAGCAAAAACAAAAGATGCCACTATAAAGTGAGATGCCTTTAAAGGTTTCATTCAGTATGATGTATGTAATCGTCCATTCTTGGTAAACCAAAAGAACGCCTCCACCAAAGTTCGCAGTAAACGGTGTCCGGTCAGATTTAGTTCCTGACATTAAAAGCTTCCTGTTTTGGATAGCTTACTTTTGTGGTTTGCCGTGTTTTTATTGATTTTAATTAATTAATTAATTTATTAAACTGTTAAATAAAAGTACAGAATATTTACAAAAAAGAAAAAAAAGAAAAGAAAACGGAAGAAGCCACGTCACCACACCCCTGTTAAGAAATGTTATCCAAATAGTCTTTACAGTTTACTGAGCGTGCTGAAATAATAACGTTATTAATTAGAAAGCCAGTTTTAACATAGAGGTTGGCGGGACTGTCAACTATTCTGTGCTTTCAGTTATCAATTTTATAAAAATAATAATTTGGGAAACTAAAACTTCCGCTGGGAGTTATATTACGCATGGAATTTAATATCAGGAACTAAATATGACCGCACACCGTTTACTGCTGACTTTCAGTCGAGCGTTTTTCTGGTTTGTCAAGAATGGATTGCATGAACTATGATGAAATGTTTGAAGGTATCTCAACTTATAGTGACGTTTTTAACCAATGTTAAAGATAGTGAAGAAAATAGCAATAAAAATAAATAATAAAGCAATATTTCAATTTTTAACTGTTGAAATTAGTTTCTCCTTTTTTTCTCTCTTTTTTATTTTTATTAATTTTTTGAATTGGAACTGCTTGCCCGAGCGGTTTGCCTTAAACTCCATATTGGACTCCACTAACTAACGCTCCCTAATCATCACTACGGACAAAATATATCATGGGCCTTCGTTGACAATCCTTCGTTTAAACTATAATACTAAACCTGGAAATACAACTGAATATGGTCGAAAAGCGATTTATTTACGTCAATCACAACCCCAAGAAAAAATGGGCAATTATATAGTATAGTTAACAGTCGAGAAATCGAAAGTAAATAAAATAGACAACAAATAACTCTTACCAAACGTAAGAAAATTTAATTTTCTGTCAACCTGTAAATGTACAGAATTTTGAACGGGACTCTTATTATTGCCCGCACGAAGATTAAAACTTCAAGCTTCGTGGACAAAAATACGTGGCGTAACAGATAAAGTACTAAATAAAATTAATTTTGAAGTGATACTCTTTGGGAGACTGAAGGTTCAATTCTTAGTATGGGCTATACTAAGAAAATATTTTTTAAATTACATTTTCACCCCAAACAAGGCAGGTTGCCATTTTGATGTACTATCAGGGACATACGCTACAGGGGTACTATGTAGGGAGTTGGGCAGCAAGATGTCGGTTCACGTTAAACTTGAACTTCTGCATGTCAGTACAGTTGAGGAAGCAGGAACCCGGAAGGGAATTCCAAAGTCTAGCGGTTCTGGAGAAGAAACTACTGGAATAGAAGGCTCTTTTACATCTAGGGATCTCTACTGTGTGGGGTGAGATCTAGCTGCCTGTCGGGTTTGTCGAGGGTGTTTACGTCGTGGGGGCACAAGTGCCTGCAGTTCGTCAGAGCATTCTCCATTAAAATACTTGTAGAACAGGCAGAGGGATGCAACATTTCATCGATGGGGCAGAGGCTGAAGTTTAGATGACAGTTCAGGACCTATCAGATTGGTCAATCTCTTTTGAACCTTGTCTAGGAGCGAGAGACTAGTAGCAGATGCACCAGCCCAAATATGACAACAATACTCCATACATGGGCGAATGGTGGCCTTATAGAGGTACAGGATACTTTCGGACGTCAGTAGAGAGAACCTACCTTCTTCGCAGCGGTCCTGGCAATACTCTCAATGTAATTGTTCCAACTCATGTTTCCTAATTACTTTATGGTTCATGGTTGACAGAACGGTCATATTAATTTCCGTGTGTTAAATAAAGGTTTTTTGTTCGAAATCTCGTGCAGATTATAGGTTGACAAAAGATTCCCGATGTCAACAAAAAGATTCCCGAGGTTGACAAAACGATTTCCGAGTTCGACAAGATACATTTGAAATAGGTCAGAGATTACATCGACTGACACACTGTGTAAATGACACGTAAGATGAGAGTAGTAGTTCGATTAATCTAAATAATACAAACTAAAAGTTTTTGTAAGTGTTTTTTTTTTTTTTTTAATTTCTATCAATGCCTGGAAGGCTTAGAAAAATAATACTGCTCCTATGTCGTTTAACAATTAAACATGGCCGCCGTCAAATGTGGATTTTAACTTCGATCTTATAGATAGCAATAAAAAAATCGAAAAATAAACTACAAGTCATCAAACGCATTAACATTTAAGTTTCAATCGACCCGTATCTTTCTAACTTACTGAAACATTTTTTAAGCCGTGTTTTACTTCAAATAAATTGCAATGTATATGTAATGCTCCCTAATTTTGATTTCGCTCTAGTGGATCAGAGAGGATTGAAAATTACATTGTTATGATGAATGAACTTATGCTTACATGACTTGAAAGATTCATATCTTTGTTGCTGATATTTACGGTGTGAGACTCCAAGAAAGCAACCCCAGTCATCGACGTGCATCAGAAGCACAGATGCGTCATTGAATTCCTGGACAAATTGCATTAAGAATGGTGGTGACTGTGCAGAAAAATAAATTCTGATGCACAAAAGATGCCTCGTTTTTATAGTTCTATTCCCGTTTTCGTAGCTATTCAGCATTTTAAGTTAAATAAAGAATACAAGGCTTTACTTTTTGAAACAACCCTCGTATGACAAAATGCGCGCCGGACGCCCATGCATAGCCATTATTGCTGAAAAAAGTACATTGAGAATGGTGGTGACTATGTAGGAAAATAAATTCTGGAGCACAAAATGTCTCGTCTTCGTAGCTCTTCAACGTTTCGAATTCGAATAGAAGGCTTTACATTTGGATGGACCCTCGCATATTTTGTCTGTTTTTCGATGTCTCGATTATCATCATCGCTAATAAATAAAATGAAAGCGACAAACGTATTTGGAAATTAATTTTCAAACACTTAAAATATCCCCTTTCTCGTCCCATCAACAAGCAATCACTTGGATCTGACTCACATAAAACATAATGAATAGCTTTTTGTATTCACGTAAGCTTAGGAATTATCTAGTGTGAGAGATGGTTAATGGGAGATAAATATAAAATCTGTAGCAGAGTTATTTCCCTTGCCGTAAATCTTCGTTAAATATGTTTTATTTCTTAGTAAAATTTCGTTCCTGTTTCTTTTATGTGAGCAGTTAATATGGGTGGTATAATTGAACCATTTAAACTATTAAACAGACAAGTACACATGGACGATTTTATGTTGATTCAATTGCATTTCCCTTTCATATTTGCTTCGTTATTACAAACTTGATTTTTTAAAATATAATTTTCAATGATAAATTTATTTATTACGGTATTGTTTTGTCATTAAATTATTAACTGGATCAAATTGTTATAATAATATAAAAAAAATGCTATGATAATGTTCCTTTAGTCCTTATCTATAAACTTATCTACGATTATATAAAAGAAACTTTGCCTATGTGTCTGTGTGTCCGTGAGTTCGTTCCCTATGGACTGGAAAACGGTTGAGCCGATTTTTATGAAATTTCACACCAAATAACGTTATTTGCCTGGCAGTGTTCTTGATGGGTTTTGTGTTGGAATGTCTCTGATAAGTATCGAAATAATCCAATGAAAAAAGGAACAGGCGATTTTGACCAAAGTTAACATCTTGTACAGCCTAACATCACAAATGCATTTGAGGGGTTCTATTATCACACAAGCCGAAAGACCCGACATATTAAATCAACAGTATGTTTTTTGATATGACAGGGACACGTTCGAAATGAATGTCTCTGTTTAAAACACAATTGCACGATGAAACTTGATTTTTTCATTTTTAACTTAAATTCAAGCCATCATCACCATACAACCAGTAATACCAGGCATATAAAATAAACAGCAAGCTCTTTGATATGACCAGGACGCGTTCGAAATAATTGAAGCATGGTACTTGACTTTTGCATTTTAAAACTTTAATGCAAGCCATTATATACAAAAATAATTTTATAAAATCAAAAGTAGGTTCTCAACAGTGCAATGTAGACTACAATATATTATGAACTTAGTCACTGCGAGAGGCATGTGAAACTTCTTCCAGGTACATCGCGTTAGGTCCCCAATTAGAGCAGGCAATCAATCGATTTGATTGAAAAATGGACTATTTCATCGATTTCGATGACAATAAAAATATGGGCGCGTGAAACATTTGTTGATCATGATTCCATCCCGAGCAACGTCGGGTCACTCTACTAGTTTTATATAAATAACATTCAAAATGTCCAATTCTTTCAATACATAAGTATTTGCTAACAGATTTAAAGTAAGTTTATAGGTTTCCTAAAGATTATAAAGTGATTTCTCTCTCTCTTTTTTTTTTTTTTTTTAAACTTTTAATAAAAGATTACAATGGCTGACTCGTTTATAAATCAGCCGAAATACATTCCGGTGGATTTAATTTCGTAATTAAATTATTGTTTGAAGTAGGATTAAAAAAATCGATTATTTGACGTTATTACATTGTTTATATATATATATATATATATATATATATATATATATATATATATATATATGTATATATATAATATATATATGTATATATATAATATATAATATATATATGTATATGTATGTATATATATATATATATATATATATATATATATATATATATTTACATAGTTTTTTGTTGTTGTTGATTTTTTAAAACGATATTGAGGTTAGTGTCTTCACCTTGAAGATCGCCTGTTTTTTTGTTTTTTTTTTTAAGAAATTGCCCTTTTTTTATTTTGGACGTAAACAAATGATATTTTAATTTATTTTTTTTATTTATTTTTAAAACAGTAATCTACGTACATGCATGTTTCGGGACCCTATATATATATATATATATATATATATATATATATATATATATATATATATATATATATATATATATATATATATATATATATATATAACAGTCTCACTCATATATATATATCTATATCTATATCTATCTATATATATATATGTATATATATATATAGATATATATATAGAGAGAGAAAGATAGAGATAGAGATAGATATAGATATATATATATATGAGTGAGACTGTTTGTTTGTGTGTGAGGAGGTTTCTCTACCTATATACTCAACGAATTTTTAATCTACAGACTTAAAATTTGGTATATAGGTTATTCAGACCCGTAGAAAACGTTTTAATAGGTTTACATCTGGACAAAGGGGCTTCTAAGGGGTCCAATTTTTAAATTTGGTACGTGAGAGTCGTCAGATTTTTCCCCGTTTGCTGTTTCACGATTGCACATGCGTGAATGGTTCACATTACAGATTCCTTATTTTAAGTATAAGTCAGTTTGAAATCACTCTCTACAAAGCGTGTTACGCAGTCCGAATGGTTATCGCACTTGACTCACAGCGTGTAGGTTTCGGTTTCGATTTCAGCTCGAGTATTTTTTTTTTTTACTTACAAGAAGTGAACTATTTAGAAGAAAAAACATAATACTCGCTTGTACATGTTTCAATTTCTGTATGAATTAAAATATAATATTTATGCGTATTTTACAACCGGGAAACGACGGACAGCCTGGTAGTATTTCTATCGAAATTGATGTGAATAAATAGATAATCCATCTCTCATAGTCACGATAAGAAATACACACAGACACACGTGAAGTTGTCTCATAACTTTTATTAATATTGAAATTTAAAAGACAACAATGAACTTGATCGTCCACTTCCTAAAAAATCGTTGGTTTTTCTTTAGCAAAGAAGTAATTGATTGTTGGAAGTTTCACATTAAAATCAAAAGAATTTTACAAGTGAGAGCTAGAATCCGCTTATAGAAGAAAGACCGTCATGATGGTTAATTATGAAAGTTAAGGATCAAATAAAACCTACCTTGTTGGTTTTAAATAGTATTCGAACTGTACAAGGCAACCAACGCCAACAACAAAGAAAATTAACACGGAAACATGTTTTTCTTTTAACACACACGCACGAAGAGACACGTCTTCTTTTATTTACATTCTGAGACGAAGAGAGAAAGAGAGAGAGAGAGAGAGAGAGAGAGAGAGAGAGAGAGAGAGAATACACGCGATCACAATTTTATACAGTAACGAGAAAAACAAAGGGAGGTAACTCTAAGTTACTTATAATCCTTATGTCACTGAAAAATTAAGCATAAATCGGAAGCTGTCAGAATGTAAACAACATTTACAACTTTTATATTATTAAACATGATCTCAGATAAAACTTATATTGGCATCGATAATTCGAACACATAATTGTTATGAATATAGCTTTTCAACAACACACAATTTTTTTATTTTAACGATGGATTTTTAAATCGGCAACAACTTTTGCACCAACATAATAATATTGACTGACTTTGAGATTGTATCAAGAATGTATTGCATGAAGTGTATTGATAGCTCTTTCATGAGACGTTTAAAGGCATCTCAACTTATAGTTTGTTTTTTTTTAAATTTACATGAGTATGAAGTCTTAGAAATCCAGAGGCTAACACTTGATCTCTATATGAAATACAAATATTCGGGTGTTCAACTAAAGTTTTCCTTTACCTTTCAAATGTTAAGTTAATAAAGAAGTTAGTAACGAATTAATTTTTCCTTGCACTTATTGATCAGTAAACTATGTTATAGTTTATCTTTCTTGTGCTCTCTTGATCTCACCGGATTCCAGGGCAAGAATTCATCTGCTCTGATTGAGTATCCAGCTAATTGTCCTTACTTGAGATAGCATCACTAAGGGAGATAATTGTAACTCATCCCAAACCAATCTTCTGCCTGTTCATCACCAATACTCTGATCCTTACAGCTCCAAGCGATACGAATAACTCTCGTCTCAAAGAAGCACCCTGCTTCAATAAGTTTCTATGGCTGCCCTTCATCCTGATCTGAAATGGAAGACTAATACCAAATCTGTTGCAAAAAAAAAAAAAAAAATGGAAAAATAGTTGTGTCGTTCTACCACCTCAGAAGGTATATCACTCCCGATGCAATCCTCTACCTGTTTAAAGACGAATACGTCATAAAATGGAGTGCTTTTGCCACATTTATGGAGGAATGGCTCGAAGCACCTTACATTCCATGCCAGTTAAACAAGCTTCGAAACCTGGTAAGTGATGCCCCCCCTTGCAACTGCTTTCCCACAGGAGATACGTTGCGAACCTGGCTCTGTTCTGTCGTTATTTTCATGGCAAGTGCTCATCTGGGTTTCAAACTATGCTCTTCTACCTGTCAAACTTTCACAAAATTACTTGTCTAGCTACAACCACTATCAAAAATTTTCCTCACTTGTTATCTGTGCTTAAATCTAAACGCAAGAATTTTAAAACCTGCTCCGCTGGCGTGCATTCCAGATGACTACAACATATACGTCTTCAAGTCCAATGTAAACAAGTTGTTGTTGAGCTGTCTCTTTGAATTGTTAAATTTTACCAAATTTTCTCCATTAACGATCATGACGCTATTGACTCAGTGACCACCGTGTACGCTTTAACCTTAATCCTCGAATGGACTCCCTTGTAAAAAAAAGTGTATAATTCTTCGTATGAGTCACTGTATAGCCGTGCCGAGGGGTCCTTGTGTAAAGTCAAGCCGTCTTATCTTAGATTATCCTGATAAAGTATTATCGACCGAATAAACTCGATCATCGTTTCTCATAGGCAATTCAAGCTTTCCACCTAATTTTACCCATGCATTAAAGAAAATGGGGAAGGATAGTAAAAGAAAACCGAACAACAAAAATAAATAATTAAGCGAGATTTTAATTGGTAGATGGTGAAATTAATACATTATTTTTTCATTTTTGTGCACATTCTTTTTTATTGAGATTCTCTTGGAGACATAAGGGCGCTGAGTTGACCTAATGGGTATCGTTATGAATTAAGGAAGCGATTGTGCTGAGCGCAAATCTTATCTGATCTGTTGTCTTTAATTGCACACGTATAGTACAAGGAACATATGAAACAACAAGTTTTCACACCTATGTGTGAAATACCAACATGTACAAGTAAATGTATACAATTAATTCTTGCAAGTTTAACAAGAACCAATAAAATAAAAAGTGGATAAAACAATACAAAACAAATTAATGTTACTAAAGGCAAGATACGTTACTTTCCTACCTACCTGGATAACTCTTTTTGTGCTTTAACATAGGTTAAAAGCGATTTTTTAGTACAAAATAGACTGCATGTCCATTCTCTTCAGAACGAAAAGCAATAATGACTGTCATAATTATTGCACGAAGATATAATCGCTCCAAAATAGAAAATTAAATAAAATACCTTATGGACGTGTTTCTACCGGTATTTACTATAATTTTCGATTTTTGAACAATTATCAATTATTCTAGTTCAATGCTTATGATAGCCGTGATTGCTTGTCGGTCAAATTGAACAAAGTGGACACGTAATTGCATTTGGAAAAAATAAACGCTTATAAAAGATGTTAAAACACAAGAGTTATTCAAGTAGGAAGCAAAGTAAGTTATCTTGCCTTTGGTAACATTTATTTGTTTGTATATTTATTGTTTCACCTCTTTTTTGCATTGCTGACTCTGGATGAAAATGTACATTCATTTTTTTATTTTTTTTTAATTTTTTTTTTACAATATGTATGCACTGCGTTCCTGCATCTCATGTCCTTCACCCCAAAAGAATAAAACATACAGACTAAAAACATTTATAGCAATGTATACATTTTTGGAGAACTATATAAGTTCATGGGGACTATGAGACGCGAATGAAGGTAAAATGCTACTAGCTTGTATAAACTACCCTATTTTTCTTTTATTTGTTTAGTTTATGCTTAAATATGCGAAATAAAAGAAGAACACTATTTCAAATTCACGAAAACATTATGTTATATGACAGTATGAAAAAAAAAACGTCTACAGTTTTAATTATTTCTCAGCTCTTTTAATCTAAAATCGAGCTTCAAGTACGCACTGATTTGATCTTTATCCTGCAGAATTCCTTTGGGAATCACGGTCGGTCATGCGAGACCCCTGAAAGCAACGAGGAAAGACGCCCCCTTTTCTTTCTACTATCACTGTCCACTTGACGCTCAAGCACGAACATTTATTTTACTAGAAAGTCACCAATTATGAAGGCCCAAAGGCTACTCCAGGATAAGAGAATAATGAGTGCACGTTGAGAGAAGCGTAGTGATCTTAGAGGAAGAAGTTGGGTAGAATTTAATTATCTAAGGGGACGGATCAACCAAAATTTGTTTACATTGGACTTGAAGACGACCATGTTGTAGTCAGCTGGAAAGCAGGCAAGTGGAACAGAGTTCCACAGGCGAGAAGTTCTAGAAAAAAAATTGTTCATGGAAACTGTGTTTGAATTTGGGTTCAGATGGAGAATGTGGGAAATTGTTAATATTGGTTGTAGCCAGACAAGTGCTTTTTGTGAAAGTTATGCAGAGAGGGGAACATAGATTGAAGATCAGACGAGCACCTCCCATGAAATTAACGATAGAGCAGAGCCAACCTCGCAACGACTATTCTGTGATTAGGCACCCGTTCCATTCCTCACTCGGACACTATATACGTAATTGGATAAACCCGTCGTTGTTATAAAAAAGTTTTGTTTATCCTATTGTGCGATGATTTTAGATAAAACATAAATATTTCTATTATTATTTCACGTGTGCACATCAAATGTTACACACACACACACACACGCATATATATATATATATATATATATATATATATATATATATATATATATATATATATATATAGCCATCCACATGCAGTATTGTTTCGCTATTTCACAGCTCATCAGTGCGGCTAGACAAGCAACTACCTTAAGCCAGGATTGAAACCCGATTGCTCAAACGACAATCGAGCTTATAACGGTTGCGCTATACGGCTGCTGCTATGTAGGCAATAAATTAACAATGTTTGTCATTGTCCAAATACCTAAGCTCAATTTGTTTTACACAAAGAGCATCGCTTCATACGCTAATGGTAATTTGTATATCACTTCCCAAATGCTCAACCTAAGATAGGGAGCATATAGTCATCCACATACAGTACTGCTTCGTTGTTCATCAGGTCGGCTAGACAAGCAACTACCTCAAAATGATGTCGTAACTAAAAGAAAATACAATTGCAATTTCTCTTCCGATTTTCGGATGTTGTAATAATGCCCATATTTTTTTATTTTCTTTTGAAGTTGAGGAACTCCCTTTCTTCTGATGAGTTAAGGGCGGAATAAATTAAAAAATTTACATAATAATTGCATGAATTATTCTGCGTTATCATGATAAGTGCTGTCAAGAATTTTGCATTTTAACATGCTTAAAGAAATAAACCGTAAGATTGGCATAATCTTTAAATCTCGAAATAGTGACTTTGCCATTTATTTATATATACTAGCTGTACTTTGCCACGCGTTGCTATGGCTCAATTTGGTACAATGGAAAATTCTAATAAAAAGAGAAAATGCATGTTTCTTATATTCTTAGTACAGGAATCCACTCCAAAAAGTAAAAAAAAAGGCGAAAATGAAAAAAAATGGTACTCTTGCAGAATTGGATCCGGATCCTCGGGAGTTACCGTCAATCATGGCTTGGGCTCGACCAACATTCAGTGGATTAAGGCGAAAGTTGCTAAAACGTTGAAACGCTAAATAGAGTTTTTATTTTTATTGTATTAAAAAATGTGAGTTTTTAATTAATATTTGGGTTGGGGGGGGGTACTATACACAGATTCGAAAAAGTTGTCCAAAAACGAATAAATGAAAGCAAAGGTAAGGTAAATTACGTTTCTACCTAACTGGATAATTTTTTAGTGTTTTTATTTAATGTAAAATGTTTAATTGGCTAAAAAACTCAGTGTTTATAGATGTATTGAAAAAGACGAATGGTCGCGAAAATCAGTTAAAACTATACAAAACAGTGTCAAACACCCACTGATTATATGTTATCGTGACATAGGCTGACATATTCGGTGGAGTTCTCACAGTATTTTGTATAGTTGTATAGTTTTTTTAGTTTTGAATCATTTTCCCAAACTTAACATCATCAACAGTGTCCGCCACCATTTGTATTTTTCAAATACACTGATAAACACTGTTTTTCGAGCCGACTAAACGTTAGAGTAAATAAAACGGGTTTGTATTACTAAACACAGAAACGAAAAAGTTGTTGAAAAATAAATATAACAAATAAATGTTATCAAAGGCAAGATAAGTTACTTTTCTACCCAACTGGATAAGATTTTAGTGTATTTATTTAGTGTAAAATGTTTAATCGGTTCGAAAACATGTAGTGTTTATCTGTATATTTGAAAAATACAAATGGCGGCAGACTGTGTTGAACACGTTAAGTTTGGGAAAATGAGTTAAAACTAAAAAACTATACAAAATACTGTCAGGAACTCACTCAATATATGTTACCGTGGCATAAGCAGACATATATTCGCTGGTTTTTAACAGTATTTTGTATAATTTTTTAGTTTTAACTCATTTTTCCAAACTTAACGTGTTTAACACAGTCTGCTGCTATTTGTAATTTTAAAATATAGCAGTAAACGCTGGGTTTTTCGAGCCGAATAAACATTTTACATTAAAAAAAAACTAAAAAATTATCCATTTTCGTAATAAAGTAACATATCTTGCCTTTCATAATATTTGTTATACATTTATTTTTTGACAACTTTTTTGAATCTATATGTACAGTACTACAAACCCAATAAAAACATTAAAAATTATCCAATTAGGTAGAAAAGTAACTTATCTTGCCTTTGAAAATATTTACTTATTATATATTTCCTTTTGTTGACAACTTTTTCAAGTCTTTGTGCAAGTACAAACCCAAAGGGGGTATTTTTCTGTCTAATTTTATTTTTGGTACCGCACTTAAATTTAAATTTCACGATATCTTTTTTGGGGGAGGGTATTTTTTTTTACATTAGGTCCACCTCCACAATTTTCGACTATGCTGAATAAGAAAATCTCATTTAAAATTTGCAGAAGCAAGTAGTTTTCCAGATATAAAGACATGTACTATGCACTATAATTCACTGACGGCCACGAATAAACACTCCCAACCTCCCCATATCAAGAACGGCTTTCGGAATGAACAACACGTGTTTTAACCTTTTATCTGTCTTTCGTCTGTTAAAAACGGCTTTTGGAATAAATACCACCATTCTCTCCACGCAGAGAGTGATCCGTGCTGAAATAATAACATTATTATTTAAAAAGCGATTCTTAACATGGGGAGGGAGTTTTGTACCTAATCTGTACTTTAATCTTACAATTGAATAAAAAAAAACATATTATAAAACGTTAATTAAACGTGGTAATACGATTTAAAAAATAGCGCGGATCACTCTCTGCACTAGCACTGAAAGTACAGAATAGTTAGAAAACGTCCTCCCTCGCCATGTTAAGAATGGCTTTCTAAATAATAATGTTAATGCTTCAGTACTGTTCCTTGTCTGCTTAAGTTTAACTTTTGTTTATTAAATTGTTAGGTGAAAGTACAGAATAGTTAGAAAACACCCCTATTCCCATGTTAAGAATGGCTTTCTAAATAATAACGTCATTATTTCAGCAGGGTAGCTTCTCTGCATAAGTACCATGTTTTGTTTATTAAATTGTTAGGTGAAAGGACAGAATAGTTACAAAATACCGTCCCCATGTTAAAAATGTCTTTCTAAATAACATTATTTCAGCGCGGTATTTTCTTTGCATAAGTACTATCTATTTTTGTTTATTAAATTGTTAGGTGAAAGGACAGAATAGATGCAAAACTCCCTCCCCATATTAAGAATAGCTTTCTAAATAACTGTATTATTTCAGCACGGTACCTTCTCTGCATAAGTACCATCTTTTGTTTATTAAATTGTTAGGTGAAAGTATAGAATAGTTACAGAACGTCCTCCCCATGTTAAGAATGGCTTTCCAAATGTTATTATTTTAGCATGGTACTTTCTTCGCATAAGTACCATGTTTTGTTTATTAAATTATTCGGTGGAAGTACGGTACTCATGCAGAGAGTGATCCGTGCTGAAATAATAACGTTATTATTTAAAAAGCCATTCCTAACATGGGGAGGGGAGAGTGTTTTGTACCTAATCTGTATTTTAACCTTACAATTGAATAAAAAACATATAATAAAACTTTAATTAATCTTGGAAATATGATTTAAAAAATAGCGCGGATCACTCTCTGCATTAGCATCAAATATTATTTAAGCACGTTACCAATCCGTAAATTTTCTTCGAAAAAAAACCCCCCTGTACTTTCATCTAACAATTTATAGTGTTAATAATAAAAAAGTTCATATTTTCTTATATCGGAAAATAAAAACAAAAAAAAAAACAACAAAAAACAAAAAAAAAAACGACTGCGAATCAAAAAACAAGCGAGCAATTTTTTTTTTGCCTGATATAATAAAGAACAAATTTTGAAATTAAAAAAAATTGGTAGATAAACAAATGAATTATTAATCGAGTAAACAGAAAATGAAATCTTTTAATTCGTTTCATCAAATCGTGGTGTATGAAATGAATTGAAACGGAAGTTCAGTTTTATCAACAAAACAGGTTCGCACTTATCGGCTTACGAAAAATATTTCTATTTTATTTAATATTTTTAGAATTGGCGATGTTAATGTATTTTAATAACATAGAAACATCCCTCAACTCTAAAGATGGGTTGTCTGAAAATTTCAAATAAATTGGTAATGTAGAAATATGGTTTTATCGACTTTGAACGAACCAAGACTATATATATATATGTGTGTGAGTTGGTTTTAATCTTCTATCTATCTATTCTATTCTTTCTATCTTCTATATTCTTATAAATTTTGGGGGTTTGTGTATTGATATTCATATTAAAAACCTCTTTTCTACTCATTTAAAAAGAAAATACAACTTTGTTATATATGGGTTGTGAAATTGCATTCACTAGCAAAAGATCTAGCTAATTTGCATATTCTTTTAAACATTTTTTTAATTAATTCCCTATTAGTTTTTTCAGGTTTCTTATAAGATGGTCATCTTTAGTTAACTATTACATGTAAATATATTCATTCAGATATTCTACCTGATTTATACTTGCATAATATTTGCGTGCTAGTAGTCAATAAAAAGACCAACCTTTTTAGAACAACGTAATTTTCGTAAGAAAAAACTGTTTATTGAACGGCAGACATCTATTGTGAGTTGAACCAATCTTTTTCTTCATGTCGAAATGCAAACTAAGAAATACGAATGCAATGTATTAAGAAGATAAATACTAAATTTATATTTGTATGGCCTTCATTTTGTTTATAACAATATCAGTTTTAATTATCTGTGTTTTCCATCTTTTGTATAAAAGAATAGATCAACTTTAAGAGCAGGAATGGTGCTCATATCTACTCACGACAATTGAAATAAAGACGAAACGTATCAAAATATCATTCAGGCTCTGCCCATTGAAAAGGGTAGACAGAAACGCTTAGAAAAAAAAAAGACTCGTATTCGACAACGCATGCGCAGAATGAATTGCATACAAGACATCCGCCATTGTCTGGATCAGCACTTAATGGAATTGAATAGGCAAGAACAGAAAAAGAACGTGAGTTTTTGTTGGCTCTTAATTCTCAACAACTTCGGGTGCGCCTCTCACTTTTCTTGTGTGTAGCTCTTACTATATCTGTTTCTTTATGTATGTGCCACAGTCTCTGAATCTTTCGCTGTCTTTCTCGTTTGCCCTAAACGCATTTTCCCGTCTTTTTCTCATTTTCATTCTTCTTCCTTCTCAATTTACCTTGTGGCGTGATCCCTGGCCTTGGTATGACGTCTTTTGGGTTCACCAAGAACCACGCTAACATTTAATATGGATTCGGTGCAAAGTTATATTATCGCTAAGCCAGAATATCAAAGAAATATATTTATGCAATTTTTTTTTACAATAGCAATATATAATATTAAAAATATATATTTCCACGTGTAATATACATTTTCTTTATGATAAAAAATGTTAAGAACTTTCTTTAAATAACAAAAAAAGTGGTCTATTCAATTTTGAATCCAAAAGATATTTTCAGATAATTAAGTACACATTATGAGAAAACAACGTTCTGATCAAGTTAAAAGTGAGATTATAGACATGAAAAAGGCTGGAAAATCGCTACAAAGTATTTCAAGGTTTCTAAAACTTCCAAAAACTGAAGTGTATTTTTTACAGATGAAAATTTTCTTTTTAATAAAACTCTTTAAAATATTTTATCGCAAAGAAAATATGTATAACCAGTGGATAATAGAAGTTTATTTTATATAAAATATTGCGATTGTAAAAAAATTGCATAAATTTATGATTATTAATAAAAAATATGTGTAACCACTTTTTACACACTATATATATATATATATATATATATATATATATATATATATATATATATATGCTCTATTTTTTTTTATTACCGTTTTATCTGTTTGGTTACATATGTTTCAGATGTTAGACCATGTTTACGATCCAACAGCATCGTTAGACCTTACAGAAGTGGTTGTTAGTATTAGGAAGAAACGTTTTAGAAGAAATACGAAAGAAAAAAAGGGGTGAGAGGGGGAGGTAGGATATAATAAGGGGAAGGGAGACGGGTATTGACAATATTTCAGTTTTGAGGGTTAAGATACATTAGATTGTATTGAGTGTGTGGGGGGGTAGCAGATTAAGGTAGGCGTGGGTGGAGATATGTGGATATAACGAGGTGGAGGTAGAGAGAGGATAGTAAAGAAAAGAAAAAAGGGAAGGGGTAAGGAGAGGAGGGAGAATTTTCGATTTTAAATTTTAACTGCCTTTTGCTTGTTCAGTAAGGTATATTAAGTAGATGAGAGAGAGAGAGAGGGGGAGAGTGAGAAGAGAAGAGAAGAGAGAGAGAGAGAGAGAGAGAGAGAGAGAGAGAGAGGGAAAGGGGTTGTGTAGATGTCATGTTTTTGACAGGTACAGGTTTCATTAAAAGTTTTCGTAGTCGCTATACGTCGACTTGTCCATTTCAGTTTACAGTGGGTTGTTTTTTATAATACATGCGTTAACACACGCGCAAATACGCATACATACATATACATATATTTATACATTTCTACACATCCATATACAGGCACATACGTACACACACATATATATAAGCAATGCATATGCAGACATACATGGATCCATATGCAGACATACACACACATACACACAATTCTTATACACATATATACACTCACAAATATATATAGACACACACACATATATATACACCTACCTATATACATATACGTGAAGATATAGATCTCTAGTAAGAAGTAGATGTACATATACATGCATACATACACATACACCCGCATCTACCCCTATACACGTATATACAATTACATAAATATAGATATTAATAAAAATATAAACATACAGACATATATGGACATATACACACAAATACATACATATACATATATATACACAGACATGTATATATTTTTATACTAAGTAAACAAGGTCAAGTTAGGATAAATAAATAATAATAAATAAATAAATAAGTAAATGCATGGGTGTAGTTAATAATGCGAGGTTAGATAGACGGATCGTTAAGTCCAGATATATACGGGGTGGGCCCCTAACACGGTGCTTTGGGCATACATACATATATATACACAGACATGTATATATTTATACCAAGTAAATAAAGTAAAGTTAGGATAACTAAATAATGATAAATAATAATAAATAAATAAGTAAATACATGGGTGCAGTTAATAATGCGAGTTTAGGTAGATGCATCGTTAATTTCACATATATATGGGGTGGGCCCCTAACATGGTGCTTTGGGAAGTGGTTATGTTTAACTTTATTTTCAGTGTTAAATGCATCGCTGATAAAGGCACATACACACATATAAACCCATATATGCATATAAACTTAGATACAGCTGTATCCGTATACATACGTTCAGCCATGCATGTACAGCTGTATCCGTATACATACGTTCAGCCATGCATACACACATATATAGACATTAACAGCCAGATGTATGCAAGCACATAAATGTGCACATAGATATAGATATACAAATACTCACCCATGCATATACACGACCCATGAGCACATACATTTATACACGCGCACACAGAAACATATACATAAGCACGCATAAGGATATATATATGTTGACCCAGTTATACATATACAAATGAAGATACATGTACGGATCCTTAGTGAGATGTAGATGTATATATACATACAAACTTACGCGCATACACACATGCAGCTATATACACGTATATACAATTATACAATTATATATATTCATAAAAATATAAATATACACACATATATAGACACACACACACACATATATATATACATACATAGAGATGTGTATATTTATGCTAAGTAAGTAAAGTTTGGGTAGATAAATAAATAAACAAATAAAGGATAAATAAATAAGCGAGTATAGTTAATAATGCGAGGTTAGGTAGACGTATTGTGAAATATGTTCAAAATACATGTTGCTGGTTTAATTTTTAGGGGTCTGTATTTATTTGCTTTGCTTATTGGATATGGATTAATTTATAGTATCTAGGAAAAAAATTTAAATTGGGTATAAAGGTTTAAAGGTTAAATATTAAGTTCATATATATATATATATATATATATATATATATATATATATAGGGGGTGGGCTCCTAACATGATGCTTTGGGCAGTGGTTATGCTTAACTTTATTTTCAGTGTCAAGTGCATTGTGGATATAGGCATATATACACATACAAACACATACATGCATATAAGTCCAGGCATAGTTACGTCTGCATACATACGTTCACCGATGCATATATAGATATACATATACATACAGACACTAGCATCCAGATGCATGCATACACATACATGCGCACGCAGACATAGATATACAAATACATATCCATGTATATACACACGACCCATGAGCACACATATCCATGCACGTGTACATAGAAAGATATACATAGACACATATAGGGATATATACATAGATCCAATCATGCCGGTACATATGAAGATACATTCACGCATACAGACAAGTAAGTAGGTGCGTCAGAGACAATAGTATTTCTGGTATATCCATAAAAAGCATATATATATATATATATATATATATATATATATATATACGTATATATATACAGATATCCGTACAGATTGCAACATATGTACACTCATATAAATGTGGGGAGTTTTAGTAGTAATTAGTAAGTGGGTGGGGGTAGTAGGATTCATGGGTAGACGAATTTGTAGATGGGTAAGGTAATATAGGGTATGAGGAGAGTTGAGTAAGGGGATTTGGTTGTGTTGATGTTACAGTAATTGGGTGTATGCGGTAGAGGGATGTATTGTGTGTATTATTCAGCGGGTCCAAAAAGGATGTTGTCTGAGAGATGTTTCAGAAGGGCGTATGATTGCTAAGGAGGTGAGATTTGTAATGCCGGCAGTTTATGGTGGTTTCATGTTTTCTATTTTGTAATTTGTGCCTATCTTTAAAACTTAATATAAAAAGTTTTCGTTCAGGCACAGGAGGCATGGGGAGTTTTACGATTTACATATGTTAGATTTTTTAAGGATTTCTCACGTAATGGTTGGTGTAAGGTTATTTTGGATTAGATCTAGATATTGGGAGGTTAGTGAGGTTTTGTTAGGGTGGTTGGGGTTTGTGAAGGAGCATTTATGTACTCTAAACCTATCTTTAAAAGAGGTGCCTGCCGTGCCAATATAGTATTTTTTTGTCGTTTGGGTTTTCTTCAGGTGCAATTGTGGCTTTATAGACTACTTCTTTCGGTTGTTAGGCATTATTGATTAAGTGGGCATTGGGATTTGTTGGTGCAGTTACAATTATTTCTGTTAGTATTATTTGTGTTTTCATCTTTGTTAAGTATTTTCCTATTGCGTTTCTTGATTATTTGTTCTGGGTTATCAGTGCAGCTGTATCTAAGCTTAATTGTGTTTTTATTAAATATTTTGTGTAGTGTGATTGGGTGGAAAATGGTTGTTTATTAGTTGAAAGAATTTTTTGCTTAGTTTCGCTTTAACCATTATATTGAAGTGTGGGGGGTAGAACCAAATTATTTTTCTGGCCCTATTTTTCTTGTTTGGGGTATTAGATTTATTAGGTTCAATGTAATTAAAGATGGTGTTTGGGTGGCCACTTTCTTTAAATGTTTTATGTTTGTTGAATATTTCAAGTTTAGAGGAATTAGTACTAAGTCTTTTTTCGATAGATGTAGGGACATGTTTAATGATATGTTTTGGGTGGTTCGATAGTGGGTGTATATAGAGTGGGTAAGTATTGTCTTTAGTGTAAGGTTCATATGAGTTATTTGAGACGTTGAGAGTTATATCGAGAAAGTTAACAGTTTTTACGTTAGATTTAATATCCAGTTTTAGACCCATTCTTTTCATTTCTTTAGTTAAGGCTTTTTTCAATTTTTCGCATTTGGGGCCATTTATTTTCAACTAGGATAAGGCCATCGTCATTTTAAATGAACCCTGTACCTGTCAAAAACATGACATCTACACTAACCCTTTTCCCCCTCTCTCCCCCTCTCCTTCCCTTTCGCTTTCCCTTTCTTTCCCTCTTGCTCTCTCTCTCTCTCATCTGCTTAATATACCTTACTGAACAACAAAAGGCAGTTTAAATTTAAAATTGAACCCCCTCCTCTCCTTACCCCTCCCTTTTTTCTTTTCTTTACTGTCCTCTCTCTACCCCCTCCCTATATCCATATATCTCCACCCACGCCTACCTGAATCTGCTACCCCCCTACACACAATACAATCTAATGTATCTTAACCCTCAAAACTGATATATTGTCAATACCCGTCTCCCTTCCCCTTATTATCTCCTACTTCAACCCCCTTTCCCCCTTTTTTATTTCGTATTTCTTCTAAAACACTTCTTTCTAATACCAACAGCCACTTCTCTAAGGTCTGACAAGGCTGTTGGATCGTAAACCTGGTCCAACATCTGAAACATATGTAACCAAACAGATAAAACGGTAATAAAAAATAAAACACATATTTGCTTTGCAATAGTATTAAGTTTTTACTAATAACCAGTTTTATCATATATATATATATATATATATATATATATATATATATATATATATATATATATATATATATATATATACAGGCATTCATGTAAAAATGGAACTAAACGAAATATAAAGAGAATAGAATGATCACTAGTTAGGGAGTGCTAACTAAAATTGTGAAAAGAATTTTGTAAATAAAACTTAACAAAACATTTCATATATTATTTAACTGGAATTCATTATTGAGATGAATATTATTTATTAATTTATTTATTGCGGACTATTATCCTTATCTTTCTTAGTTGTTTCACGACGTTTTCGCCAACTATTCCTCTGGCCTTCGTCAGGTGGTAATCGCGACGGGATAGGAATTCCAAATATCTTAACTGCATTCTTAGCAATTACTGCCACCCATAGTTGTTGTCATGGTCAGATTTCTAGAACTCCCGTTCTCTGCTGTTCAAAAATTATGAGAAAACATGAAATATATGGCATCACTAGTCACTGAAATTTTTACGTAGAAAATTTTTCATTCATAGCTGATTTAGGATCGGCTTTATTTTTCAACATTTTATTGCCAATTTTTTTATTTTATTATTGCCCACAAGTTATCTATGGGATTGCAATCCCATAGATAACCGGGCATTATGCCTGACATCTTTCTATGGTCATGGAACTTTTCTAAAAATGATTTTTAAGATTGCTAGTAGGTTTTAGGTTGCTGTCTTGGACTAAAATGTACTCGAGAAGAGCCAAACTACCAAATGTTCTTACGGAATTAAACAAAGAAGAACTTAGCATGTTGCTGTAATAGAAAGAAAATATATATAACATGTGGAAAATAGAAGTTTAGTTTATATAATATATTGCTATTGTAAAAATTGTATGCATTCATGTTTATCAATAAAAAAATATGTTAGTACTTTTTACACACACTTTATATATATTAATAAAAAAATTAAGAAGTCACAATCAGAAGGACTGCTTTTATATCTGCGTGTATGTGTGTGCGTGCGTGAGAAAGAGAAAAAGAGAAGATAGGTTTATAGATAGATAACCTGCCTCATTAAACCTAACTACATTGTGCGTTTCCTTACACCGACCATTGAGGACGATATCTTGGACATATATGATATCTTGTATAATATAAATCTCACCTGTCTGTTTAAATGTCTGTCTGACGGAGCTAACAGATTTTCATAATATCGATATCATTTTGAAGCTCGGCCCTTTGGACGACAAATATCGAAAAATTGGCTAAAAACATTAATTCCTTCATCCTAAAACTGGGAACATTTCTACAGGTATAGATCGCTTTTTAGCTGATATTTTCGAAAGTCATCCCATCTTTTCGATTGACTAGCCTTAATTTAAACATTCATCATCTCCGGTTTGGCGATGGGCGCAACAGCAAAGACGTCACGTTTTTGTTTCACGTTTTTTTCCTCCTTCGCGGTACGGGTTCGAGCCTGCTTACCTACTACCACTTTTATTTTTTTTGCTCAACACACACCTTCAAACACCCGGGCAACGTCGGGCACCTAGGCTAGTATAGAATAGAACCACGAAGTCCCATTCTGGCAAAACAGCAACAACAACGACAGCAACAACAACAAACAACAACAAAAACAACTATATTAAGTTTTCGTTAATCTGCAAATGAAAAAGGAGTTGATACAAGAGCGTAAGTTAAGTAATACGTACATAAGTATGGACGAAAACAAAAGATTACAAGGTCCACGTGGTGTTAAATAAATCTCTGGTTATTAGGAAAAAGACAGGAGTTCCTTTGTTTGTAATGAAGAGAAAAACGTTCATATATAAAAATCCTTGCGTAAAGTACACAAGTGTTAAAGTCAGGGCCATGTTCATGTAAGTACGTACATGCGCGTTATATTAAGTCAACGTCTGCTGCTATAGCAGCCGGTTGCATTTGTAACGCTTCTTATTGAATCTCTGACCAAGACGTCCGAGGAATGATTTCTTTTGCGACCCAAGGGAGCAGTTTGGGATTGAAACATACGCCGTGAAATGAGTCAACTCGTTGTGGTCTCCTTGCCGGAAAAGAGAAAGAGTCTCGTTGGCAATTCTTTTTTTTTTGTCACTTTCAATCATGTAATTATTTCACATAACAGATTACTTCTTATTGGGCAAGCCAAAAAGGAAGTTGGATGCTTGCACCAATCAGCGCCGAGCTTAGAAAGTAATTTCGCGCCGTGATTTTCTGTTGTCGCTACTATTCATGATAATTTGTTGGAATTCCTTTCCCCGATATCTTTATTTTTAGAATTCTTTCTAGAAAAATACCTGGTACTTTCGGGGTTGGGGGACCACGAAAAGGTTTCAGTGAATCTGTGGATTTGAACTTAGAATACGCAGGTTGTAAGAACGTATCGTTAATCACTTAGCCACGGTCATCTCCCGACCATCCCTGTGTTATATTATGTAATTAATGTCTGTTTTTATCTACTTAGTTGTGTGTTCTCTAGCAGTGTATTTAACTTCTTTATTTATCTCTCTTTACGGTCTTATTTATCATGATCATCTAGTAAATGTCTATTTTAACGGCGTGCTCGTCTAGTCTCTTGATGTGTGTGTGTATGTGTGTGTATGTGTGTGTGTGTGTGTGAACATATAATATGCATATAATAATATACATGACTACATACATGTCTTCTGCTTGTACCTCCTGGAGAATTTGTCGATCATCTTAAGGGAGCTGGTTGTGTCACAACGAAGACGCATGCAAGACATCGACCGAAGATGAATGATTGTTTTTATATATTTTTATTCACTTCCCAGGCATTTCGTTACAGCAGACTGGACTGAATGGCGATCTTTGGCTTGTGGTTTCATTTCGCTTATGGGGAGACTTACTTTAAACATCTTGTCTCTTCCATGTCCTGAACCCAACTCAACTAAAATTAACTAAGTTACTCAAAACCGGAACCCCTGACACGTCAGATCCGGTCCCCATTTGTACGCCCTCGATACAACTTATTGGTCATAGGGTTTGATTCATGTCACAACATGACCTTTTGACCCTTCGGCACCTGCAATGCTCGCTCCTCATCGTTTCCCACAATTCAACTGTTATTCCGATATATATATATATATATATATATATATATATATATATATATATATATATATATATATTATTACTGTTTTTTTCTGATTAGTTACACATGTTTAGGTTAACGAATCGTATCAAAGACACAGTAACTTCATCATACTTTAATAGAAACGTTAAAGTCTGATGAAATTTCTGGATCGTTGATACGATTTGGTAACCGAAACATGTGTAACTAAGCATATAAAACAGTAATAAAACAAATATATATTTTCTCTGCAATAGTATTGAGCACTCTCTTCGGGTTTTATTAATTACCATTTTTGCTATATATATATATATATATATATATATATATATATATAGATAGATAGATAGATAGATGAATAATGCTTTCTAGCCGGCGTTGCCCGGCGATTACATAACACTCGTTGCTGTTGCTATCACAGTTTCTACACGCTTTACTCGAAGTGTAGCCAGGAAGGACCAAAAAGAACCAGGGAGTACCAAGAAGGGGAATCTCTCATCCCCTGGAATTCATGGTATTTCACTTAGTTCCGTTTTACTGAGATAACCCTTGACCTCTACGTCTCATTTAAGTTTTCCAATTCAAATAATTGTTTCCGTTATTTTATTAATAGTTTTGAGAGTACCAATGAAGAAAACAGTAGATGTAAGTATGTGTGCCTGTGTGAAAATATTTAACCGATAAACTCTTAAACTACTGGTCAAATAACAACTGAAATTAACAGGAAATAGTAATCATACATCAAGGATGGTTTATAACGAGGGAAATCTTTGTTTGGATGTGTACAGAAATATGCTGGTAGCTTAAAATACAAAATGCTCATTTCAACTTGATGAGATGTCTATTTCTTTTGCGCATAGATTTTTCTTATCTGTTTGTCGATAGCTCAAACGGTAGGGAACGCGACTGAAGCAGTAAATGTTTTGGTTTCGATTCTAGATGATGCCACCCAACTGATTTTTTTAGCTTTTGAAATCAGTACTATATATTAGATACACTATAATATTCAACAATAAATTAGCTCTGTTATTTAAGTGTATTTTAGGACCGATCAAGGCCGGGCTTATCCCTGCCCTAAATAAATGAACGGCAATGATTCATTGGAGGTCAATAATATAAATAATTTATTCAATTATGTGACAACTAAGGGAATTACTATGAAATAGGGACGTTTTAATTATTTGTTTTTAAGACAATATCGACATGAATACTCTATTTAGTCTTATATCCTGTTGTTGCTTGATCAAATCAAAGACAGAAAACTTCAACCGATCAGCCATACGCTTAAAATTTTTCTTGGCAAGGGGGGTAACTATTGGGTAGAAAGTTAATTCTCTTCAAACAGAACAAATATTTAAAAATATTATTAGGTGGCATATATCCATTTAATAGTCATTCAAGGGACTTCAATAAGTAATGCCTCCTGCCCACTTTAAGGTCTCTAGTCCAGCTGAAATTATTCATGTGCGATGTATGTTTCTATGGGTCATGTGGCTAATTACAGCTCTGAACTAATTTTTGTTTCTGATGTACAGTTTTTTTTTAAACTAAGCCAGGTGTGAAATAAAGCCTGTTGCTTGTAAGGCAGTGGTCAGGCTTTTGTATTTGAAAATAGGCATACCACAGAAGGCTTTTGATTAAATGAAAAACGTATAGCAATGGTGCCCCATTTTATAACTGTAAAACGCTGGTACTGTGAATTCAAGATTGACCGAG